>NW_028281391.1:407500-770000 GCF_059751285.1 Brachycentrus maculatus | reverse complement strand
ATATATATATATATATATATATATATATATATATATATATATATATACATATATATGTATAAATATATATATATAAATATATATATATATATATAAATATATATATACATATATATATACAGTATCTACTCAATGAATTAGGGCCACCCATTATTTTTTTGAATACTCTGAAATCTTTTGGATTATTATATTTATTTTACATAAATACTTTAAGTTTTCTATTGACATCTAATATCATGTATATTACCTTCAATAATATGTAAAATATACCTGGATAATTTAAGCCTTTATAAAATTTCAAACCCTTTTTCTGAGAAAGGTCCCTAATTAGCACAGGTAGACAGATAGTTGAAAGTTCAAAAAATAGTCCTATCTCATTTATTAGTGAAGTTTCTTCAGTTCTGGTTGTTGCTTTGTTTAGAGAGGTTATATAGTTATCATGTCTTGTGAAAAAAACTTAATTTTTAATTTTAGTTCATAAATTATAATTTTTTTTTGTAAACACAAGTGTTTTTTTTTAAAAGGACAAAATGGGAAAAAGTAAAGACATTTCTGAGGAAAAAAAGTCTAGTGTTATAGTGCTACTGAAATTAAGAATACTATCTAATAGAGAAATTTCAAAAAAAGAAAACGTTTCTCGTCAAACAGTGGACAGAATTTCAAAATCAATAAAAAATCAGTCACCCGCCACCAGCAATCGGCGAAAGAACTGTCGTAGGATTAGAAAAACAACACCGAGGACTGATCGAAAAATCGTTCAAAGTGCCTTAGAAAACCGTAGTGCATCAGCAAAAACATTAAAAATAAAATTGGAAGAAGAGGGTATAAATATATCGGTATCAACACTGAGGCGACGTCTTTACGAAGTAAATCTGAAATGCAGGCGCCCTGTAAAAGTACCAAAATTGACACCACGAATGAAAGCGGATCGATTAAAATGGGCCAGGCTACATCGAAATTACTCGGTAGATGATTGGAAAAAGGTATTTATTTAAATGTAATTTTCAACATATCATTTTAGTAAATAAACTTATATATTTGAATTAAACTTAAATTTTCATTATTTTTCAGGTCATCTTTAGTGATGAGTGCCGGTTAGAAGCCGTGACAGAGAGCCGTCGATTCGTCAGGAGAACACCAATGGAACGTTACAATGAGGCCTGTGTGGTAAAAGTTATCAAACACCCCCTGCAACAATGATATGGCCATGTATTATTAACAATTTACCTGGGCCGTTGTTTTTCGTGGAAGGAACAATGAACCAAAATTCCTATAAGCAGGTCCTCGAACGAATTTTATTGCCCTTCTACCATACACTCGACCCAACAGAAGGTCCATACACCTTCATGCAGGATGGGGCACCTTGCCACCGGGCTAAATCAATAATAATTTTTTTTCTAACAAAAATCTGCCTTTGCTCCCCTGGCCTGGAAATTCTCCGGACCTTAATCCTATTGAAAACGTATGGAGCATGTTAAAAAATAAGGTATACTCATTTCCAAATCTGACAGTAGACTGTCTAAAAAAAAATATTCAAAAAATTTGGTCAGAAGACGAAGAAATAAAAAACATGATAAAACAGTGCATTTTAAGTATTCCAAAAAGAATTGAGGCAGTTATTTCTGCCAAAGGTGGAAATACTAAATACTAACTATATTTATATGAAAGTGTATGCATAATTTAAGCGTAATAAAGTGTTCATGTGTAAATAAAATTCAAGGTTGTTTTATTCAAGGTTTTCTCTGAGTTATTCCTGTTTGAATTGAGAAATTGCGCGAAATTCTGCGTGGCCCTAATTCATTGAGTAGATACTGTATATATATATATATATATATATATATATATATATATATTTATATATATATATATATATATATATATATATATATATTTATATATATATATATATATATATATATATATATATATATATATATATATATATATATATATATATATATATATATATATATATATATATATATATATATATATATATATATATATATATATATATATATATATATATATATATATATATATATATATATATATATATATATATATATATATATATATATATATATATATATATATATATATATATATATATATATATATATACATATATATATACCATATATATAAATATATATATTAAAATTTTATGTTGGCTCAGTGGTTCTGTTCTGCTGAAATTTCCCTTACTCATCATTCCTACCCCATGGCAACCACAAATCTCTCCAACGCAACGTGTCAAACGCATCTATTTTCTAAAGGTACTATGTATGTCACTAGATGGAATATTATTACCTCAAAAATATCGAGGGGACACATGGATTTCATTTGACGTACTTTGGTACAAATATTGTTTAGGACTCCAAATTTGTTATTTTTATTTATTTTTATTCCTCCGTATTGTCATTTGTAGTGCGAGTACTTATAATCCAGGAATATAATATATACATGCTTTAAGGACGCCCACTTAAACAATACTTTCTGCAAGTCAAAAGCATCGGTGTACAGTAATCAATTTTGATCTTGGAGATCTGTTTTTTTATTTTTATTTTAAAAATAAACGTCATATTGTAGGGTACAAATATCTCAATTTACAAGTTATTGTATCAATTTATGTTAGAGCGAGTTTGAAGCAGGAAACACTGATTAAGAGACCTCGACACTAACCACGGGGAACAGAAGCAGATTTTAATTTTTGTAAAAATAAAATTAACTGTGAAACTAAAATCAAAGATGATATAATGCTAATTCATTTTTCTGTACCTGTCATATTCCTAAATAATATTTTTAATATTGATTGTTATTGTAGGTGCGACACATTATTATTTAATTGGAATATTTATTAATGTAAAGAAATGCATATTGCTCGTTAAAAAAAAACAATTCAAAACATTTCAAAATATTTTTTTTTATAGAATAAGCAAGTTCGATCAAGTATATTAAAAAAACTGAAATTATTAACACGGTGAACTCGGTTTAAAAAAGTTTTTCTATATATTTATATATTATAAAACCAACAGAATATTTACAAAAAATAACAAAATATAATAAAAAAAATACAATTACAGGTTTTCACTTGAAAGTAATTTAAAAAAACTGTCATGTACATAAGTATAACTATGTAATATTAAATAATCGAATAGTCACAAGAATTTTTGACAAAATCACAAAACGTCGACAATTTTTCAAGTATTTTATTTGGTGATAGCTATTCCGCCAAATCAGCGAATGGAGGAAAATCGTTTTTATTGCGAGCCGAGTACATCTGCCACTGACTCATAAAAGTAATAGAATGAAACGAAAACCTCTAAATGTAGGAATTTTATTCCCTTTATTGGAAACTGTTCTGAGGAATATGTTCATATTTAGGGAAAGAAATAGAACGGAGGAGCCCTATCGAGGAATGGGTCGAGGGGAAGAGATTGCATCTGTGAAAAATTATTCCTCTTATTCTCATATACAAGTACCGGATGTATAGAGAAAGGTGGTTTTATTAGTTTTCCTTAAAAAAACCTTTTTACTTATTTTCATGTATAAATACCGGATACATCGAGAAACAAAGTGTTATTATTTTTTCTTTAAAAAAATTGTTTTCATTCTCATGTACAAATACTAGGGATATGAAAATGTGGTTTTATTGTTTTTTTTATACATTTTTAAATATTCCCATATACAAGTACCCGAGGCACGATGAAAACTGATTTTACTGTTTTTTTTACAAAAAAAAATATCATACTCTTATACAATAATGGAGAAAAGTGGTTTAAATTATTTTTACGCCAAATTTTTTTCACTCTCATATTCAAGTACTGAGGGTTTGGAAAATGTGGTTTTATGTTTTTTTTTTTAATACAAACTTGTCATATTCTCATACGGTACGGAGGGTATGGAGAAACGTAGTTTTATTAGTTTTTCTTTTAAAAAACAAAATATTTATTCTCACTTATTCACATGTACAAGTACCGAAGGTATGGAGCAATGTGGTATTATTGTTAAAATTCATCCAATATAAAATCATCCAATATATATTTCTTTTTATTGTTGTTCAGCTAACTGACACAAAAACTTAGTATTTTAACATGAAACAAACTTATTTTTATAAAACCGTGATAAGAAACATCAACATGAAAAAAATTAGTAACTTTAAAACCGTTTGTGAAAAACCACAATGGGGCAGTGATGTGTAAAGCAAATGATATAACGTACGCTTGCTCTATGTATTTCCTTCCACCCGATAGATTGAGACGATTCCATTCCTTTTGTGCTGTTTTCTCCTGTTCATCTTATCTGTAACGATTGACAAAAGACGCGTGTTTTACGTTTGTTACTTTAAGGATCAATTTTTCAATTTGTATTTCCATTTTACTTCTCGCTCGCATTATTCAGGCGACGGAGGTTTTGCACGTGACTTTGACTTTTATACTGTGTATAAAGTCGGCTATATATATTAAAGGTTTTGTGTTTTGAAAAATTGTTGGACATAGCTTATGTCGAAATAGGTTTTTAACATAAACATACATGTATTTACATATGTTGAGACGATATTTTAGCCGTTGTAATTCAACGAAATAATATTCCAAAACCAATAACGATGTAAATACTAGGTGATATTGGTTCCAAATTGTTTTATGTATAACTGGTTTTCTGTTCCAAAATCTATTTTTCACAGAAATATTTGTGTTTTTATTATTGACAAAAAATATTTCAATGGCATACTATTTTTTTGAAACTAAGCGGTTCGTTTTTATAGATATATTTATCAAATTGTGATAGAGTGGGTTTGAACTGAGAAGCTTTGACTCAAGTCCGCGACACTAATCACAGGACCATAACTCAATGGTTGTTAGACAAATCTTATATGGTAATTGGTATTAAAAATTAACATATAATCTAGATTTCTCCAATTTAGAGTTATTTTTATATAGTCTATGTATTAAAAGGGATAACCACCTATCAAAGACTAATTTAAGTGATCACTTTTAATGTATGCAAATGTCTTATCAATTTATTTATCTACAAAGAGACTCCTAAAAAGATGATCCTTATGCAACTTCTTAAGCCTAGAGAGTAGATTTAAAAATATATTTTTGGTAACAATTGTATTGATTAATGTAGAAATTTTTTGCAAAGACAGATTGGCTTGGCGTTCTTTTCCCTCTGCTTACCCCTGCGGAAAGCAGGTTGAAAGTTAGTTAGGTATTAAATTTTGACTACTGATAATTTTTTTCAAATGTATTTTTAAAGTAAGTTTTCAATATAATTTCATCCGTCCTATATAATAACAACAATGACTACTTAAAAACTTTTTCCACATTTATATTCCAGTGACCGGGCTTCATCATTACTAACATCATCAGTCTGATGATGTTGGTAAAGTAACCCAGCCATTGGTCAAATAAAATAAATGTGGAAAAAAAGTGTTTTGTTGTTAGTTAATGAATTGAAATGAAGTTCTTCCAAGAAGTCCCATTAAATAAATTAAATCGACCGTTTTTGTAAAAATTTAATTTTAAACAATTTTTTTCGTGATAACATGTTGAACCCTGATGATGATAAAGTTCTTGTCGAAACCGGTCGGAGAAAAAATTACCAATAAAAAAAGTTGTTTTATTTTACAAAAAAAACTTAATTCATTGTGAATTATTTATCTTTTAAATTAAGGGTAACGTTGCTTACTGTTAAGCGATAGCACAGTAAAAAAATTCACAGCTAAAACGAGTACAGGGTGCCAAAAAAATCATAAATCAGTGCCTTAGAAATAAATCACCCAAAATATAATGTAAGAAAAGTATCAGAACTAACAGTGTTCATAAAAATAATATTTTCTTCTGGTGAAAAAATTTCAAACACAACTGACCACATGTCGAGCTGTGAAAAATTGGCCGTTATGGTGTGGGGCCATAAGGGTTGTTTTTGCGCGGGGCTTTTTCCATCCGAGCATTGGCCTATTATCTTTTTATGGAAGCTATTTTACGAGCAATGTTTGCCACTCGTTCTATGAAGAACATGAATGGTGTTATATATGTGGACACTGCGCTGATATATATTTTTTTATTTTTTTTTATTATTTCCATTTTGGAGACTTTTTTATTTTACTTTCTTGGTATTTGTTATTATTCAATATTAATAATAAAAACCTAAAAAATACTTCATGTTGTTTTTTTTATTCTTACTTTTTATACATATTTTCTTTTAATTTTATGTACTTATTTCTATTTAATTTATTTTTAAATAAAAATTATTATGTTTGAATTTAGAAAGGTATTTCGAAAATGTTTAAACAAGTGGAACGAGTAAAAAAAGGTATTTTTTCTGAAGGGAATAAATTTGGAAATGGGAGCAGAGAAAGATCGAGGAAAACTTGTCATGATCAAGGTTTTCAAATACTCGAGCGCGATTAGGTCAGAAGTATGAATGAAATAATCTTCGGGTATGTATGTTTGTCCGCCTCCGTAGTGTAATGGTCAGCACGCTCGGCTACCGTTCTGGAGGACCCGGGTTCGATTCCCAGGGGGGGGGTCAAATAAATATAAGTGATTTTTTCACTGTAATATTTATTCAATATTACCCTGGACTGGTACATGAAGCGGTGGGCTGATCACCTTTCTTTCATGTGTAAACGATCAAGATAACACTGCGTTTATATGACGCAGTGCCCTATGCACCATTAGGGTGCGGATAAGGGTTTTATTATTATTATTGTTTTATGTATGTTTGAGGAGATGCATTAAGGAGCATCTCGAAGGAGCAAACATTGTTTGAAAAGACAGTAGTGTGGCGATCTATTCTCTCTGCCTACCCCTGGTGAGAAACGGCTTGGTTATGGTTATCAATCATGGATAGAATGTTGAATGTTACCCAGCCTATGACAAGTCGTTAGCCCTGTAAATGCCCAGACTTCCATATTCTTCTCCATCTCAAGATTTTTAAGTATTTTAAAAACTGAAAAATCTTGAGATGCGGTCTCAATCTTATGGATTGGTTTTCATCAACAAATGACTCCTCTAAATAAAATAAATAATAAAATTATCTTTTGTATTTGAATCGATAACTTGTGATTTTTCATTTCATAACTAAAATATAACTTTGTTTGTTTTCAGTTTTTTTAAATTAATTTTTAAATCAAACGCGGATTTTTTGAGTCTACTAAGTATTTTATTAACAAAAACAAATAAAAAAAATTATATTGTATCAATTGTTTCTCCTAGTTATGGCATTTTTAAACATTCGTTTGTTTCGCCTAGTTATGACATTTTCAAACGAATGTCGACATTAGTTTGGAAATGCTATAACTAGGCGAAACAATTGACACAATATAAATTTTTAATGTGTTTCAGTTAATAAAATACAACTTAGTAGACTCAAAAAATCTGTGTTTGATTTAAAAATTAAAACATAAATCAAAATGGAGTTCCAAAAATTAAACGCCAAATCAATAAATATAACTTTGTTCTAAAATCACTTTAAATATATTATTATAATGCCTACCGTTAAACAGTTAGCTTCGAAACCTGTAAACATTATAATTAAGTTACAATACAATATTAAAAGTGATTTTAAAACAAAGTTATGTTTTAATTATAATTAAATTATCGGCGCAGTGTCCGGAACCGGATCCAAAAAAAATATGGCGGGCTAAATATACTACGGTGAGATCCGGTCGGGTGTGCGTGAAGGCACCGAGCCGGACCAACAGACCGGAAAATCAGGGAAAACCGAAGCCTCCATGCTCGCCTACCGATAACACTTCCCCACCGCGCTAAGCGTCCGCTTTATCCCGATTCGATTTACCCCACGGGCTGATTCGCCCTTTGTCGATGTGTGATTCAGTTAACCCCGCATTATTATTATGCAAATGATTGATAATTTCGGCGGGTGTATTTAACCCCGCGTAAACAAAACGCGTCGTTCGATTGTAGAAGAAAAACTTCTTGAAAATATAAATTTTTTCAACGTTTCGAGCGTTATTACTAGGGTTGTTTTCAGGGTACTGTTGTTCTTAGGTGAAACGAATTGAATAATAAAATTACAACTCATAGTTCCTATATCTTTTTAATGCAGTATCTTATGTGCTAGTTGACGATACTAAAATGCAAATTTTAACAAGTTAAATTTTAAGTTAATGAAAAAAGTGAGATTAAAAAATATTTCCATTTAATGAGTGAATAATCAATTTATTGAATTTGAAATGAAAATTTGGTATACAAATTTATAGTGGTCGTTTGACCACCTCGAATTTTAATTATAAAAAACTACTTTTTTTAATTAGAAATGAAAATTTGGTATACAAATTTATAGTGCCCGTTAGACCAACTCGACTTTTAATTTAAAAAAACTACTTTTTTAATTAGAAATGAAATTTTGGTATATAAATTTATAATGGCCGTTTGACCACCTCGACTTTTAATTATAAAAAAAACTACTTTTTAAAGAATATTTAATATTTTTTAATTCACAATAACAGATTTGTAAATCAAACCATTCTCATGTCGTTTCATGTGTGAGTTTGCGGTAGTATTTATAGTCGATTTGAATAAGCTCTTACTAAGCAGAGAACTTTTTGTTCAAATGTATGCAAGATCATTGCTGTATTATTTTACACACTGGGAGATGCCTGAAAACATGATTTGAAAATTTTATGCAGCTTATGATTTGGCCCGTTATTTTATCCACAAAATTTTGGGTGTTTACAAAATTTTGCTTACAAAACCTGAGTTTCTCCATTAAGGAGTTTTTTTCTTTTTGACATCTCATGAATGATGGAGAAGAAAATAGAAGTTTAGGTGTTTATAGGGATTACGGCTTGTCATAGAGTGGTTTAAGTGATCACTTTATACACGAGTAACATTTATCATTATACTCATGATTGATAACCACACGACTCAAATTTTGAACTTGTCATAGAGTGGTTTAAGTGATCACTTTATACACGTGTAACATTTATCATTATACTCATGGTTGATAACCACACGACTCAAATTTTGGAACCCAAAAATATATCGCTCACTCCTTTCAACAACGTCATATATAAAAAAAAGATTTTTCAGGAGATCGTTATTAAATTATTTATTGACTTGGCGTTTAATTTGTAGAACTCCATTTTAATTTATGTATTAATTTTAAATCAAATACAGATTTTTTGAGTCTACTAAGTTGTATTTTATTAACAAAAAACACATAAAAAATTATATTGTGACAATTGTTTCGCCTTGTTAGGGCATTATCAAACGAATGTCAACGAATGTATGACTTTCGTTTGATAATGCCCTAACAACGCGAAACAATTGTCACAATACAATTTTTATGTGTTTTTTGTTAATAAAATACAACTTAGTAGACTCAAAAAATCTGTGTTTGATTTAAAATTAAAACATAAATCGTTATTAAAGTCTAAAAATATAATAAAATAAATTAAAAATAAATATCAAGCCACTTATTGAACTTTTTACTCTGTAACAGATCTTTTAAGGTAAAACCTGAATGTTTTCTCTACATTTGAAAAAATAGAAAGTATATTTAATTTTTTTTAAACAATACCCTTTCTTCAAAATGCCGCTTTTGGTGGCATATAGTTTATTTTCTGGGCATTTCAAAAACATGCATAAATGAAAATTGTTGATTTTTGATATATGACGATGTTGAAAGGAGTGAGAGATTTATGATATAATTCTCACAATTTTTTTTCTGTGAATTTGATTTTTTTCATGATTCCGCTTAGTGGTAAACGTCACGATTTCGGAATGTTATACTCTTTGTGCACAATTCAAATGTCCTATTTGTAAGATATTAACATTTTTCTGAAACCATTATATTTATTCAAGAAACATCCTTTAACTTCTAGCGTACGTAAATCATGCGAAAAAATATTAATATATTTTTGAAATTGTATGCGCTAAGTTTCAAGAAACATGAAATCGGCTCACCGCTGTGCACTGAAAAATATTCAAACCGATCTAACGTTCAAACAAGAATTTAGGATGATTTGTATTTCTCATATCGCAAACATAAGTTTGGGACCGTATTTTCACCCCCACCCTTCTCTTATTGCGAAAGCATTTCACGACAGGGTTGCCAACTTCGCGGCACAAGAGAAAAATTTTACTTTTTCGAAAATAGTTGACACCTTGAATCTTAGACTAAATGTTACTCGTTTTGATATTGAATAATAATAATTTAAAAGCCATTGGAGTGTGGGGTTGAACATGATGGAAAAAAATTATCAATAATTTTAATATTATTTTGTTGACATCTCACCAAAGATGTTAAAGAATATGGAAGTCTGGGAGTTTACGGGGCTTACGACCGTCATACAATGGTTTAAGTTATCACTTAACACACGTGTAACAATTACCAATTCTACCCATTATTGACAACCACACTACTCAAATTCTTGGACGTTCATTATATATGAACGAATTAAGAAACCTCGTTTTTTACTCTAAAATGAAATTAATAATTAATTACATTAAAAAAACATGTTGCACATATTTTAAATTTTTTGCTTTTCCTATCGTCGTTCATTTTACGAAAGTCCCATTTTTGAGTAAATTTAAACAATCCCGTGGTCTTGGGCTGAAATACAAGTAGATAAGTAAAACTTTACACAAAGGTTATCTCAAGCCGAACTTAACAAAGAATAATAACTATTGAATATGGCAAAACACGGTTTAACATTCTTTATTATCAAATAAAATTCTATACATTAACTGTGGCAGTCACATTTTTAAACTTGTAAAATTCGAAATCGAAATTCGATGAATATATTTTCGCAACCCTATTTCCAGCTGCCGTAATGTCCATATCTCGTCGGACGCCGCGCTGGCCGCCTTCCAGTGTTTTCTACGCGCACGGACTGCAAGATAGGGTTGCCAACCGGCTTTGTCGAATTCCAATTCCGAATTCCGGACGAAAGTGCATTCGTTGCAATAAACCTGACAGCGACTGACTCCAAATGTATTCCGAATTGTCTCGCAATGGGACGTGGGATAAGGTGCTCGTATTGCCCCCGGACGTGAGGGGATTGTCTTGGACCGCTTTAACTCTATTGGGTCACTATTATTACTAAGAGTTACTTAGTAATTGAAAGGACTTGCTTAATACATCAAATTTAAATGAATAATACCCATAATTAAAATGTAATTTTGTTTTAAAATCACTATAAATGTTTTAATATAACATAATTATAGTGCCTACCGGTTTCGAAGCTAACAGCTTCTTTATCAAGACTGATTCATACTTTTGATAAAAATACTATTAATATCATAAAGTTATAATAAAACATTGGGTCCATTTTATTACTACGAGTTATTTAGTAATTGAAAGGACTTGCGTAACTTTGTTTTAAAATGACTATAAAAGTTTTAATATAACATAATTACATTGTCTACCGGTTTCGAAGCTAACATCTTCTTTATCAAGACTGATTCATACTTTTGATAATAATACTAATAATATAATAAAATTATAATTAAATATTAAGTCACTATTATTACTAAGAGTTACTTAGTAATTGAAAGGACTTGCTTGATTTAATATAAAACATATGTTTTTTTTTTTAATATAACAAAATTACAATGTTTACCGGTTTCGAAGCTGACCGCTTCTTTATCAAGACTGATTAATACTATTGATATAATTAAGTTAATATAAAATATTTATAGTGATTTGAAAACAAAGTTACATTAATTATTTATTTAAAAATTAAATACTTGTAATAAACCAACCACTTAAAAATTAATCATACGTCCACTCCTGACGACAACTTGTGGGCTACAATAAATGTATTCGCTGCGCAGTGTTCAATAAAAGCAACATTTATAGTTTTTCCCGATGTTTAAATCATATTTTCATATGGTGTACGGAGTGCGTGGATGTTTTTGGCATCGTAAGGGAAGGGTAATTAAGTATAACCTAACTATAAGTATTTCAATGTTTTAGAATTAGTAAATAAACCCTGATGATGGCAAGGTTCGGTCGGAAAAAGTGTACCAATAAAAAGTGGTTAAAAGTAGTTTTATTTAATCAAGTTTATAAAATGTGCCACAAAGTATCTGCGCAAAACATACAAGAAATCATTCATTTTCATGTAATACTATTGTATCGCATATATATGTAATACTATTATATCCAAACCAAATTATTCAAAAAGCAACGCATGGATTTTAATTTTTTTTTAAATTTAACAAATGATTTCATTACGATATATGAGCATAATGATAATAATTTTCAATAAAAATTGGTATGAAAGAATATTTTAATATATTTCGACCCTCTTGGATTTGAAGCCAAGATCTTTAGCATGATAGTAAAATGTTCTAAAACTACAACAATTAAGAGGTAGATTTCATTAAATGCAGTTATATAAAATAATAAAATACCTCTTTTTTGGTAGTGAAACACAAACTTCGGAAAAAAAATATTTAAAAAATATTATTAAATAAATAAAGGTATTTTTCCTCCTTAATATTTGAAAATCCATTAAAATTAAAGGCATAAGTGTACTTAAGCTTAAGTTGTCACTTTTCCTAACAAATATTTATAGTTAAAGTCACTTTCGGTTATGAAACACCGCCATGTCTTTCAGGAAATCTTAATGAAAATGTCTCCGAAGGTATACAGACAGGAGCGGATTTTCCCGTCCATTTTCTAACACTTAGTAATACTTAAGATTTTACTTACCGAGTTTTCTCCGAGCTCTGAGCTATATTTCCTCACCCGCTAGTACGGAAACTTTGCTCATTATTATGTTAAAAATCACGTTTTTCACTAGTTAAATGTACACATATATTTTATCACAAATTAATTAGAAAATTTATATTTTAATAAACAGATAATTCATATTGATATCTCAAGAAAGTTAGAAAGGAATGTTGAAGTCTGTGTATTCACAGGGATTACAACCTATTAAAGGCTGATTCAAGTGATCACTTTATGCACGTGTAACACTCACCATTCTACATATCGCTCACTCCTTTCAAGAACGTCATAAATCAAAAATCGTCAATTTTCAGTTATAAATGTTTTCGAAATGCTCAGAAAATGTACTATATCCCAGCAAAAGAGGCATATTTTCAACTTAATATTTACCCCCTACTGGGCAGAAAATGTTGATTTTGCATTTTGAAGAAAAGGTATTGTTTAATTATTTTTTTTAAATATACTTAATATTTTTCAAATGGAGAAAAAACCTTCAGGTTTTACCTAAAAAAATCTGTTGCACAGAAAAAAAATCAGTAAGTGGCTTGATATTTATTTTTAATACATTGTGTTATATTTTTATACTTTAAAAACGATCTCCTGAAAGAAAAATCAAGTTTTTTGATTTATGACGTTCTTGAAAGGAGAGAGCGATATGATTGACGACATTACTCAAATTTTGAAAGTGATATAATGGCATTGGTAAGGTGTTTCCAATTAATTTAATTAAACCACATCCGCTCCCAAAGTAAAGCATAAGGAGTCCACAAACTGTCTCCAGGCTTTTCTGTCGGCTGCCAGCTCCAAAGCATTATTAGAGTATTTTTTTTTTGAAATTTGAGTAGTAGTGACACTTCTTTTCACAAGTGATTTGTAATGTATGTAAAATTCTTCCCGACTAGTTTTACATACTAGGAGACGCCTGAAAACATGATTTGTCCAGTTATGAAATTCACAATATTTTAAGTGAGTCCAAATCTTTGTTCGCTGATCTCAAGTTTTCCACTTTATGGTTATTTATATTTACATCTTAACATAGAGAAAACTATTTTGACTTTAAATTGAATTTTATAAAAAGGTGAGAATTTTCAAAAATATATTCAAAGTAGCATGATTCAAAGTAATATTGAAAATCATTTTATTTTTTGACATCTCATCAAAGATGAAGAAGAATATGGAAGTCTGGGCATTTACGGGGCTGACAACCGTCATAGGTAAGTAAAAGTGATCACTTTACACACGTGTAACATTCACCAATTTTACCCATTATTGACAACCACACTTCTCAAATTCTTGTAAAGTGTGTAAAGTGATCACTCAAACCAACCTATGACGGTCGTCAGCCCCGTAAATGCCCAGACTTCCATATTCTTCTTCATCTTTGATGAGATGTCAAAAAATAATATGAAAATATCCTTTGTAATTGGAGATAATCCAGATTTTGTGAACAAGTATTTGGACACACTCAAAATGTTGTATTGAAAATCATGTCTAAAAACTTGGGACATCGCTTGCACATACTATGACAGTGCACCGCACAGGCTTGCCAACTTGACGACTAACGCATTTACTAGTCTAAAGAATAAAAGACGTTGTAGGTATTCACACTGACGGTATATGCAACTAATATAAATATTTTTTTTAATTAAAAAATTACATTATTAACTAACCATGAAAATGTTGATATTCAGTTCATGACGTGTATCGATCACTTTGGCCAATAATGGCAGCTTTTTGCAGAATTGTGTCGGCGAACTTGTTGATAGGGCGCAAATGAATTGTCTTGTTTCCCGCCAAATTACTTCCAAATGACAAATGGCCGCTTGAGGTCTGACACAACACCCCTTCGCACAATACTACCCTCAGTAAAGGGGATGTTCGATAGAGCCAGGGCGGTGGTAAGAAACATGATCGCGGTGACGTGCATATTTTTTTTTTTGGTTTTCAAAACCGACGAACCTTCTTCGAGAATTCTTCTAACTCTAATCCGATGGTGCATAGGGCACTGTTTTGCATTACTTTATTCCTAAATATAAATATTTATAAATATGTGTATGAAAGTGTGCTTTTAAGCTTTTATTTATCAAGAAATAGCCGCATAAAATAAGGCTATTACAAATAAAACAGTTCTTGACTCAACCATATACTCGTATATAAGTATGTACAAAATCTCATTTTTTATATAATGACGTTACGAACGCAAAAGTCAAATTAACTATACATTTAAACAAAAAAAGCTCTTATTGGAGAAAGTGAGAAAAAGAGATACTTTTATTTTTAATTGAAAAATATATATAAAGCTTTTTTCAGTACTATACGATGATTTTATTTTTATTTTGTTGGTTGATTCCTGTATTTACTTGAGCTTGTTGGAAGGTTGTTGAAATTCAAGGGTATTTAATTTTTTGAGGATCAATTTCCAGGGCACTCTACTAAAATGATAATTAAACGAAATCAGCCAAATTATAATTTGCTAAGTAAGAGTTAATTTAATATCAATTAATTCTTCTTCTCTACAAGAATAACTGCTACGGTGGGAAGAGAGGCAAGGCCTTAACAAAGAGAGACGGACAATGGATACTGGGGGGTAAGAAACAAAGGCAATTTGATGGATGAATTGTTGAGCAAAGTAGTGGGTGGAACAAAAAATATCCATTAGCAGTCCAATTATCATTGTTCAAAGGAAAAATGTCAACGTTCTGTCATCTTGTAGCGAACGAGAGGCGTTGCGTTTAATTTTGATTGGACACCCGGTACTTGCTATTTGTTTGATGTTAAACGTGGACGTCAGAGTGAATGTCTAAATAACTTTCATATCAAGTCAAAAAGGGGGACGCGCATTGTAAAAATGTTTTTAATTTCAAAAACTGTGCCTGAAATAAATAGGTAAAACGTAAATTCTCAGAAAAGTACTGAAAAATTAATCTTATTTTTTTTTTACAAAAATGTCTCACCGAGATTTTTGTGTCTACCGGTTTTGAAACGTGACCGTCTCTTCGTCTGGACAATCACTACCACAGCATGCAAACAATACTACCATAGCACTATTTATACACTTAAAACTACACAAAATATTTAACACATGCGATTTTTGGTCGACCCGAAGACCAACATGCACTAAAGGTTTCAACACAAACATGCGTTCCAAGCCGAGGTTAAACGTGCACTATGCATTGAAAATAAATAAGTTAAAATGACTAATCACAAATTAAACGCCTTAAATATTGATAATATTGAGAATTAAATATATATGATTTTATTTACAATACTATTGGATGTGTCTGAATCCGTTAAACATGGTAAGAATGGTGAATGTTACACGTGTGTTTTTATTATTTAGTGGTCATTTAACTAGCCTATGACTGGTTATAAACCCTGTAAATATCCAGACTTCCAGAATCTTCTTTATGTACGTTTTCGCTGTCATTTTTTAAACATCTATATGTATGTTTGGATTTGAAGTGTTGAAGTGGAGAAACCCACATCCGTAACAAAGATTTGGTAAATTAAATAAGCTGGTGTAATTATAAGCTGCATACATGTTGAAAATCGTATTTTTCAGACGTCTCCCAGTATGCAAAATTATCCGGTTTGGATCTTACACACATCTTAATATAAGGGTCTCTGCTAGATAAAAGCATTCTCAAACCAACCATAGATGGCTGTCGTGAATTCAATAACAATGCGTTATTAGATTTATGATATATGAATGGGTTCTAAAAATTTTAATAGTGTTGTTGCAAATCATGGGTAGAATGGTGAATGTTACACATATCGCTCACTCCTTTCAACAACGCGATATATAAAAATACTTGATTTTTCAGGAGACCCTTTTTAATGTTTAAAAATATAATAAAATGTTTTAAAAATAAATATCACGCCACTTATTAAACTTTTTAGTGTGCAACAGATTTTTATAGGTAAAACCTAAATGTTTTTTCTCCATTTGAAAAATATTTGGTAAATTTAACAATAATAATTAAACAATAACTTTTCTTCAAAATTCAAAAACAACACTTTCTGGGCATTCCAAAAATATGCACAGCTAAAAATTGACGATTTTCGATGTTGTTGAAGGCAGTGGGCAATAAATATCATGGGTCTTTAAATGTCCAGACGTCATCTTAGTTGTGATGTCAAAATGTTAAAAAAGTATTCTATAAAATAGTTTAATATTTCTACTAGATTGATCACGATCGATAGTTACAATAAACTTGTAGTTTGGAAATAAGTCAAGTGGTCTGGACAAAAAATTGAAAAAAATATTTCACAAAGAACGTAATCCTGTTTGTTTGTAGTGCTATCGATTAAAATTTGCATTTGTTTGCTAATGTATTATTTCGTTTTTGCAGATAGAACCCTCTTATTGGAATACGAACCGCAAATTTTAAATCACAATTCCAGGATTACCACCGCGCGCCAGCTTTAAGCTGAGCCAATTCCAAATTGTTCTGCTGTCTCGTAAATAAAAATTTACATTTCTAATGGATTAAGATCTTCCCTGTATTCCGACGGTTTTTCTTGCAAGTTTTATTGCAAAGCGGTTACCGTTCAGTGAATTTATTTGATTTTGCACAAGAATGCCAGGATTTCCTGCAAAACCTGGATTAAATAATTGTTTATTCGAATTATTTATCATTGCTTAGTGAACATGGAAATGGCGCATTGCGAATATCAGCTATATCGGTCGCAGAATAAAAATGTTAATAATAAAAAAACGTTGCCTGAAAACTTTAAATTTTTCAGTAAAACGTAAAAAACCTTTTAAAATCTGCGTTTAATTTTATATAACTAATTAACTACGTGATTTTTTGACATCTCAATAAGGATTAAGAAAAATTTTGGAGTCATGGCGTAAACAGGGCTTTGGACGTCGTAAGCCTTGCAAATGCCCAGAGTTCTATATTCTTCTTCATCTATTTTGAGAAAAGAAGGATAAAAAAACTCCTGGTTGGAGATAATCCAGATTTGTAAACAAGTATTTGAACACACTCAAAATATTGAAATCTAACTAACTTACTTATTAACCATCCCCTCAGGTGTAGGGAGATAGAATGTTATATCACACCTCTTTGTCTTTTCAATCATTCTTCGCCTTTTCCACATTTTTGTATCTCCTGATACATATTCGCCGATTACTCTGACTTATGATCCTTTTCAAGGATTTGAAATATTCGATCGTGTCTTATTCATAACCGCTTTGCTTCATAAATCTATTTTACTGATTTTTCTTCTTTCATTTGATTAACATACGTAAACCATATCAGATATCCTGGCTGGAATATAGGCAAGGATCAAAACCGTCGAGGCACTGTTAAGAGCTGCCCAAGACAATCACAATTACTCTCAAGATCGTCTACGTCAAAGGGACTTATCATAACACGCACAGAAGAGGAAACCATCTCAACATGCATTTCTTTATTTTATCGATAGTGCTTACCTCAGCCTAGCATTATTTTATTATGTCACCATTCGAACATTTAAACTTAATTCTTGTATAATTTTTTGACGAAGAAGAATATGGAAGTCTTGGCATTTACAGGGCCGACGACCGTAATAGGTTGGTTTAATTGTATCACTATATATATATATATATGTATATATATATATATATATATATATATATATATATATATATATATATATATATATATATATATATATACATATATATATAAATATATATATATATATATATATATATATATATATATATATATATATATATATATATATATATATATATATATATATATATATATATATATAAATATATATATATATATATGTATATATATATATATATATATATATATATATATATATATATATATATAGATATATATATATATATATATATATATATATATATATATATATATATATATATATATATATATATATATATATATGTATATATATATATATATATATATATATATAAATATATATATATATATATATATATATATATATATATATATATATATATATATATATATATATATATATATATATATATATATATATATATATATATATATATAAATATATATATCTATATATATGAACGAATCAAGAAACTTCGTTTTTAAATCACCTACAAACTCAATATCTCTAATTAAAAATTGCTTATTTAATAATATTTTTCATACATTTTATTTGATCACGTAAAAAACGTTAATCTTTGAGATTTATTCATAAGTTGGTACTCATTTAGTATCTTGAGAGAATTGATAATTCGTGAAGGGTTCGGTTTTCAAAGTGATAACGAAAATATTGTTATGGTATTGTCTTTAAAATCAACCATAATAAATGACATAAAGGAATAATATTTACAACCCCAATAATTTTGCCAACCTTTTCTGCGGAATCAAGGGAAGATTTTTTCTATTAATATTTTTTAAGAATATTTTTTCAATTCAAAGAACTTTCCTCTTACAATATAGGGATTCTCATTCTTATAGTTGAGAGTCACTTTCATATATATCCCGTGACGTCATTGTTACCTTGTATTATGAAGGATTTATCCTGATATTATCAAAGCGTTATTAAACTTGTACATTTAAATATTTAGTTAAAAAAATAAACAATTTACTATTTTTATTGACGTAAGTTACCTACGAATGTAACAAATAAAATAAAATAAAAAACAAAAAGTTTGGTAAAAAGTAAAAAAGGTGTAAAAAGTTTTTTTTTAAGAATAAAAGAAGTAACTCGCTAAGCCGCTATTTTTAGAGTTTATTTGAAAGTAGAATAATAAGGAAAGAAAAGGTATAAATCAAAAATCCATTAAAAGTGTCTGAGTTATCCAGACCGATTGAAACTAAATCTTTCTGGAATTAATTTTGCATTTAGTGGGAATCGAACAACCTGCGATGCTAATTTCACAGTCGGATATCTAGTCAACTACGCAACGGCGCCTGTCTTTATGTTTAGTAAAGTATTATAGATAAAAAAGTCAAGTTCTTAATTAAATGTGTTAATTTTAATTAATTAATTAATGTGTTATTATTATTAAATATTAATTAATTATCTTAATTAAAGTAAATAAGATATATACATATAAAAAGCAAATTTATTAAATAGACTCTATAACTGCTGCGGGTGGATGGCGGGCTCAGATTCCAAAAAAAAAATAATGTATAAAAAGCAAAGCCGTAGTTAAAAAGAAAATAAGTTATAACATTAAAAATAATCTAATCTTTACGTGTCTACAGTAGCTAAAGTAAGAAGTAAATGCGTCAAAAATAAAGTTTAATTAAATACTAAATTAGAGTTAGAGTTTAACTTGGAAAACAGAAGAAGTAACTAAAACATAGTTGGAATAATAGGATAAATTAAATGAGACAGAACGTGGTAGAACGTAAGTTTTGAAACAAGAAAATTATATAAAAAGGAATTTAAAGCTTAAGTTACGTAATTAATCTTTACTCCTTTAAAACTTATTATATATTTAATCATTTAAAAATATTTGAAATGAATACATACGAAGGGAGAATCATCCATATTTGTATCAGGTATCGTTCACTCCTTTCAATATATCAAATATAATATTTCATTAATCAAAATTAATTTTTCAGGGGATCGTTTTTGATGTTTAAAAATATAATAATATGTATTGAGAAAAATATCAAACCACTTTTGAACTTTGGGCACCAGATCTTTTTAGGATGTTATTTCTCCATTTGAAAAATGTTAAGTATATTTAAAAAAAATAATTAAACAATACCTTTTCTTCAAAATGCAAAAACCAACACTTTCTGCCCTGTGGCGGGTGAATATGTTAAGTAAGTTAAAAAAATGCCGCTTTTGCTGGGATATAGAACATTTTCTGGGCATTCTGAAAACATGCATAGCTGAATTTTGTCGATTTTTTATATATGACGTTGTTGAAAGGAGTGAATG
This sequence comes from Brachycentrus maculatus, assembly GCF_059751285.1. NCBI lineage: Eukaryota > Metazoa > Arthropoda > Insecta > Trichoptera > Brachycentridae > Brachycentrus > Brachycentrus maculatus. Next base: position 749,378 of record NW_028281391.1, on the reverse strand, counting down.
GTATGTCAAATACTTGAAAGCGGTCAGGTCAGGAGTTGAAATTATCGGCGGGTTTGAATGAGGAGGTGAATTTTTTTTTATAAAAATATTATAATTTTGTTTTAGTGATTTGATGATGGAATGATTATTTCGAAACCGGTAGTCACGAATAAGTGTTTATTAAAGTGGTATTACATGAAGTGAACAATGAATGATAAGAATGTTTTATTACCATATCACAAAATTATCAATGCTTTTAATATACAAAAAATAACTAACCATCACGCGGTAGGCAAAGAGAATAGAACGCCACACCACTCTGTCTTTGCAAACATTCTTCGCCTCTTCCACGTTCATGCATCTCCTCATACATACCCGCCGATTATTACGACTCCTAACCTGACTGACCATTTTTAAGTTTTTGGCATACCTGATCGCGCCATGTTTCTCTCGGTCTTCCTCTGCTCCTTTTTTCAATTCGCCTCATAAATTTGTTTACAAAAAATACAAGTTTGTTAAACTATCACCAAGTTGTTGAAAGGGATTAGTACTTAGTAGTTAGTTCAATTAGTCTGCTAGATCCGATTCCATTCAGCATTTACCAATATCTATATTTAATTTACATAATATCCCTTCACTCCTTCTCTTTCTTCATGTCACCTTCTCTATCTTAAATATCTATATATTCTCTATCATACATAGATACGCCACCTTATAAAGAGTTCAGGAAGCTGAAATATTTTGGCCCGCGTCCAAATCCTCCCGAAATCGGCATCATCCGAAATAAAGTTCACATAAAAATAGGACGGGCGACTTGTTTGGGGCTCGCTCATGGTAACCATGGGAGACCCAAATTCTTGAAAAATTAATAATTTTTTAAACTCGTGTTTTTTAAATCAATGTCAGATTTATGAAGAAAAAAGCTCTCTATCTCAAATTATTCGAAAAAGTGACATACGTCGCTTTTAGTGATTGTTGTGTTAATATGATATTTTTGATAAATTATGTATAGGTATGTTATAATTTGTAACCAAAAAAATGCTGGATTGAACATCCTGTATTCGTATTATTGACATCAAATTAACACTTAATTTACCTGAAGAAGCGCCAGTTTTCCCATTAAAGATTTACATGTGGCAGACAAAAAAATTACATCAGACTGCAGGAAAAAAAATATTTTACTGAAATATGAGTTTCTTAACAGCCCAGCTTTTTAAAATATAATAATATGACTATGAATGATATATTTTTTATCAAATTATCAGATGAATTTTTTTGAAAATATAAAAAGGCTTTTTTAGTTTAAAACGGGATTGAATGCGGGAAGTTTTATTACGAAAATCGTTATTTTAACGGCTGACAACCGTCATAAGCTGATTTAAGTGATCACTTTACTCACGTATCACATTCACCAATTCTACCCATTGTTGACTACCACACTACTCAAATTCTCAAGTACTATATATATTAACCAACTTTGAAACATTGTTTTTGAATCACTAGGACTTCACTAGAGACATCTATTGGTGAGATGAAAAGAAGCTTTTTGTTTAGCAAAAACTCTTTTATTAGTATATGAGGTCCGAATCTTGGATTATAATCACATACATGAAAAACATCAGAAAATATCATTTGAATTTTTATTATTTTAGCTTATAATTTCACCACTTTATTTATTTACAACATTTTGATGGTGTCCAAATATTTTTAAAAATAATGTAAAAAAACTCCTTTAATTGTAAATAATCCAGATTTGTGACCACGTATTTTGACACTCTCAAAATGTTGTAAATTTAGATTTATTGAGCATATAGCCTTAACTGCTTTTTGACTGTTTCTGTAGCCCTTATTCAACAGTTTATTTTTGTCTTATTGGGACAAAGAAAGACACGATTCCGAGGAGATATATGTTCCAGTCAATTCTCCATTAGGAGCTTCAAAGAACGAGATTCATTATAAACTGTACTTCATATATCGTCCACGTGCCACGAACCCAGTGATAAAAATAGAAGATTTTATGTAGGGAAAAATTTGGAACGCCGTCTGAATAAGTGTATAATATTTTCCGCCTTATATTATACAATTTTGTGGTTATCCTCCAAACAATTTTGTGTTTTTTACATCAAATTTTATTAATTATTCGGCAGTCATTTTGTGTTAAAATCTAATCACTTTAAAATTTCATTTTAACTTAGTAATTACCACTTATTCTTAAAAACTATTGTGACACGTATTACGATGCATTTTACATCATTTTCAAACAGGGTGTATGAAAAAGGTTACGGAATGCATCGAAATACGTGTCACAATGTATCTGAAGAAATAGTAGTATTTAGTAAGTAAAACATAAAATAAAAATAAAAACAATAATGTAAAATTTTGCTTTACGTCAACGTAAAAAAACGTTTTTTAAATTATTCTAACTTCAAATGAAAGTTAATTTTATAAGAAATAACGTGGATGTTGAGTATAACAGGGTGTAAGATCTGGCATTTGGCTAGCTTGAGTGATCACTTCATACACTTGTGTATCTTCACAATTCTGAATTTCTATTATCTTAACTATAACATTATATATTTATTTATTTCATAATGTATATAATTTTAATTTAAAAACTACAATTATGTTTGTATCTACACTAAATTTTCCCATGCCAAGGACATATTGAATAGTGTGGTTTTCAATCATGGGTAGAATGGTGAATGTTGTACGTATTTTAAGTGATCACTTAACAGCTAATCACAAGACATAAGCCCGATAAATACCAAGACTTCCATATTCTCCTACATACGAATATATTAATATTTTGAGACGTTAAAATGTGTAAAGCTTACGTGTTCACCATTACACTTTGGAAAGGATTAATAATCCATCAAAATAACAATAAAGAAAGTAAATTTGACTTTTAATTTTACTCAGTAAATACCATTTTTTACCAATAATGGTATTTACCATGCAAAACTAAAATAAACAATGGATATATGTGACTACAAAGTGACTGCTGAATCAATTGATGAATAAATACAATTCATAAAATTTTGACACGTTTTTTCAACAAATCGTTTTTCAAGCTAATAGGTGAAGCATATCCTTAAATCAATTTTGCTATAGTAAACAACTTTTCTTATGATTTTCAAAAAAAAAATCATACGAAAACAAGATCGTTAGGAAAATTTTGCTGCCAGAGGAAATGGAGTAATAATTTTTGTAGTTGCGCGCTAAACCGTGGCGCCGATTTGAAAATTACAATAAATTTACAACGATGTAAATAAAAATTTAAAATATCGTTCCACAAAAGCGAAACTCAGTTTTGAATATAATGTCTGGATCATTTAACTCATTGGTTATAATAAAGTAAAGGGGGACTTTTCCAAGTCGAAGACAAGAAAACTCTTCTCGTAAAAGTCAAACGGTATCACTCGTCTATATGATTTATGATATTTTTAACCCGTAGCGCTAATACCGACTCGCCATAAGATAACGAGTCGGGTAGGTCTCTGTTTTATCGACCACGCTATGGTCGGCCATTACAAAGTTATGCCATTCTGATGCCTTATCCCCTTTTACTAGAAGCGACTTGGTAAAAGTGATTTGGTACTATCATGTAAACTTCATAAGCGCTCACCCTTATGAGAATAAAGACGTTTTAAAGTTAATGATCGTATTAATCTCAAGAAATCGTTTTCATTGCCATATCTTTGCTTCGAAAATGTATTAAATTTTTTTCAGAAAAAACACACATATATACTACAATTCCATCTTAAATATACCTTTATCTATTCTGTTTTATTATTTTTAATATCAATTTGTCAAATGTTAAAATTTAAAAGTAAGTTAAGAAAAACCATATTTGTAAACAAGTATTTAGACACACTCAAAATATTGTAAATAAAATTAACTGGAAAAAATTTAAGCAACATAAGAAATGAGAATCTAGTTTTCAGATGAATCTCAGTTTGTGAATGTTGTCATGGGTTTAGATCTTGTATACAAATAAAATCGTATTTGTAAAATAAAAAGTTTATGGATAGTAGATAATTTATGATTTCATTTTAATTTTCTACAAGTTTTCATTGTTATTTGTAGTTATTTATCATCAATATTTTTCGATCAAGCGTTCGAAAGAAGGTAAAATTTAATATAAATATTTGTAAAAATGTATTTAATTTTTTGCTCAACCAATGCTAGCGAATGTGAAGTGTATTCATACAAATATATATATAGGAAAGTTAAGAAAAATACAGGGGTTCTCTTTATGATTTAAATTCCATTCCTATAAATAAATTCCGAAGTGTAAAGCCCTAAGTATGTGAGTGCTCTGCTGATTCAGTAAACTACCGTTGACAACGTCTGAAAAATATGAAAATTTTCCCTCGTATGAATTCCTTTTCAGTAGCAAACTTTCAGGCGCCCTTTTTCAGAGCATCGCCAGAAATTCAAACGGTCTGAAAGTTTTCAGAAGTGTTTTATTTCTGTGTTTGTTGTTCCGAGGTGATGTAGCGAAAACCTTTCTCGGCGGAAACTTTGAATTGGGTTAAATACAAAAAAGTCTTGAAACTTGTTTTCCAAAATTTACGTTCAGATTGCGTAGCTGTTTAGAGGAAGCAAAGTTTTTGTTTTATAGACGTTATTTCCTTAATTTATAGTGATTTTACTTCTCTTCCTATCTTGTATGAATACATTTATTAGACGTTTTCTGAAACTTTACGAATAACGTTAAAAATATATTTTTACCCGATAGTAACTAACAAAATTACATACTTTTATGTCATTTTAAATAAAGTTTTAAATAAAATCAGGTATATTAAAAATATATTTTAACAAAAATTATTTCCCTACGATTTGTTAACTAGGCATTCTTTTTAATAAAATACATTATTCTAATAACGCAATGCCTTTCCAAAAAAGATTAAGCTCTTTTGCTTGGCTTGACAGGACTCAATATTTATTTATTGCTCTTTATAAAAGATAAAGTTCTTTTTTCTCATGTATAATAGACATTATATTTTTTCAGTAGTTTTAAGTCGTCTATTTTTTTAATATCCTAAGGAAGGCTTTTAACATATTTGAATCCCTAATATTCATAATTTTACAAAATTAGTAAAATTCAGACATTGTTTTTAACCATTTAAATTTTTGGTACTTTTTTATCCGGTTTCTACTAGCTTCTTATCATCACCAGGGATGGATACCTATTATTCTTACGTACGTATCTATCCCTGATGATGACAAGGCGCTTGTCATAACGGGTTTAAAAAAATTATCAAAATTAAATGTGTTTAAAAGCAATGTTTGAATTTGGTTTACTTTATAATATATGCCACAAAGCATCAGTAAAATCATTCAAAAAATTAAAATTTTTGAAATTACTCAAAAGAAAAAAAGTTTCCAGTATTATACTAGAAAATTACTATAAAAAATATTCTTCAGAACCTATTCTTTGTACTTATGAAATATTTTACGTTTTATAAATACTGGATATACTAAAACCTTCTAACGTGTTATTATCAGCCGTGCATAATACTATAACCTACTTAGAAAGCTGGATGTGAATATACGACTGCGACGGATTATGAGTTCGCTAATACACAGACCAGTGTAAATTGGGGTCGAAAGCTTCTAGGCTTCTATGCGAGGGAGAAGAGGCTGTATAATAATATAACCAACCCGTGTTTTGCAATTTGAGAAGACATTATGGAAAGAAAGAGTTGTAGGGGGATCCACACTAAGTGCATTTGCATAGTACATTGGAAACGCTATGTGCAATCATCGAGAAAATTAAGCACGCGTCTAAATGGAATTATTTATTTACGGTTCGCAAAATGAAAAACACTTAACATTAAATAAAATACAGTGCAATATACTCGTAATACGTTTAAATGTTTTTCATCGAAGATGAGAATACAACAAACTTACACAATTATGTAAAAGGACTGGTTAAATACATTTAATATATAAAGAAAAAAATTGAAAAAGAGTCATAACAATAATAATAAGTGAAATAATTAAAAGCAAAAACTAAAAGCAAAATTAAAATAAGCTACAAGATAAAGGTGTAAAATTTAAGACTGTTATATTAATAATTTAAAGCATTTTCTTTGTGTATAGTCATTTTTAGTATTTTTTCTCACTAAAATTTTAAACGAGTACCTGTAACAACTTCTCTGAATTTATCAGTCATTTAATATATTTAAATCATGCTTGCAATAAAGACAAAGGCACAAATATATGAAATACAAACTGTAAAAATTAATTCATCTAATTAAAAACCATATTAATGAATTGTGTTATATCATCGATATTTGTACTGAATATAAAAAAATAAGCATTGCATTAGTATTGGAAAAAAGGTTAAGTCAATATAGTGAGGTATATTTTATATTTTTTGTTCTTAATTCATGTTTGTTCAACATTAAGACTTATGAGAATCGATGTTTTGAAAAAAAAAAAAAAAAACATTTTGTTGATAAAAACCAATAATTTGGTTCAAATGTAAAAATTATTTCCTTCAAAGAAGCTCATGAACAAAGGAATAAGTGTAATATTTCTACAAAATACCTATAAATTAAATTTTTTTTTGAGGGTTAAATGAATGAATTAATTATATATAAGTATGTAAGGGTAAAATAAATTAATCAAAATGTTGTTATTTGCGGTAAGTATAAAAACTCTCCCAAAATATACAAATTTTATGAATATTTTAATACAAATGAATAAAACACGCAAGTTTAAACAAATTTCTCATGAGTAAATCAGAATGTATTTTTTACTTCAATGTTTTAATTTTAAATTAAATTTTCGTATCCTTCCTTAATTTAAACCGTGAAACGGGAAACGCTTTAAATAAAACATCATTTTCAATATAACAGTAGATGTTTATGGGTATTGGATTGAAACCAATTAAAATTTATTTACTTAGCCTTATTTTCCTTTTTCGGTTTTAAATCGAATAAGCTTAATTAAAAATTTCACAGCTTTGGTAAATGTGGCGAGAATTTTCACGTACAAAGACATGTATCGGATTCAGTTGACCTCGAATCGCCTCAATTTAACCCTATTAGCCCTTTTTATATTATAATTAAATAATTGATTTCTTAAAAAAGAATATTTACTGACTACTTGAATGATACCTCTATATACATACCTATTTTAAGGAGTTGAAAAATTAAATATATTTAGTTTATGTTATATCGAGGTTAAGATTTGTTAGAACCCGTTGTATTGAGTTTCAATTTCTTATTATTTGATCTATTTATTACGAATTCTTGGAATTCAATCTCGTTAAAAATAAATTATTTTTTGTAGTACAAGAATTTCTCAACTGAAGGCATAACCGTTACCTAAAATTTCAAATATTTCAAATATAACAACTGATATACAAAAGGAATCCAACAACTAACTATATATATCTTGATCTTTATATGCACTGGAGCACCGATCGTTTTTACATGAAAAAAGATATGTATCACACTGGACTAGTACAAAAATCGTAAGACTGATCCCATTGCCTTCATGGAACTAATGATCGAGATAATATTACATTGGTACGATACAGTGCCTTATGCGCCATTGAATGCAGACAAGGATTACGAAAAAAGGAAAAAGTAATGCGAATTGTTTTGGATATAAAAAAATAATACCAGGACTTAGTGTTTTAATGAGAAAATCCTTCTTTTTCTCTGATGTGGGATTGACACATTTTTCAATCAACCTCACCATATTGGCTGTATTTTTCAGGGGATGAATTTCAATATATAACCCCATAGGACTTAGAAAATAAATTAAATTCTCTTCTTTCGGAAAAACGGGTGAGTAAATTGCAGGAAATGAAAATTCTGAAATGGGTTTTCAGAAGGAAAGAACGATTCACTTAATATTTCAGTATTGCACGTCGAAAATAAAATAGATTTTTTATTTTTAAAATTATCTATATTTTGCGTTAACAACCTCCATTCATTACGTGTCACCTACTCTTATATCCCATATGTTTGTTTAAAACACTTAGTCATGTTTAATTTAAAGGCTCAATAATCAGCTTTAACTATTTTACACTTTAAAACCTAAAGAATGAATATATGGGTTACAATATAATTTTATTACTGTGTTTTTTATTGTAACCATTCTTTTATTTATTGTTTCGGCATTAACTTTGTGGTAAGACATGTTACAACGATTAAAGAAAACACTTCGTTTTTTACCACTTGAGTTTTATTATAGACTACATGTTTCAGAAGTTAAACTTCCATCATTCAGGTCTGTATAATAACTATTATACAGACCTGAATGATGGAAGTTCAACTTCTGAAACATGTAGTCTATAATAAAACTCAAGTGGTAAAAAATGAAGTGTTTTCTTTAATCATTGTAACCATTCTTGTTATAGGGGTAAAAATATTATAATATCTATAATATTTTTACCCCTATAACAAGAATCATCCTAACTTTATCATAGGTACTCCCATGTTTTTGTTCAAAACACTAAGTCATGTTTAATTTAAAAACTGAATAATCAGCTTCAAGTATGTATATTACTTTAAATTAATTATTTTTAACTGTGTTTCATTGCAACTATTCTTCTTATAAGAGTATGAGAGTATATCTTATAAGAGTATAATTCAGGTAATGTTTACTTGATTTTTTTTTTTAAAGGTTAAGATAAGGTTTAGGTATAAAAGAGTGTTTATAGCTAATAATGTAAATGTTAATTCGTTCGAATTTTTTTAGTCTCTTGATTCACCGATTGCTTTGAAATTTGACGCAACCAACGTCGCATTAAAATACGAGGGTGTTTTTAAAGATACCTGCAAGAGATGTTTTTACTTGATTCAGATATTTTTAAACGTCATATTTACTAATAGGAATAACGTGCAAAGCCTCTATTTAAGAGGCTTGTATGTAGGTAGATAGTAAGGATAGAGAAGGTAGATGTGGAAATTACTCCACAAGCCCCCAGACCAATTGAAAATAAATCTTTATTTAATTCATTTTGGAATTGGCGGAAATCAAACCGACGACGCCAGTTTCGCAGTGTTGCTTCTATCCAACTACGACAAAGCGCTTGTGATAATTTATAATATATATTTTTCATAATAATCAAATAAACACAGGTTATTTTATCTGTTCTGAGATGGCACATAAATCAGGTTATGTGAAAGTTATCAGAGTGTGAACCCGGTACACCGTACGCGTGTTATATAATGTATTTGATCTTATTTTAGATATCACGCCATATTCGTAGTAGAATTTTAATTCATTCCTCAAGTCGCGTCGGGGATTCTGCGTCTCATTCGCACGTACGAATATGATAAAAAGCTCTCTCTAGATGCACAAAGCTACATCATACTAGGACTTATGCGTTGATTTGTAGTTTTTTCTTTTATTAATCATTTTTTTTTTGGGTAAAACATAAAAAAAAAATTATTTTTCTTAAACTTGCTCTTATCTTCACAAGGTGTATTGAATTGTTAAGCATATTATATAGACGTACCGTTTTCTCGGTTTTGACTTGTCAGAGTCAATTCACAAGTTTTTATGTAAGATCTTATCCAATATATATATATATATATATATATATATATATATATATATATATATATATATATATATATATATATACATATATATATATATATATATATATATATATATATATATATATATATATATATATATATATATATATATATATTATTTTTTGACATCTCATCAAAGATGAAGAAGAATATGGAAGTCTGGGCATTTACGGGGCTTACGACCGTCATAGGCTGGTTTGAGTGATCACTTTACACACGTGTAACATTCACCAATTCTACCCATTATTGACAACCACACTAATCAAATTCTTGGAAGTTCTATATATATGAACCAATTTAGAAACCTTGTTCATGAATCACTAAAACTTCACTAGAGACATCTATTGGTGAGATGTAAGATGTAATGTGAGACCTATGACGGTCGTAAGCCCCGTAAATGCCCAGACTTCCATATTCTACTTCATCTTTGATGAGATGTCAAAAAATAATATGAAAATAACTCCTGTAATTGGAGATAATCCAGATTTTGTGAACAAGTATTTGGACACACTCAAAATGTTGTATATATATATATATATATATATATATATATATATATATATATATATATATATATATTACCCGCGTGGTAAAAACGCTACCAGTACCTACCCTAACATACTAAGTAATACCTAGTTTACCTTACTACCTACCTCTACTCCCTACTCTTATTAATTCTCTGTGAATACGAAGTAAAAAAAAATATCATTAAATAGTTAAGCAAAGGAAAACTCATCGACGCATAAATCTTCGCAATGCGCAAGCGAAGGTTGTAGGTACACTAAATTTGCCTGAAAGTGGCAAGTGAAAATTGGAATTCGCTACGTGTGGCATACTTATACCTGAGCTCACATGTCCACTTTACTTTTATTTTTACATTTTTATCACATACTCGGGATGGCGCAACAATTTTTACAATCGGAACAAAAAACTTCGTGATTTCTTCTTCTTCTGATTTGGCTCAAATTTACGTTACACAAGTATTTAAAGTGGTCCACTTTATTTACTTGTGTAACGTTCACCTTTCTACCCATTATTGAACGTCCATAATACATTTTTTTGATAAAAGTATAAATGCACTGCTGTTTTCTTTTATATCGCTCACTCCTTTCAAGAACGTCATAAATCAAAATACTTGATTTTTCAGGAGAACGTTTTTGAAGTTTAAAAATATAATACAATGTATTAAAAATAAACATCAAACCACTTAATGAACTTTTTACTGAGCATCAGATCTTTTTAGGTAAAACCTGAAGGTTTTTTTCCAATCTGAAAAATATTTATAATATTTAAAAAAAAAATTAAACAATACATTTTCTTAAAAATGCAAAAACAACACTTTCTGCCCTGTAGCGGGTAAATATTAAGTTAAAAATATGCCACTTTTGCTGTAATATAGTACATTTTCTGGGCATTCCAAAAACATGCACAACTGAACATTGACGATTTTTGATTTATGACGTTCTTGAAAGGAGTGGGCGATATGTTGGTTGCAATTGATATGGAAGTAGAGTTTTGAGTTGATGGTGCTGCTTTCAGTTGGGAATTTTTAGTTTTGACCAAATTTGACGATTCCTAAATGAAATAATAATTAAAATTCGGCTTCTTCTATTTTGTAGGAAATGTATTTTTCTTATCCTTATCTGCACCCAATAGTGCGTAGGGCACTGCATAGTATTGATGCAGTGTTACCTTGATCGTTATTTACAAAAAGGCAATGTGATTCACTCTCTTGAGCTTCAGGCACTAGTCTAGGGTAATATTAAATACATAAATTAGAGTGTTAATTCACTAATATATAATTTCACCCCTCCTAAGAATCGAACTCGGGACCTATAGCACGGTAGCAAAACACGCTAACTATAACACTACGGAGGTGGACAAAAAAAGAAAATATATTACTTATTATTATAATTTTTTATTTTAAATGGTAAATATTTGTGTTTTTCATATTTAAACAAATATTTAATTTTTTACTATTTTTGTGAGCATAAGCGGCTCATTATCAAAAAAAAAACGCCATCAATTTGTGGTTGTAAAGAATTCGAACCGAGAAACTCTAACTTAAGAGTCCGCGACACTAACCACGGGACCACAACCCGACATATTATTAGATGAAAAATATATTTAAAAATATATTGTCCCATTTTTAGATGAATACATATTAGTAGATGAAAAAGTAAAAATTTTGATGTAATCAATATTTTTTAAGTAATTATAATAATTCATTAAAATTAAAGCACCAAAAAAGCGAGTGTTTTTGTCTACAATTTTCACTCATTAATTACATAAAATTATAGTAACTCAACATAGTAAGAAATCCGAGAAGGCATAGGCTATAGGCTATGTAGAGTAGGCATAGGCTATGAAACTTAAAAAAGTTAATGCCTGAGTAGGGTCACGATAAGCGGTATTGCATATGCCATAGCTAGATTTCAGAGTCACTTGGACGTTAGGTTATTATAAAAAAAAACACCAAATGCATGTAAAAAAATAATGGTTTGAATATGAGATAGAACTATGACGTGTTAAACATATAATATTTTGCTTTTCTTTTCGCCAGCACTGTGAGAAAAATAATGTTATTGCTCACATGTTTAATAAATCGTTTTTATTTTCCATTTTACATTCAGAACTTTGAATACATTTCCATTTTCATATTTATATAGTTTCCCGCTAGTTCAACGAGAGTTAGGATATTGAACCTCTTAGGTCATATCTAAGGAAATAAACGGAATGGTTTTATCATTCGGGGTGTCGCTACAGAAAGGAATCACGATATAAAGCAGTTACTTTTTTTTAGATTTTAACAATTTTTATAAAAGTAATTAAAAATAATTATTGTAAATACACATAAAAAGATGTAGAATATATGTATTTTTTTAAATATAATTTATTTTTTTCGCGTACTTGTGTATTTATATGCGTGTGTGCGGGTGGGTATACGTGTCTTTGTGTGTGAGTGTGTGTTTTTTATTGAGGGTATAAATTGAAAATAAAAACTATGTATGTCTTTTTTAATTTCAATATATTAACAAATGGATATAGTTTGCGATCCTGTTAAAACCTTTGAAAAAAATAATTGAAATAGTTGAAAAAATTTGTATTTGCGTGATGTCACGATCTTTATACAAATTTAGTACATAAAAACATATTTGTCATACACCTTAAATCTCCTAAAGTAATTCAACGATCCATTTGAAAATTTGACACAAGGTTGCATTTCAATACGAGCGAATATTTTTTAAATTTAATTATGACATTTTTTACCTGTGATGATATGTGAAAACATGCTTTTCTTACTACAATTGCAGCGCGATCTGTTAAGCATTATAGCAACAAACGCAATATTAAATGTTGTTAATGGAGAACAGCTTTCTTCTTATTCAATTGCTGTCACTTTTTCGATTAGTTTGCTGTTTCATTGAATTTTATAGGTACTCGTTTAAATATATAAATATGTACCATTTATATACTTATATATTTAATTTAAAAATCATCCTTATAAAAAATGAGTTGGTTCCATTCGCATATAGTCTCCTAACCTCATTCAACAAACAGCAATCCACCTTCAACTCTGACAGTTCGTTTAACTGTAAACGTTAGCTATGGACTGAGTGTTAGTCTATCTCCTCGCTCGTATGTGTAGGTACACCATAGAAACCAGTCGTTCCTGCAACTTTTAATAGTATGTTGAATAAATTTTTGTAAGACACCATAGATTACTTGGTTAGAAAGAAAATTTACAAGCATGTTATCAATTCTCTCAGATGTACGTTCAACCAATTACATTTTTTATAATGTATTTATTTAAGTTAAATAAAATTGACTGCCCTATGTCTCTTTCTGAGGAAGGATGACTTCAATGGGCTACAAAGACGATACGTTAGGATATTAATTGATTTGACTTGAGATTTTTTTCAAATCGACATATAAATATGCGACTAATCAAAGCGCTCTAATATATTTGTTACGTGTATTAAATACAGCTAGTAAAAAATAATTGATTCATATTATATACACAATCAAATTTTATATATTTCTTAAAGGAATTTATTAACTTTGACAATATTAAGTTATTGGCCATAAAAATCTTAATTGCAGAATGTGGAATACAAACGTTAAAAACATTGAATAAAATCAGAAGTAATGAAATATTGATAACAAGATTGATATTGATAACAAGAAAATGACTAGGAAAGTATATGTATTTGTCAAATACGAATTGAAGAACAGAACGAGGCCGGCCAAAAAATACTTGTCACGACCAGATCAATCATAACTTCAAATTTAGTGTTGTCAAATGTGTCTACGTTATCGTAGGGAATGTATGAATAGATGTATAGACAAAAAAGAAGAACATAGTGTTTGTCAAGGCAAACGAGTGTGGGGTTCCATCCTCTCTGCCTACTCCTGCAGGTTAGCGGCGTGATAGAAGCAGTAGTAGTTATATTAAAAAAATAACAACTTTGTCATTTTTTCGACATGAATTTTATTTGACCAGCAACCGGGTTTTGCCAACATAAGACTGGTGATGTTGGGTACGACAAAACCCGGTTGCTGGTCAAATAAAATCAATGTGGAATAAATTACAAAGTTAAATTACATAGAAAAAATTACATAGTAAAAATTACATATTCTATAAAATGCAGTTCCACCAAGAAATGTCAATACAAAAGTTAAATCCAATAAAAACTTTATAAAACCAAACAACTTTATTTTAACCACTTTTTTATTATTAGAACCTACCGGTTTCGACAAGAACATTGTCATCAGGGTTTATTTAATTCTAAAGCATTAAAATACTCATAATATATTTTACTGTGGCACATTTTATAAAGTTTATAAAATGTGCCACAAAGTATCTGCAAAAAATCGTTTATAATATATTTTTAATAATCAGATATTTTTCCGAGAAAATCTAATATATTTTTCAAAATAAGATATTTGTCCGAGTAGTATAATATGAAAATTAACCATTGAAAACCCACGTTTTGGACGTACTAGAATGTATGGCATTAAATCATTGTTCCAACAAACTATCTGAAACCCAATTGAACCGAACAGTGTAAAGCACCCGATTTATACAACCTTATATATTAAGCTTCTCCCATTGAGCTGCGCGCCTTAGATTAACATTTACCTTTTAGAGGGTAGTGCAGGCATGCAAATTACAGCTTTATCCGCTGCGAGCCATAAATTCCTCCGCGTAGTAAGACTTGCCCCGGATTCACTAAGTAATCCCCAATACGCCATGACTTTCCCGTGCAAGTGCTCGTATTGCTCCCGGTTATGAAACGGGCTCATACTTCTCCCCTAATCTTGGCAATTCTTCCCCTCAGAGCCTTCGTTCGGTCAGATGAATTATACAAACGGAAGGGTAGATTTATTATTAAGGATGTGTTAAATGATTGCTGCGGTGCAGTGATGCATACGTGAAATTTTTGAATGTGAGAAGTGGATTTTAAATATGAATTTATTCATGTTTTCACCCTACAGCAGTTTGGCTGACCTCGATTCTACATTCTCCAGTTTGCTTAAATTTACGTATATTCTATAATTTTCACTCACCCTCAAATTAAATTTTGAAAACCTTTCAAAAAACTAAATCAAAATTCATTTATTCATAACAACCCTACTGATTTGGTACTTTTGCTAAGAATAAAGACTATTTTAATATTACGATGCAGTAGAATTTAAAATGAGCGCCATACTTTTATAACGACCGTACATAATAATTCTGCAGCATGTAAAGTTCATATTACAATTTTCCTAGTTTTATGCGAAAGGAGAAAGGAATACCTCTTGCAGAAAGATGTCTCATTATTTACTTAGTACATGTATTTATACATACATATATATACGTTATTTTTTTTACAAAAATATTTTAAAATATTTAAAAATAAATACAAATAATATTTTAAAGGTGTTTTAAATTGCTATCGATATTCATCGAAAGACATCTAGAGGAAAACCAAAAGGAATAGAAGCTACGGAAAGATAACATGATTCGAAGGCATGACCTAGATGATGTTATATATCGACGTGACCTACGTCAAGTGCTTTTACTACATTTTTGTCAATTTTAATAATATATATGATAAATTACGACTAGTTTTCTGGCGTATAAAACAATATCTACAGCGAATTTTCGAAATGAACTGAACTTCTAAAACGCTAACTACTTAATTTTTTCAAAACATAAAGTTTTAAAACGATTAAATTCATTATTTATCGTGTTTTTCAATGTATAATACCAGCTAGAATTTCAGATAAAACCGTTAATTAATAAAAAAATACGTTGAAAAAAAGCTCTCTCCTGTAAAGTAACAGATTTGCAGATAGAGTACCTACTTTACGTAGGGGCCGTCGATATGATAGAAGGACCTACAGCCTGAGAACGAGGAGAGCTGACCATATCAGTCTACAAAGATCATAAGTTGGGATGCAGCCAGGAAGAAAAAGAAGAAGAATGGGGTGTCCGAGAGTCTGAGAGTAAGGATTTTTCAGAATTCATTATTCAATCATTGGCTAAATTTGTACTTTGATTTTTTCAAAGTTTGGACTTCCGGAGTGGTCCACTGGTGCATTGGGCCACTACCGACGATCTTGGAGCCAGAACGCACTTCATTTTCGACGAGAGCAGACCCCAAGAAGCACATCTGGCCATCAAAGATGTCTCCTTGGCTGATGAAGGCGTGTTCCGCTGCAGAGTTGACTTCTTCGACTCTCCCACAAGGAACTTCAAAGTCAATCTTTCTCTAGTTGGTAAGTCGACTTAAAAATTGTAGCAATAATCAAATCAATAATCAAATTTTAAAATTGTACTACGGCTCAAAAATTAACACGTAAATATGTTTTATACCACATTTTACATTTTTTTAAATATTTTAAAGTTACTTTATTTCACAATAGTTTGGTTGAGTCCATATCTTTGTACACGAATTCTAAGTTTGTCTCTATTTAGGAGACATTTTTTATTGATATTCTAGCAAAGATGAAGAAGAATATGGAAGTTTTAGTAATCTGAGGAGTCTGAGCAACTTAAAGTGATCACTTAATACACGTGTAACATTCATCGTTCAACTCAAAAAACTAACTATACTCAACTATAGATATATTATTAGATTAAAACCTAATATTTTTAGCTTTTCCACTTTATTTTTATTTGACCAGCGACTGGTTTTCGTCGTTACCGACATCATCAGACTGGTTACCGTGATCAGACGTTACCGACATCCAGTCTGATGATGTCGGTAACGACGAAACCCGGTCGTTGGTCGAATAAAAATAAAGTGGAAAAGCTAAAAATATTGGGTTTTAATCTAATAATATATTAAAATGCAATTCCATCACGAAGTGTCAGTGGATAATATAAATCCATCAACTATAGATGGTGCCGAAACAATAGTACGTGCATGAAGGTGTCAATCGAAGCATACTATAGCTCCCAACAATTATGTACATAGTGTGGTTGTCAATCGCGGGTTGATGTTTAATGTCAATTATGTATAAAGAGATCACTTAAACCAACCTTTGAGAGGTCGAAAACCCTGTATAAATCTAGACTTGCATATTCTTATTCATCTACGTTGGATATCACTAAGTTTTGTTTCAATCTGTTTCTCTACTTCTTTAGAATGTATCAAATGATTGACATTTTGAAAACAAGTGAATAAATTTTAATTTACATTTTAAGTTGCACCAAATGAACCGAGGATATTCGACGGACAAGGCAGAGAAATTGCAGGAGTTGCAGGACCATTTCGCGAAGGATATGATCTGTATTTAGCCTGTCAGGTAACTGGAGGTAAGATATAATGAAAATACTCATTTAAATACTAACTCCAATTCACAGAAAAACCACCATAGGCTCCAAACCTGGTCGACGTCAAAATAAGCTTTAAAATCATGTAAAGTTTAAATATTAAAAAAAAATACACTTACATAGGTCCAGTTTTGAGTTTTTTTAAATGAAAGCCTAAATTGTTTCGTGAACTACAGATGTTCTCATCGATATATGAAAATACAAATTGGAAGAACGGGAAAACTGACAGAAAATACCGTAATTTTGTATTTTCACTTGCTGAAAAGAATATGTGCACCATATCTCAAATGTGGTCTAAAAAGTGTTTTATTATTACATAAAAAATCATTATGTTATCGCATAAATAAATGCTAGATCAATTAATGAAATATATTGTCATTGAAAACATTTTGTTTATTAAATTATTAAATTAATAAAATGAAATTTTACGATACTACGACAGTAAGTTTATGCTATAAATATCAATTAAAAAAAATAATATTTGTTAAATTATTGTTATTTTTAATTTCCAGAATGATTTCAGAGCGATTTGTTAATTTGAAAAAAGCATATTTGATTAACGATTGCGAACATGTAAATATAAATAAGTACAAAATGTTGCTTCAAATTCTTGATATAAATTATAACAGCGAAAAAAGCTATCCAGGGTAGAATCTTTAGCGTACATAATTAACTACCTTTTCATATAATTAACGTGTAACATTAAGGGTCAAAATGCTTGTAGGACATTATTACAACCTTGATGTACTGCATTCATTGTTATTTTATATCTTAGGTCGACCGACTCCAAAACTAACTTGGTGGCATGGAACCCAGTTTCTGGACAGTATAGCAGATCCTACAAGTCCTCCTGGAACTGTTAGTAGCCAACTCTTCATCGGAACTGTGACCCGACAGCTATACGCTGGAAGACTTCAATGCAGAGCCGAGGTATCAGATTTGATAGCTCCTTCAGTCAAAGAAGTTCATCTCCAAGTCTATCGTAAGTGAGAAAAAAATTATCAAAAAGATAAGATTTAAGAAAATTGTGTTAAGATGGTTTAAAAACAACACTTTGAGCATGTCCAAATACTTGATTACAAATCTGGATTATCTCCAACTATAGGAGTTATTTTGTCCGCCTCTGTAGTGTAATGGTCAGCACGCTCGGCTACCGTTCTGGAGGTCCCGGGTTCGATTCTCAGGGGGGGTCAAATTAATATAAGTGAAGCGGAGGGCTGATCACCTTTCCTTCATGTGTAAACGATCAAGATAACACTGTGTTTATATGAAGCAGTGCCCTATGCACCATTGGGGTGCGGATAAGGGTTTAAAAAAAAGGAGTTATTTAACATATTATTTTTTGACATCTCTACACAGATAACGTGACCATTTATTTTTGTCCTCAAAACGGGACATCTACCTACTAATTTTCACGTTATAGTATGTATATTCAAGAAAATAACGTATTTTTTTAGGTTTTTATGTATTAATAAAAATAAAAGAAATGTTGATGAAGAAAATAAGAGGAATAAATAGTATAAATATGAAAAAATTATATTGTTCAGGTCATCTAAAAATGGGACGGTCCCGTTCAAAACGGGACGTATGGTCACTTTATACATAGATGAAGAAGAATATAGAAGTCTGGGCATTAACGGGGCTTATAACTGTCATAGGCTGGTTTAAGTGATCACTCTAGATCCTGATCACTTAATGTGTAACATTCACCAATTCTACCCATGATTGACAACCACAATACGAAAAGTTCTATATATTCCAATTTAAAAACATTGTTCTTGAATCACTAGGATTTCACTAAAGACATCTATTGGTGAGATACATACATATCATATCCAAATAAAATTCTAAAATCGATTTATCGAATCACATCAAATAAATCAAAATAATCAAACTTTGGATTTATCACCATATTATAAATAACAAAAAACTTAAATTCGACTTCGCCTCAAACATTTGTATGGGAAAATACAAGTCGATTTTTCTGACTTCTGACCTGACTAGTTTCAAGCATTCGTAAAACTTGATCATGCTAAGTGTTCCTTGGTCCTATTTTCAACAACATCCATTTTGTAATTTTGTTTTACTATTCTTTCTTCACCCATTCAATTCACATGTCTAAACCATTACCACACATCTCTCTTAATTATGTCGATAATTTGATTTCATAACTTATTATTTCACAATTAAAAATGCTAATTTTCTTAAACAATTCGCCTTGTGAGCGAAATTGTGAAAGTAATTTTACTTTATTAACGCGAATCTCTGAAACATATTTTAGCGTTAAAAATCTTAACAAACTTTTTCGCTTTTCCGACACGTTATGAATGAAGGCTGTAAAATAATTACCAGGGCGAAAATAAATGCCTGCCTCGTTCTTTTCTCTTCCTTCGAAGGGTGAGTGTTTTTAATTTTTAATATACCAAGTTTCTCCTTGTTTCACTATAGTCCGCGATGAGATGGAGTTAACAAAGTCCTGAGGAGGCTGTGCCCTATCTTGAACTAATCTAGGTTGCCTTCAGGTACCTTAAATGTAAGAAAATTCTAAACTTAGGCATACCTGTAGCCATTACTTGAAAAGTTTTGATTAATTTGCTTAAATTTTATCTCAGATTTATTTTTTTATGTAGATGAGTGTTTTTCCCAAAATGTTCTTCTTTAATAATAAATCATTATTTAGTACATACTGTTTTCATTATTCAATCTCGCTGGAGCAACTTACGGAAACGGAGAACATGCACACGCACACATACACATACATATCGTAGTCGTACAAGAGAACGCGACCAACTAACAAAACGTAAAATGTTCAAGAGGGCCATTTAAGTCACATTTGATTGTCAAGAAAATAAACTATCAATGCAGTTAGTCATTTTTAACAAGTCAATTTATTATACTCCTAATTTAAAATCCCTTGGATTTTTCTCAGGACAATAGTCAATCATCACGTTTTTGTAAAAAAATGCACTTGGTCACTTTCTCCTGTATGACAACGATATATATATATATATATATATATATATATATATATATATATATATATATATATATATATATATATATATATATATATATATATATATATATATATATATATATATATATATATATATATATATATATATATATATATATATATATATATATATATATATATATATGTATATATATGTATATTTACATTTATAAACGTTAATAAATATATTTTTATACTAGCTATTTAAAATTAAAACCAATATACAGTAATATGGGGTGGGTAAAATTTATTGTCTTATTTTGTTTTAAATAACCTTGTACATAATAACAAAAAAAATCCATTGATTAATAAAAATCTTTTTTTGGACCAGAGAAAAGGGTCTTTACTTAAACTTTTTGCTTTCTAGTTTACAAATATAAAATATGATTAACGCACAATGCCATTTGCACAAATTGTATTAATTTTGCGCCACCCTGTACTACTCATACAAATTATAAAATACAATAAGTTGATTAAATTGAAAGCATATTTTCTCAATTTTGTAATATTCTTTTCCACAGTAAAGCCTTCCATGGTCCACATCGTGACCCCGAACGACCTACTCTCCGCCGGGAAGCCTCAAGCATTGAGATGTGAAACTACGGGCTCCTATCCCGCAGCCAGACTCTCCTGGCTACTGGACGGAGAGGTTATCAGGTCACATCCTGTGACGGTAAAAGCTCAAGCTACCATAAAATTATGCTTAATTTTAAAATGTTGGCAAAGCTCGATTTGTATTTTCAGTGTAAAATTTGAAAAAAACCCAAACCATAATCAAAAAGTTTTATTTAAATTCGATTTAGTTTATAGTTTTAAGTCCTAGATAGTCTTAAAGGAAACGCTGTTTGTTACGAAACTGGTCCAGATTATGATATTTTATATTGATACAGTGATTTAATATATGGTTATTTCGTACCTAATACAAAAACTCGAAAATTATTTGAGTCGCTTTGGAAAGCTTTAAATGTAAAAATAAAATACTTATATAAAAGCAAGTTTAAAAAATGTAAACATTATTGTTATATTTTTGTACTTAAATTACAATGTCATTTACTAAAATTAACACTAATTCACTAAATCAAACAAAGACAATCTCTATATTTTGTACATTAAAATCATTGTTAAATTTGTAGAATGGCAAGATAATACTCTCCTTATCATTCATCGTACATTGTGTAATACTAACTAAATTGAACTTCAAGTCCATTTTTTTTTTAAATATTCTCACTGTGATTCATTTGTCTTCTACCAAAATTTTATTTTAGTAAAAATGTCAGTCCATAATAATTTCATTTTGATGACCTGATAATGAAATGATTATTTCGAAACCGGTAGTTATGAATTAGTGTTTATTAAAGTGGTATTACACAAAGTGAACGATGAATGATAAGGACAGTGAATATCCTTATTTTTATTTTTATTTTATTTCTAGGTAACAACAGCTGGAAATAATACGTCTAGTATAGCAACTCTGATATTGTCGGCATCGGATGACGGAAAAGATTTGACGTGTCGCGCTACTAATCCCTGGTTCCCTGGTGGAGTTCTGGAAGAAACGAGGACTATCAATGTTGCCTGTAAGTTTCCTTATGCATCTTTGTGGGTTAAAATATGTGTGATGAACGTTTTACTTCTATTTAATATCAAACTTCAACTCCGAGACAATTTGGTCCATATTCTTTAAGCGCAGTCGTCATATGTAGTTTGTGCCTTCACACATCGCTCACTCCTTTCAAGAACGTCATAAATAAAATAAAAACTTGATTTTTCAGGAGAACGTTTTTAAAGTTTCCAAATATAATACAATGTTTTAAAAATAAATTACTAGCCACTTATTGAACTTTTCACTGTGCAACCGATCTTTTTAGGTAAATAAAACCTGAAGGTTTTTCCTCCATTTGAAGAATATTTAGTATTTATTTTTTTTTACAAAAATGTTAATAAAATTAGTATATAACCACTCACCGAGATTCTTACGTCTACCGGTTTCGAGACGTACCCGTCTCTTCGTCAGGACAATCACTAACACAGCATGCAAACAATACTACCCTTCACCACCATAGCACCATTTACACACTCAAAACTACACAAATTGTCTAACACATGCGATTTTTGGTCGACCCGAAGACCAACATGCACTATAGTTTTCAATACAGACATGCGTTACGAGCCGAGGTTAAACGTATATTAGAATTAGACTAGGAATCGAATCTATTTATATACTTGTAGGATGAGAGGAGTGGGGGGGGTTCGAATTGGATATTGACGAATCGTGTTTAATCGATGTCGAATCAAACAATGGACTATATGTAAAATTTATTTGGTTGTTAATTAGAGGAATATTATTTTTAAGTGCTTTCCTAATATAAAAAATCTCCATATTATTTAGTTTTAACCCTTTATTATTAGTGTTTAATATTTTTACTCCCGTGTCTTTTTTGAAGACGTGATTTGATTCTATGAGGTGATTGGCAAATTCGGAGAAGTTATTATTGTTTAGACATCGTATGTGTTCTTTTATTCTGGTATTAAAATTACGCGACGTTCTACCAATATATTTCGAAGGACAAGAATCGCAAGTTAATTGGTATATACCAGAATTGTCTAGGATATTATTTTTATCTTTATTATTTAAAAGGATTTTCCCAATATTATTATTAGTATAAAATGCCGGTCTTATATTTTTTGGTAAATATTTAGTTACTTTATTCGTTATATTATTTATAAACATTATTCTTCTCCATTTATTATTATTATTATCATTTATTATTTTGGGATATAAAAACTGTTTTAAGGTTCTTTGTTTAATTTTTTTATTTAAAAGAGAATTAATTAATTCTACATTATAACCATTATTTAACGCAATTTGTTTGATCGTATTAAGCTCGGTGTCAAAGTTAGATTTGGATAACGGGACATTCACTAAGCGATGTATCATCGAGTGGAAAGCGGAATGTTTGTGGGAAATTGGATGATTGGAACTATTATCAATGACCGTATCTGTATAAGTTGGCTTACGAAAAATATTAAAGTCTATAGTGTTATTTAGTACTGTTAAAGTTAAGTCTAAGAAATTTAATTTATGGTCTTTTTCAATTTCAAGCGTAAATTTAATATTATCGTTAAAGGTGTTAATAAATTTTAAAAATGAAGTTAGTTGTCGTTCTGTTCCTGTCCAAATGCAAAAGATATCGTCTACATATCTTTTCCATAAAAATATGTTTTTAATTAATTGATTATTAGATTTAAATATACTATTTTCAATACTATCTAAAAATATGTCCGCAACTAATGGGCTTATTGGAGAACCCATTGCTAAGCCTGAGGTTTGATTATAAACTTTATTATTAAATTGAAAGTAATTTTGGTTTAAACAAATGTTGAAAAGACGACTTAAATCATTAGAAATGTTTTCAGGTAATTCTGAAGTATTCAGAATATCTTTTATAATTATTTTTGATTGTTCTATATTTACGTTGGTAAATAAGTTGACGACATCGAACGACACTAATTTTGCATTTTTGGGGAGTACCAGGTTTTTAAGTGTGTCTATTAGTTCTAATGAGTTTTTAATTGTATACTTAGTTTGGAAAATATTTAAATTATTTGATGTATTTGTTATAAATGACGCTAATTTAAAAGCTGGGGAATTACAAGAGGACACAACCGGTCTAATGGGATTATTATCCTTATGAATTTTTATTAAGCCATATAATTTGGGAATTTGAGGATTTGATTGAACTAACTGTGATTTTATTTTATCATTTGGAAACAGATCGCTTTTACATGATTTTATCGCATTTTTTATATTATCTTGGAATTTATTTGTTGGGTTATTTGGAAGGATTTTAAAAATATCGTCGTTTAAGAAGTTTTCTACCTTTGAAATATAGTCTTTTTTATTTAGAATAACTATCGAATTGCCTTTATCGGCTTTTGTTAGAATTAATTCTTTATTTTTTAATGTTGTCTTAATGTTTGATATTTGGGTGGAATTAGTATCTTTTATAATCAAATTATTTAAATTGCCTACTTCATTATTTAAACTTTCCGCACATTTATAGTGATAGGACTTTTGTTCTTTAAATAATGCTGTTTCAACATCCATAGCTAAATTATCTAACGCGGGTTTAACATTTTTAATATTGTACTGTAAGTTGAATTTTAAACCCTTTGACAATAATGAAGTTTCATCGGGTAGGAATGTGTGTGAAGAGAGATTCACTACGCGATCATGAAATTTATGCGTATTTAGTATTTTTGGGTGATCTATTTTTAGTGTTTTTTTATTTATCAACTCGTTAATTTTTTTATCTAATTGGCATTTTTTATTGTATGCTTCTATGGATGTAAAGTGTCTTACTTTATCATCGAATAAATCCCATTCAATGGGATGTAGGATATGAGTTAGTTCCATGTGCAACACTTTTAAAATTAATTTTGTATCATTTCTTATTTTGAAGGCATTTTTTAAAACTTCTTTCAACAACGTTATTTTTAATTTGAGGATGGATTTTTGTGGGATATTAGAGGATTTTGAGAATGTTACAAATTTAGACTCAATGAATTGAGGGAAAATGTTATTTTTAATACATTTTTGATAAAAGTATATGTTTAGGGAAGTGATTCTATATTTTTTTGTTAGTTTTTTATAATGATTTGCTTTTAAGGCCGTACTCGCCATTATAATATTCTCAATATTATTAATATTTAAAGCATTTACTTTGTGGTTAGTCATTTTTACTTATTTATTTTTTTTTACAAAAATGTTAATAAAATTAGTATATAACCACTCACCGAGATTCTTACGTCTACCGGTTTCGAGACGTACCCGTCTCTTCGTCAGGACAATCACTAACACAGCATGCAAACAATACTACCCTTCACCACCATAGCACCATTTACACACTCAAAACTACACAAATTGTCTAACACATGCGATTTTTGGTCGACCCGAAGACCAACATGCACTATAGTTTTCAATACAGACATGCGTTACGAGCCGAGGTTAAACGTATATTAGAATTAGACTAGGAATCGAATCTATTTATATACTTGTAGGATGAGAGGAGTGGGGGGGGTTCGAATTGGATATTGACGAATCGTGTTTAATCGATGTCGAATCAAACAATGGACTATATGTAAAATTTATTTGGTTGTTAATTAGAGGAATATTATTTTTAAGTGCTTTCCTAATATAAAAAATCTCCATATTATTTAGTTTTAACCCTTTATTATTAGTGTTTAATATTTTTACTCCCGTGTCTTTTTTGAAGACGTGATTTGATTCTATGAGGTGATTGGCAAATTCGGAGAAGTTATTATTGTTTAGACATCGTATGTGTTCTTTTATTCTGGTATTAAAATTACGCGACGTTCTACCAATATATTTCGAAGGACAAGAATCGCAAGTTAATTGGTATATACCAGAATTGTCTAGGATATTATTTTTATCTTTATTATTTAAAAGGATTTTCCCAATATTATTATTAGTATAAAATGCCGGTCTTATATTTTTTGGTAAATATTTAGTTACTTTATTCGTTATATTATTTATAAACATTATTCTTCTCCATTTATTATTATTATTATCATTTATTATTTTGGGATATAAAAACTGTTTTAAGGTTCTTTGTTTAATTTTTTTATTTAAAAGAGAATTAATTAATTCTACATTATAACCATTATTTAACGCAATTTGTTTGATCGTATTAAGCTCGGTGTCAAAGTTAGATTTGGATAACGGGACATTCACTAAGCGATGTATCATCGAGTGGAAAGCGGAATGTTTGTGGGAAATTGGATGATTGGAACTATTATCAATGACCGTATCTGTATAAGTTGGCTTACGAAAAATATTAAAGTCTATAGTGTTATTTAGTACTGTTAAAGTTAAGTCTAAGAAATTTAATTTATGGTCTTTTTCAATTTCAAGCGTAAATTTAATATTATCGTTAAAGGTGTTAATAAATTTTAAAAATGAAGTTAGTTGTCGTTCTGTTCCTGTCCAAATGCAAAAGATATCGTCTACATATCTTTTCCATAAAAATATGTTTTTAATTAATTGATTATTAGATTTAAATATACTATTTTCAATACTATCTAAAAATATGTCCGCAACTAATGGGCTTATTGGAGAACCCATTGCTAAGCCTGAGGTTTGATTATAAACTTTATTATTAAATTGAAAGTAATTTTGGTTTAAACAAATGTTGAAAAGACGACTTAAATCATTAGAAATGTTTTCAGGTAATTCTGAAGTATTCAGAATATCTTTTATAATTATTTTTGATTGTTCTATATTTACGTTGGTAAATAAGTTGACGACATCGAACGACACTAATTTTGCATTTTTGGGGAGTACCAGGTTTTTAAGTGTGTCTATTAGTTCTAATGAGTTTTTAATTGTATACTTAGTTTGGAAAATATTTAAATTATTTGATGTATTTGTTATAAATGACGCTAATTTAAAAGCTGGGGAATTACAAGAGGACACAACCGGTCTAATGGGATTATTATCCTTATGAATTTTTATTAAGCCATATAATTTGGGAATTTGAGGATTTGATTGAACTAACTGTGATTTTATTTTATCATTTGGAAACAGATCGCTTTTACATGATTTTATCGCATTTTTTATATTATCTTGGAATTTATTTGTTGGGTTATTTGGAAGGATTTTAAAAATATCGTCGTTTAAGAAGTTTTCTACCTTTGAAATATAGTCTTTTTTATTTAGAATAACTATCGAATTGCCTTTATCGGCTTTTGTTAGAATTAATTCTTTATTTTTTAATGTTGTCTTAATGTTTGATATTTGGGTGGAATTAGTATCTTTTATAATCAAATTATTTAAATTGCCTACTTCATTATTTAAACTTTCCGCACATTTATAGTGATAGGACTTTTGTTCTTTAAATAATGCTGTTTCAACATCCATAGCTAAATTATCTAACGCGGGTTTAACATTTTTAATATTGTACTGTAAGTTGAATTTTAAACCCTTTGACAATAATGAAGTTTCATCGGGTAGGAATGTGTGTGAAGAGAGATTCACTACGCGATCATGAAATTTATGCGTATTTAGTATTTTTGGGTGATCTATTTTTAGTGTTTTTTTATTTATCAACTCGTTAATTTTTTTATCTAATTGGCATTTTTTATTGTATGCTTCTATGGATGTAAAGTGTCTTACTTTATCATCGAATAAATCCCATTCAATGGGATGTAGGATATGAGTTAGTTCCATGTGCAACACTTTTAAAATTAATTTTGTATCATTTCTTATTTTGAAGGCATTTTTTAAAACTTCTTTCAACAACGTTATTTTTAATTTGAGGATGGATTTTTGTGGGATATTAGAGGATTTTGAGAATGTTACAAATTTAGACTCAATGAATTGAGGGAAAATGTTATTTTTAATACATTTTTGATAAAAGTATATGTTTAGGGAAGTGATTCTATATTTTTTTGTTAGTTTTTTATAATGATTTGCTTTTAAGGCCGTACTCGCCATTATAATATTCTCAATATTATTAATATTTAAAGCATTTACTTTGTGGTTAGTCATTTTTACTTATTTATTTTTTTTTACAAAAATGTTAATAAAATTAGTATATAACCACTCACCGAGATTCTTACGTCTACCGGTTTCGAGACGTACCCGTCTCTTCGTCAGGACAATCACTAACACAGCATGCAAACAATACTACCCTTCACCACCATAGCACCATTTACACACTCAAAACTACACAAATTGTCTAACACATGCGATTTTTGGTCGACCCGAAGACCAACATGCACTATAGTTTTCAATACAGACATGCGTTACGAGCCGAGGTTAAACGTATATTAGAATTAGACTAGGAATCGAATCTATTTATATACTTGTAGGATGAGAGGAGTGGGGGGGGTTCGAATTGGATATTGACGAATCGTGTTTAATCGATGTCGAATCAAACAATGGACTATATGTAAAATTTATTTGGTTGTTAATTAGAGGAATATTATTTTTAAGTGCTTTCCTAATATAAAAAATCTCCATATTATTTAGTTTTAACCCTTTATTATTAGTGTTTAATATTTTTACTCCCGTGTCTTTTTTGAAGACGTGATTTGATTCTATGAGGTGATTGGCAAATTCGGAGAAGTTATTATTGTTTAGACATCGTATGTGTTCTTTTATTCTGGTATTAAAATTACGCGACGTTCTACCAATATATTTCGAAGGACAAGAATCGCAAGTTAATTGGTATATACCAGAATTGTCTAGGATATTATTTTTATCTTTATTATTTAAAATCTATTTATTATTTAAAATCTAAATATTTACCAAAAAATATAAGACCGGCATTTTATACTAATAATAATATTGGGAAAATCCTTTTAAATAATAAAGATAAAAATAATATCCTAGACAATTCTGGTATATACCAATTAACTTGCGATTTTTGTCCTTCGAAATATATTGGTAGAACGTCGCGTAATTTTAATACCAGAATAAAAGAACACATACGATGTCTAAACAATAATAACTTCTCCGAATTTGCCAATCACCTCATAGAATCAAATCACGTCTTCAAAAAAGACACGGGAGTAAAAATATTAAACACTAATAATAAAGGGTTAAAACTAAATAATATGGAGATTTTTTATATTAGGAAAGCACTTAAAAATAATATTCCTCTAATTAACAACCAAATAAATTTTACATATAGTCCATTGTTTGATTCGACATCGATTAAACACGATTCGTCAATATCCAATTCGAACCCCCCCCACTCCTCTCATCCTACAAGTATATAAATAGATTCGATTCCTAGTCTAATTCTAATATACGTTTAACCTCGGCTCGTAACGCATGTCTGTATTGAAAACTATAGTGCATGTTGGTCTTCGGGTCGACCAAAAATCGCATGTGTTAGACAATTTGTGTAGTTTTGAGTGTGTAAATGGTGCTATGGTGGTGAAGGGTAGTATTGTTTGCATGCTGTGTTAGTGATTGTCCTGACGAAGAGACGGGTACGTCTCGAAACCGGTAGACGTAAGAATCTCGGTGAGTGGTTATATACTAATTTTATTAACATTTTTGTAAAAAAAAATAAATAAGTAAAAATGACTAACCACAAAGTAAATGCTTTAAATATTAATAATATTGAGAATATTATAATGGCGAGTACGGCCTTAAAAGCAAATCATTATAAAAAACTAACAAAAAAATATAGAATCACTTCCCTAAACATATACTTTTATCAAAAATGTATTAAAAATAACATTTTCCCTCAATTCATTGAGTCTAAATTTGTAACATTCTCAAAATCCTCTAATATCCCACAAAAATCCATCCTCAAATTAAAAATAACGTTGTTGAAAGAAGTTTTAAAAAATGCCTTCAAAATAAGAAATGATACAAAATTAATTTTAAAAGTGTTGCACATGGAACTAACTCATATCCTACATCCCATTGAATGGGATTTATTCGATGATAAAGTAAGACACTTTACATCCATAGAAGCATACAATAAAAAATGCCAATTAGATAAAAAAATTAACGAGTTGATAAATAAAAAAACACTAAAAATAGATCACCCAAAAATACTAAATACGCATAAATTTCATGATCGCGTAGTGAATCTCTCTTCACACACATTCCTACCCGATGAAACTTCATTATTGTCAAAGGGTTTAAAATTCAACTTACAGTACAATATTAAAAATGTTAAACCCGCGTTAGATAATTTAGCTATGGATGTTGAAACAGCATTATTTAAAGAACAAAAGTCCTATCACTATAAATGTGCGGAAAGTTTAAATAATGAAGTAGGCAATTTAAATAATTTGATTATAAAAGATACTAATTCCACCCAAATATCAAACATTAAGACAACATTAAAAAATAAAGAATTAATTCTAACAAAAGCCGATAAAGGCAATTCGATAGTTATTCTAAATAAAAAAGACTATATTTCAAAGGTAGAAAACTTCTTAAACGACGATATTTTTAAAATCCTTCCAAATAACCCAACAAATAAATTCCAAGATAATATAAAAAATGCGATAAAATCATGTAAAAGCGATCTGTTTCCAAATGATAAAATAAAATCACAGTTAGTTCAATCAAATCCTCAAATTCCCAAATTATATGGCTTAATAAAAATTCATAAGGATAATAATCCCATTAGACCGGTTGTGTCCTCTTGTAATTCCCCAGCTTTTAAATTAGCGTCATTTATAACAAATACATCAAATAATTTAAATATTTTCCAAACTAAGTATACAATTAAAAACTCATTAGAACTAATAGACACACTTAAAAACCTGGTACTCCCCAAAAATGCAAAATTAGTGTCGTTCGATGTCGTCAACTTATTTACCAACGTAAATATAGAACAATCAAAAATAATTATAAAAGATATTCTGAATACTTCAGAATTACCTGAAAACATTTCTAATGATTTAAGTCGTCTTTTCAACATTTGTTTAAACCAAAATTACTTTCAATTTAATAATAAAGTTTATAATCAAACCTCAGGCTTAGCAATGGGTTCTCCAATAAGCCCATTAGTTGCGGACATATTTTTAGATAGTATTGAAAATAGTATATTTAAATCTAATAATCAATTAATTAAAAACATATTTTTATGGAAAAGATATGTAGACGATATCTTTTGCATTTGGACAGGAACAGAACGACAACTAACTTCATTTTTAAAATTTATTAACACCTTTAACGATAATATTAAATTTACGCTTGAAATTGAAAAAGACCATAAATTAAATTTCTTAGACTTAACTTTAACAGTACTAAATAACACTATAGACTTTAATATTTTTCGTAAGCCAACTTATACAGATACGGTCATTGATAATAGTTCCAATCATCCAATTTCCCACAAACATTCCGCTTTCCACTCGATGATACATCGCTTAGTGAATGTCCCGTTATCCAAATCTAACTTTGACACCGAGCTTAATACGATCAAACAAATTGCGTTAAATAATGGTTATAATGTAGAATTAATTAATTCTCTTTTAAATAAAAAAATTAAACAAAGAACCTTAAAACAGTTTTTATATCCCAAAATAATAAATGATAATAATAATAATAAATGGAGAAGAATAATGTTTATAAATAATATAACGAATAAAGTAACTAAATATTTACCAAAAAATATAAGACCGGCATTTTATACTAATAATAATATTGGGAAAATCCTTTTAAATAATAAAGATAAAAATAATATCCTAGACAATTCTGGTATATACCAATTAACTTGCGATTCTTGTCCTTCGAAATATATTGGTAGAACGTCGCGTAATTTTAATACCAGAATAAAAGAACACATACGATGTCTAAACAATAATAACTTCTCCGAATTTGCCAATCACCTCATAGAATCAAATCACGTCTTCAAAAAAGACACGGGAGTAAAAATATTAAACACTAATAATAAAGGGTTAAAACTAAATAATATGGAGATTTTTTATATTAGGAAAGCACTTAAAAATAATATTCCTCTAATTAACAACCAAATAAATTTTACATATAGTCCATTGTTTGATTCGACATCGATTAAACACGATTCGTCAATATCCAATTCGAACCCCCCCCACTCCTCTCATCCTACAAGTATATAAATAGATTCGATTCCTAGTCTAATTCTAATATACGTTTAACCTCGGCTCGTAACGCATGTCTGTATTGAAAACTATAGTGCATGTTGGTCTTCGGGTCGACCAAAAATCGCATGTGTTAGACAATTTGTGTAGTTTTGAGTGTGTAAATGGTGCTATGGTGGTGAAGGGTAGTATTGTTTGCATGCTGTGTTAGTGATTGTCCTGACGAAGAGACGGGTACGTCTCGAAACCGGTAGACGTAAGAATCTCGGTGAGTGGTTATATACTAATTTTATTAACATTTTTGTAAAAAAAAATAAATAAGTAAAAATGACTAACCACAAAGTAAATGCTTTAAATATTAATAATATTGAGAATATTATAATGGCGAGTACGGCCTTAAAAGCAAATCATTATAAAAAACTAACAAAAAAATATAGAATCACTTCCCTAAACATATACTTTTATCAAAAATGTATTAAAAATAACATTTTCCCTCAATTCATTGAGTCTAAATTTGTAACATTCTCAAAATCCTCTAATATCCCACAAAAATCCATCCTCAAATTAAAAATAACGTTGTTGAAAGAAGTTTTAAAAAATGCCTTCAAAATAAGAAATGATACAAAATTAATTTTAAAAGTGTTGCACATGGAACTAACTCATATCCTACATCCCATTGAATGGGATTTATTCGATGATAAAGTAAGACACTTTACATCCATAGAAGCATACAATAAAAAATGCCAATTAGATAAAAAAATTAACGAGTTGATAAATAAAAAAACACTAAAAATAGATCACCCAAAAATACTAAATACGCATAAATTTCATGATCGCGTAGTGAATCTCTCTTCACACACATTCCTACCCGATGAAACTTCATTATTGTCAAAGGGTTTAAAATTCAACTTACAGTACAATATTAAAAATGTTAAACCCGCGTTAGATAATTTAGCTATGGATGTTGAAACAGCATTATTTAAAGAACAAAAGTCCTATCACTATAAATGTGCGGAAAGTTTAAATAATGAAGTAGGCAATTTAAATAATTTGATTATAAAAGATACTAATTCCACCCAAATATCAAACATTAAGACAACATTAAAAAATAAAGAATTAATTCTAACAAAAGCCGATAAAGGCAATTCGATAGTTATTCTAAATAAAAAAGACTATATTTCAAAGGTAGAAAACTTCTTAAACGACGATATTTTTAAAATCCTTCCAAATAACCCAACAAATAAATTCCAAGATAATATAAAAAATGCGATAAAATCATGTAAAAGCGATCTGTTTCCAAATGATAAAATAAAATCACAGTTAGTTCAATCAAATCCTCAAATTCCCAAATTATATGGCTTAATAAAAATTCATAAGGATAATAATCCCATTAGACCGGTTGTGTCCTCTTGTAATTCCCCAGCTTTTAAATTAGCGTCATTTATAACAAATACATCAAATAATTTAAATATTTTCCAAACTAAGTATACAATTAAAAACTCATTAGAACTAATAGACACACTTAAAAACCTGGTACTCCCCAAAAATGCAAAATTAGTGTCGTTCGATGTCGTCAACTTATTTACCAACGTAAATATAGAACAATCAAAAATAATTATAAAAGATATTCTGAATACTTCAGAATTACCTGAAAACATTTCTAATGATTTAAGTCGTCTTTTCAACATTTGTTTAAACCAAAATTACTTTCAATTTAATAATAAAGTTTATAATCAAACCTCAGGCTTAGCAATGGGTTCTCCAATAAGCCCATTAGTTGCGGACATATTTTTAGATAGTATTGAAAATAGTATATTTAAATCTAATAATCAATTAATTAAAAACATATTTTTATGGAAAAGATATGTAGACGATATCTTTTGCATTTGGACAGGAACAGAACGACAACTAACTTCATTTTTAAAATTTATTAACACCTTTAACGATAATATTAAATTTACGCTTGAAATTGAAAAAGACCATAAATTAAATTTCTTAGACTTAACTTTAACAGTACTAAATAACACTATAGACTTTAATATTTTTCGTAAGCCAACTTATACAGATACGGTCATTGATAATAGTTCCAATCATCCAATTTCCCACAAACATTCCGCTTTCCACTCGATGATACATCGCTTAGTGAATGTCCCGTTATCCAAATCTAACTTTGACACCGAGCTTAATACGATCAAACAAATTGCGTTAAATAATGGTTATAATGTAGAATTAATTAATTCTCTTTTAAATAAAAAAATTAAACAAAGAACCTTAAAACAGTTTTTATATCCCAAAATAATAAATGATAATAATAATAATAAATGGAGAAGAATAATGTTTATAAATAATATAACGAATAAAGTAACTAAATATTTACCAAAAAATATAAGACCGGCATTTTATACTAATAATAATATTGGGAAAATCCTTTTAAATAATAAAGATAAAAATAATATCCTAGACAATTCTGGTATATACCAATTAACTTGCGATTCTTGTCCTTCGAAATATATTGGTAGAACGTCGCGTAATTTTAATACCAGAATAAAAGAACACATACGATGTCTAAACAATAATAACTTCTCCGAATTTGCCAATCACCTCATAGAATCAAATCACGTCTTCAAAAAAGACACGGGAGTAAAAATATTAAACACTAATAATAAAGGGTTAAAACTAAATAATATGGAGATTTTTTATATTAGGAAAGCACTTAAAAATAATATTCCTCTAATTAACAACCAAATAAATTTTACATATAGTCCATTGTTTGATTCGACATCGATTAAACACGATTCGTCAATATCCAATTCGAACCCCCCCCACTCCTCTCATCCTACAAGTATATAAATAGATTCGATTCCTAGTCTAATTCTAATATACGTTTAACCTCGGCTCGTAACGCATGTCTGTATTGAAAACTATAGTGCATGTTGGTCTTCGGGTCGACCAAAAATCGCATGTGTTAGACAATTTGTGTAGTTTTGAGTGTGTAAATGGTGCTATGGTGGTGAAGGGTAGTATTGTTTGCATGCTGTGTTAGTGATTGTCCTGACGAAGAGACGGGTACGTCTCGAAACCGGTAGACGTAAGAATCTCGGTGAGTGGTTATATACTAATTTTATTAACATTTTTGTAAAAAAAAATAAATAAGTAAAAATGACTAACCACAAAGTAAATGCTTTAAATATTAATAATATTGAGAATATTATAATGGCGAGTACGGCCTTAAAAGCAAATCATTATAAAAAACTAACAAAAAAATATAGAATCACTTCCCTAAACATATACTTTTATCAAAAATGTATTAAAAATAACATTTTCCCTCAATTCATTGAGTCTAAATTTGTAACATTCTCAAAATCCTCTAATATCCCACAAAAATCCATCCTCAAATTAAAAATAACGTTGTTGAAAGAAGTTTTAAAAAATGCCTTCAAAATAAGAAATGATACAAAATTAATTTTAAAAGTTTTGCACATGGAACTAACTCATATCCTACATCCCATTGAATGGGATTTATTCGATGATAAAGTAAGACACTTTACATCCATAGAAGCATACAATAAAAAATGCCAATTAGATAAAAAAATTAACGAGTTGATAAATAAAAAAACACTAAAAATAGATCACCCAAAAATACTAAATACGCATAAATTTCATGATCGCGTAGTGAATCTCTCTTCACACACATTCCTACCCGATGAAACTTCATTATTGTCAAAGGGTTTAAAATTCAACTTACAGTACAATATTAAAAATGTTAAACCCGCGTTAGATAATTTAGCTATGGATGTTGAAACAGCATTATTTAAAGAACAAAAGTCCTATCACTATAAATGTGCGGAAAGTTTAAATAATGAAGTAGGCAATTTAAATAATTTGATTATAAAAGATACTAATTCCACCCAAATATCAAACATTAAGACAACATTAAAAAATAAAGAATTAATTCTAACAAAAGCCGATAAAGGCAATTCGATAGTTATTCTAAATAAAAAAGACTATATTTCAAAGGTAGAAAACTTCTTAAACGACGATATTTTTAAAATCCTTCCAAATAACCCAACAAATAAATTCCAAGATAATATAAAAAATGCGATAAAATCATGTAAAAGCGATCTGTTTCCAAATGATAAAATAAAATCACAGTTAGTTCAATCAAATCCTCAAATTCCCAAATTATATGGCTTAATAAAAATTCATAAGGATAATAATCCCATTAGACCGGTTGTGTCCTCTTGTAATTCCCCAGCTTTTAAATTAGCGTCATTTATAACAAATACATCAAATAATTTAAATATTTTCCAAACTAAGTATACAATTAAAAACTCATTAGAACTAATAGACACACTTAAAAACCTGGTACT
Organism: Brachycentrus maculatus; assembly: GCF_059751285.1. Classification (NCBI taxonomy): domain Eukaryota; kingdom Metazoa; phylum Arthropoda; class Insecta; order Trichoptera; family Brachycentridae; genus Brachycentrus; species Brachycentrus maculatus. The sequence continues at coordinate 712,994 of NW_028281391.1, read as the reverse complement.
CCCCAAAAATGCAAAATTAGTGTCGTTCGATGTCGTCAACTTATTTACCAACGTAAATATAGAACAATCAAAAATAATTATAAAAGATATTCTGAATACTTCAGAATTACCTGAAAACATTTCTAATGATTTAAGTCGTCTTTTCAACATTTGTTTAAACCAAAATTACTTTCAATTTAATAATAAAGTTTATAATCAAACCTCAGGCTTAGCAATGGGTTCTCCAATAAGCCCATTAGTTGCGGACATATTTTTAGATAGTATTGAAAATAGTATATTTAAATCTAATAATCAATTAATTAAAAACATATTTTTATGGAAAAGATATGTAGACGATATCTTTTGCATTTGGACAGGAACAGAACGACAACTAACTTCATTTTTAAAATTTATTAACACCTTTAACGATAATATTAAATTTACGCTTGAAATTGAAAAAGACCATAAATTAAATTTCTTAGACTTAACTTTAACAGTACTAAATAACACTATAGACTTTAATATTTTTCGTAAGCCAACTTATACAGATACGGTCATTGATAATAGTTCCAATCATCCAATTTCCCACAAACATTCCGCTTTCCACTCGATGATACATCGCTTAGTGAATGTCCCCTTATCCAAATCTAACTTTGACACCGAGCTTAATACGATCAAACAAATTGCGTTAAATAATGGTTATAATGTAGAATTAATTAATTCTCTTTTAAATAAAAAAATTAAACAAAGAACCTTAAAACAGTTTTTATATCCCAAAATAATAAATGATAATAATAATAATAAATGGAGAAGAATAATGTTTATAAATAATATAACGAATAAAGTAACTAAATATTTACCAAAAAATATAAGACCGGCATTTTATACTAATAATAATATTGGGAAAATCCTTTTAAATAATAAAGATAAAAATAATATCCTAGACAATTCTGGTATATACCAATTAACTTGCGATTCTTGTCCTTCGAAATATATTGGTAGAACGTCGCGTAATTTTAATACCAGAATAAAAGAACACATACGATGTCTAAACAATAATAACTTCTCCGAATTTGCCAATCACCTCATAGAATCAAATCACGTCTTCAAAAAAGACACGGGAGTAAAAATATTAAACACTAATAATAAAGGGTTAAAACTAAATAATATGGAGATTTTTTATATTAGGAAAGCACTTAAAAATAATATTCCTCTAATTAACAACCAAATAAATTTTACATATAGTCCATTGTTTGATTCGACATCGATTAAACACGATTCGTCAATATCCAATTCGAACCCCCCCCACTCCTCTCATCCTACAAGTATATAAATAGATTCGATTCCTAGTCTAATTCTAATATACGTTTAACCTCGGCTCGTAACGCATGTCTGTATTGAAAACTATAGTGCATGTTGGTCTTCGGGTCGACCAAAAATCGCATGTGTTAGACAATTTGTGTAGTTTTGAGTGTGTAAATGGTGCTATGGTGGTGAAGGGTAGTATTGTTTGCATGCTGTGTTAGTGATTGTCCTGACGAAGAGACGGGTACGTCTCGAAACCGGTAGACGTAAGAATCTCGGTGAGTGGTTATATACTAATTTTATTAACATTTTTGTAAAAAAAAATAAATAAGTAAAAATGACTAACCACAAAGTAAATGCTTTAAATATTAATAATATTGAGAATAATATTTAGTATGTTTAAAAAAATAATTAAACGATACCATTTCTTTAAAATGCAAAAAAAACACTTTCTGCCCTGTAGCGGGTAAATATAAAGTCAAAAATATGCCTCTTTTGCTGGGATATAGCACATTTTCTGGGAATTCCGAAAACATGCGCTACTGAAAATCGACGATTTTACATTTATGACGTTTTTGAAAGGAGTAAGCGACATACCCTCTACAATCGCAAGAAGGGCGTTTTATATTATGGCCTTTACATTTGGCTCACTGTTATGCTACTTTATTTAGTTAACTAACTACTTTATTTAGTAATTTCTTAAAATCTAGTGTTACATGTGTTTCGATGAATTCAGCATCATTATACGGTGTTAGAAAATGATGCTGAATGCATCGAAACACGTATCACAACAGATTTTAAGAAAAAAATTGTAATTAGCAAGTAATATTTTTATCAAAAAACATTATCATTCCCTTGCAGTTACAGCCCAATATGACAAAATAATAATGAAATTGAAAAACCGTACGATATTTTTCAAATTATCAATTATCTTCATTTGCAATCGATTTTAAACGCATCAATTATTTTATTGAAACGTGCAAGTTTTATGGAGATCTTTAAGTACAATAATACAGTTCAATACTGTTTTATTTCACGCAAAATATGTGTATATATTTATTAAATTTTTCTGGCTGAAAAGGGATTATATTCAATACATTCTCAATGGATTGGTCTCTCGATTGGATAAATTTAAGGGCTGCAAATTGCGATCTGCATTTACCAGCGCAAAATCCATAATAAATCATAGCGTTAAACCTCTTTTTTCTATTTGTTGAGTGCTCAAAGGGCATATCTGATGACTGCGAGGATGATATTGCAAGTCAAACACTTGCAATGCAATATTTCTCTCTGAATTGAGCAGTGAAAAGCTCTTGAATACTCAAAGGGCCTCATAAAAGCTTCATAGCGTCAGTAAAGCTGCGTTATAGTCGCTTTATCGGATATTTTGGTACTACAAATTGTCGGTTTACTTTTCAAAAGAACGATAAATAAAGATTTTTATTTATATTATGAAAAATTGACAACTGAAATTTTAGCCTTGTAAGAATATATCACCGCCTTTTGCAAACCTTCATATTTTATATATAACTAACTAACTAACTTACCATCACGCCGCTTCCCCATAGGGGTAGGCATAGAGAATAGAACGCCACACCACTCTGTCTTTGCAAACATACTTCGCCTCTTCCACGTTCATGCATCTCCTCTTACATACCCGCCGATTATTACGGCTCCTAACCTGACCACTTTCAAGTATTCGGCATACCTGATCTTGCCATGTTATTCTCGGTCTTCCTCTGCTCCTTTTTCCAATTACATTCACCTCATCAATTTGTTTAACCGTTCTTTCCTCATTCATTCGTTCTACATGTCCAAACCATCTCAACACACCTTTCTTAATTTTATCGATAATGCTTATCTCAGCTTTGCATTCCTTCCTTATTTCACTATTCGTACATCTATCATACATCGTTTTGTCGCACATTCACAGAAATCACATTTCGACTGCATTCAGTCTACTTTCATACTTCTTTTGTCAATTCCATGTTTCACTTCCAAACATTAGAGTTGGAACCAGGACTCCGTTGTGCACTGCCCGTTTAGCTTCCGCTGATAGGTTTAATTATGTTTCATACATTTTATTTTCTAACATGTCTCAAAATAAAATAAATAAACCAAGAGGGTATTTTACAAACTAACTAACTAACCATCACGTTGTTTCCTCACAAGGGTAGCAGAACGACACACTAATCTGTCTTTGCAATATTCGCCTCTTCACATTCACAATTCTCCCCATACACACCCGCCGATGATTTTGACTTCTGGCCTAATCACTTTTGAGTATTTGAAAAAACTCGATCATGCCTATTCCTCGACCTTCCTCTGCTTCTATAATCAACTTCATTTACCTCATAAATTTGTTTTGTTGATATTTTTCACTCATTCCATAAACGTGCTTAAACTATCTCTACACCATTCTTTATTATATCGATTTTTATTATATCGATTTTTATTTTATCGAATAACAATTCAAACATCTATCAAACATCGTTTTACTTTACACTTGTATGAGAGTACTTTTAAAAATTAAATCAAGTATTAATAAGTGTATGAGAGGTTACATTTTTGACTGCGTTCAGTCTACTTTGAATGGACTGAAATAAAAAAAAAATCGGTTAATACGGATATTTAAGATTTAGAACAAACATACACATTTTATTTATTTATAATAAATAAGTACCTCAATAATCACCACATACACATATAATGAAAAAAAAATCTTACCCACCTTTATCTACTGTTGAATGTTAATGAAACGTCCTTCTTTATTCTCATCTCGTTCGTATAAAATGGTGCATAGAACACTGTATCGAATTGTCCGAGAGACAACTATAGGGTTATGGTTTTACCTCACATTTCAAAAGAGTCCATACTACTCAGCTTTTAAAAATCAGTATCGATTCAACAAGAGTAATAACAAATACATTGTGTCATATGATAGTTGAAATGTAAGTTGAAAAAATTCAACCCACTTCCGGTACAAATATTTTCAATTCCGCCCCAAATCCGGTTCGAGTCTGTCCAAAGTGATTCCAGGCCCCACGTCTTGTTCCGGTTTCGGTACACAAAGTCACAAACAATAACTAGCCGCTTTGTGAGAGGAGCGGGCACTACAATTACGTAACTCGAGCTTGCCACTTCTGATTTACAGCTACACAGTACCTGATTTTCCATTTTGCAGAATAAGTGTACTTGAAGCAAACTTTAGTTTCAGCATACAATAATAATAATACGTTCGAAGAAAGCTTTTTTTAATTAAAGGATGGTTTTTAATCACATTTCCGGTTAAACCATTATATTCCCTTCTGTATACATGTAATATTTACGTTAAATCATTTTATTCCCTTCTGTATACATGTAATATTTACGTCAAATCATTGTATTCCCTTCTGTATATATGTAATATTTACGTTTAATCATTATATTCCCTTCTGTATACATGTAATATTTACGTTGAATCATTGTATTCCCTTCTGTATGCATGTAATATTTACGTTAAATCATTATATTCCCTTCTGTATACATGTAATATTTACGTTAAATCATTATATTCCCTTCTGTATACATGTAATATTTACGTTAAATATTCACGAAAAACATTTATTTTTCCTGGCTCTATCCCAACTGACTGTCTTCGAAGACTGTTTGGGTCAGCTCTACTCTTCCTCAGGTTATAGGTTCTTCTATCATAGGCAACGTCACCTAGGCCATGCTTTCCTTATCATGCTTTTTTTCTGTAGCATCCATGAATTCTTTGGTCTTCTTCTAGATGTCTTTAGAGGAAGATCAATGGTGATTCAGGTTCTCTGTATCTTTTTAACCCATAACTTCTGATTTTTTTTATTTACACGTAAATATATATGAAATTCGTCCGGTGGCAAAATTAGGATTTAAAATTTTAATAAAAAAATATCTGCAAAAGAAACTGCAACAAACTGTTTCAAAGAAGAGAAGTGTGGATGCGTTTTCTTAAAAATAATTTTGGATAAATGTAGACCATCACGTCGGACACACTCTTGGATCTGGCCTCAGTATTTCGTGCCACTCGTTAGAGAAGGGACGTCAGGATGCCGTTAACTTCACGAATGATATTTTTTAGTGCAGAGATTGTCGTAGGATCAGTTTTATAAACTTTAAGATTTATAATACCAGCATACATCACGGCTGGCAAACTCAAAACACAGTAAGGGAAAATTTCTTGTGGTACGTTTTTTTTTGCAATTTTTGCAATTTTAGACTAAGTAGACTTTAGAGTCCAATAATGCAAAAAAAAACATACTACTAAAAAATGTCCTTTACTGTGTTTTACGTTTGGACAGCCGATCAGTTCTTAATGATTTTTGCTGGTATTATAAATATCAAAGCTGTAACTGGCAAATATCATAAAAAAGTTTATATGTTAGCATAAACTACCTATTGAAAACTTTAGTATAAAAATACTCACGGTAGCCAAATGACCCGAACATTTTGTTACAAAGTCAAAATTTTCTAACACCACTTAAACTAATATTGTCCACGACGACAAAGCTTGAAAGAACGTGAAAATTTTCGGATAACATCCATTTCCTATTTACCAATCCATCAAACCCTTCAAGTAAGCCCAAAGTGGTCGAGGATTTGATCATTTCACTGTGTCTCGGACACGAGAGATGACGGGTCAATACACCACTTGATACCGCACCACCGCCATTTACGAGCCGACACTTCATCTTGTTTGCTCTCAGTCCGATCGGACCACTTTTCCGCAGCCCTTCTCTGTTTACTCGGCTCTTATGATGATGAGCTGTCTTGACTCACTTCGGGTCATTTAGTTCTTAGATTCGGGATGAGTTACATTTAACCCTCTGTCACAAAACACGTGTCAATACAAATAAAGATACTGCAATATAAAATCAGATACAATAATAATTTGTCATTCGTTTTAAATAAAACACAGATTTTTTGTAATGGAATTGGTTTATTTGAGACATGAATTTTATGGTTATTTTCATTTAAGTGGTTGGCAAATTGAGAGTCTAGTTTATTTTTTATTTTTAAAAGATTTTACGTGTTCTGAATATCTAGTTTAGAAAGAGCGTCCAGTTTGTCCCACGTAAATTGTATTATAATCGTTGCATTCTAGTTTGAAAATTCCATTGTTTTTTTTTTGTCTCCCATAAAATATTGCTGCACGTGTTAAAAATTTCACATAGAATTGTTTAGCTACATAAGGACCGTAGTCCATTTGATCTTCACATTCGTTTGGTAATGCCCTAACATGAAACAATTGTCACAATATAAATTTTGTATGTGTTTTTGTAAATAAAATATAACTTAGTAGACTCAAATAATCTGTGTTTGATTTAAAATTAATACATAAATTAAAATGTAGTTCTTTAAATTAAACGCCCAATCAATAAATAAATAATTTGTCATGTCAATCAAAATTGGTTTATTCGTTATTCTGTCAAAATCTGTCAGAGAATAATCGTTGGTCATTATATTTAAAAAATATTCGAATAAAATAAATAAATAAATTCATTATAAACTTAAAAATCACTTAATTAAAAAAAAACTTAGCCAATGAAGTTATTATTTTTAAAATTCCATGTCCCTTATGTAGCAATAAAAAATCATTCTTCAGCTATTAAAGGATGGTTAATATTTATATCCAAAAAAAGTTCATTATTGAGATTTCAAAATGATTTTACAATAGCAAAATGTCATATACCAAAATATATGGGAGTCAAATATTTCAATACATATAAAAAAATTGTAAGGTTTTAAAATTCTTAAAAAATTCCCATTACAAGTGTAAAAAATAATGACTTAAACCAGCCTTTGACAGGTCAAAAACCCTGTAAATACCCAGATTTCCATATTCTTACTTTTATATTAAAATGAACGAATACAAATTGTTCGTTTGTTCAAAATCTCAAATCTCCAATGTGTTCAAGAACACCTGTGACGGGTGTTGTTGAATACATACACAACAATCTTATCATGCACAAGTTTTTAAAAATGTATTCAATATGTTTTAGTCACTGAATAAAATGTAAAAGCAGTTCGATTTGCTTATTTTTTTAAACTTTCACTTCTTTCTGACATGGAAATATAAATTGAATCCAAATTGGATTTCTTTTATTGCTTTTCTTCTGCAAGGGGAAATTTTTAACGGTTGTCAGAAAGTTACCAAGATTGCCTGGGGCCAAATATTATTATTTATTGAAATACCTTTCAAGTGATGATCTATATATTCACATTATTTTAGCCGCTCCAATTTTTCTTTTCTGTGCCATTTATATTTTTAATCAAAACAGATTCAGTTTCGTCGTATATTTTATGATTAACATTTAATTTTCTGAACAGTATTTATTTTTTTTTTAAATATTAAATACATAAATTCTGACATCTCTACATAACAAAATCATGGTATTTAAAGGACTTACGACAGGTCATAGGGTGGTTAATGCTCGTATGTTTAATTTTAAATTTCACAATACTTGTGAAGAAAAGATACTTGCCATGAAAATATTAAAAAACCTGTGAAACAACAATGCAATGGAAAACATTGATAATGCCAGTCGATAGCAGTGTCAAGAAACATGCTCTCCGACATAAACAATGTGAAGTATTTCATGATTTGACCAGATAGCACTGCCATTGCATGTTTTTATCAAAAACATGTTTTTATCTTTAACTGGTGTTTTTACATGTAAATAAATTTTTCGTAATAACAGATTTTGAATAAAAATACTTTGAAAATATTCTTAACTCGTATTGATGGATATAATTTTTTAAAATTCTATAAAGTAAATGAAAATTGAATCTTTTTAACTATTTTCATTACCTTGTTTTTCAGCTTACAAATAATTCAATGTATTTTGGCTTTAGTATCCTACATAATGTCTGTCCGCCTCCGTAGTGTAATGGTCAGCACGCTCGGCTACCGTTCTGGAGGTCCTGGGTTCGATTCCCAAGGGGGGTAAAATAAATATAAGTGATATTTTCACTGCCATATTCATTCAATATTACCCTGGACTGGTACCTGAAGCGGAGTGCTGATCACCTTTCCTTCATGTGTAAATGATCAAGATAACGCTGCGTTTATATGACGCAGTGCCCTATGCACCATTGGGGTGCGGATAAGGGTTTTATTATTTTTATTATATCCTACATAATTAAATTTATCTATAAATTTTAATTCATATTAACATTCTGATAATAAAGTTATACATATTTATATAACACTAACCAATTCCAACTAAACTCTCAATAATTGGGAACTAAATATTTTAATATGAAAAAAGAAGATATTTAAAATTTTAAAAATAAATTCAATTCTCTTTAAACATGTCATTTGAAAATATAACTGTCAAAAAATATAAAGAGAATAAAAATATAATTCTATCAGTAATTAACTAAAACGTTAAGTGCAATTCCTTTTCCAAGCACAAGAGCTAATAATTTTTCTGAATAAGCACAGCGTAATTAGTGTAAGATATATCGCTCACTCCTCAACAACGTCATATATCAAAAATCGTCAATTTTCAGATGTGCATGTTTTCGGAATGCCCAGAAAATGTACTATATCCCAGAAGAAGCGGCATGTTTTTAACTTAATATTTACCCGCTACAGGGCAGAAAGTGTTGTTTTTGCATTTTGAAGAAAAGGTTTTGTTTAAATATTTTTTTTGAATATACCTACTAAATATTTTTCAAATGGAGAAAAAACCTTTAGGTTTTACCTAAAAAGATCTGTTGCACAGTTAAAACTCCAATAAATGGCTTTATATTTATTTTTAATACATTTTATTATATTTTAATTTTTAAAAACGTTTTCCTTTATGACGTTATTTATGACGTTCTTGAAAGGAGTGACCGACATTAAAAGGAGGAATAATATTAAAGGAATTAAATTACAATATGTTTTGTAATTTTATTAAATTGATCAAAAATAATCATAATCCTATTTCTTAATTATTTCAGTTCCTCCGAGAGTGACTATCAGCGTAGGATCAAGTGAGGATCCTTCTACCCTCAAGGAAGGCGGAGACGTTCAACTTATTTGCAACACTGAGGCCAGACCACCCGTGGACAAATACGCCTGGTTTCGTGGGGTAAGCTTTTAACATAATCTAAATGGTTTGTACGTATTTTTAAAAATAAATAAATATTTGAATGGGTATTTGTAAAAAAAAATATGTTAAAAATAAAGCGTGAATCACTGAAAGAAAAAAAATCTACTTTGTCATCACGAAGTATCATTTATCAACAAAAAATAATCTAAGGATTTTTTTTTACATATCATATTTTATTTATTTCTATGTAAAAAAAATCAAGTACAAAGAAAGCGTTAGTTAATAAATATGAATCCCATTTTTAACATCACGATGTGTTAAGTATCATTTATCAACAAAGATATAAAACTTTTTTTTAACAAATATTTTTTTTCAAGCAAAAAAGCAAGTAGAACTAAGGCGGTAACTAATGGAAAAAAAAAATTCCACATTTTTATTTTTATCATCACGATGTTTTATGTATCATTCATCGACGACAATTTTTTTAGATGTATTATCGATTTCTGAGGAAAAAAATCAAGTAAAAAAAGGCGGTAAGTAATAAAATAAAAGAAAACTATTTTCCTTTTACCATCACAATGTTCCAAGTATCATATGTATTTAGTATGAATATCAACAAAAAAACAATGTTTTTTTATGTCATGTGTTTTTAAAATTATATTACCAAGGAAAAATTGTGTGAAAATGTGTTATTTAATAAAAAAAAACATCCACATTTTTATCATCAATTAACAAAAACCTTTTGCATATCATATTTAAACAAACCAGATTTTTTTTAAACAAAAAAAAACTGTAGGCTTGACATTTAAAAATCCCAATTGATACAATCATTTCAATGTAGGTACAATGAAATATAAAACTTCTGAATGAACGATATATAAAAGCAGTGGTATGAAAGATAAGGAATTCCTTCAGGAAAGACAAAACCAGTCCTTGCGTGACCACAACCTCCATATGGGTGAGAAAAACCACAGGGGTGGGGGGAGCCCCCAGGGGTGGGGGTTTGATAAATCGTTAACAGTAAGGCCGAGGGATGAATTATTGGGTTCTAAAGGTCAACGAGCGCATTTCGTCTTGATCATTTTGCGAGAGGGTTAGATGGCGTGGAAGGAAGCGATATTGGAGATGCAGATGGTCCCAATAAATTTTGAACACATTTGAGTTGAGACATTCATTTTAAAAATTGTGAGTAATTTTGACCGATACCGGCTGGCAAAGGGTTAATGTCAAAATGTTTTTGGTAACTAAAGGCCGGGATTTATCCTGCCTGGTATATTACTCATTTTATTGGGATTTATTGTGTTTAAAAATATATTTATTACATGAAACACTGCACACCGTTTTTTCGCAGGGGAAGGCAGAGAGGGTAGAACGCCATACTTTTCTGACCTGCCATACACTCTTAGCTTCACAAACACCCATAAATCGAGTCATACATGCATTATGCATCGAGATTATGCAGATTTTTGACACCACCAGATTTTAGGTTCTAATTGATTTGATCGTACCATGTATATACATAAATATATACAATATATATATCTATATATATATATATATATATATATATATATATATATATATATATATATATATATATATATATATATATATATATATATATATATATATATATATATATATATATATATATATATATATATATATATATATATATATATATATATATATATATATATATATATATATATATATATATATATATATATATATATATATATATATATATATATATATATATATATATATATATATATATATATATATATATATATATATATATATATATATATATATATATATATATATATATATATATATATATATATATATATATATATATATATATATATATATATATATATATATATATATATATATATATATATATATATATATATATATATATATATACATGTAAACCTAAAAGAGAATAATTCTTATAGCATCTTCGGTTGGAATAGCAATCATAATACGTACATAAACATGGGAGCCGGTAGGACCTTTGTAGATGCCTACGAAGCCTATTTTGCGAGGAGAGATCCTTCCATCCCTTATACCCGAGGGTACAATCCAGACCTTTTCATATTTTAACCCTGAGCCTAAAATTTATTGAATATATATGTATAAATATTACAGAAAGGGGTAAATTTTTACAACTCCAATAATTCTGCCAACCTTCCAGCGTGATTTTGAGAAAAATTTATACTTTATATTTTTTTTTGATATTTTTTTTAAGTCAAAGCTTTTTTAGTTTTATATATTCTATCTTGATACTCAAAGTTAAGAGTCAGTGTCATATTTTTCATATGACGTCATTGTGAACCGTTGATATCCATTGTGACATTTTATAATTGATATTTATATTATATATCTTATTCTAACCCTTATCCGCACCCATTGGTGCATAGGGCACTGCATTGTATTAAAGCAGTGTTATCTTAATCGTTTCTTGCATGAAGGCAAGGTGGTTACTTACGACCTTCAGGGACCTGTCCAGGGTAATATTAAATAAATATTATAGTCACTTATAATAACAACATGTAAATAGCTAAAATTTATTTTCACCACCCCTGGGAATCGAACTGTTGCGCTTATAACTAAAGCCTGGTGACATTTATTTATAAGATGGTACTTGTACTATCATCTGTGGTTGTTTTGAATCACTGAAACCACACTTCACATTATTTTTCTGTTAAAGCCACGAAATTATACTTAAAATAAAGTTGTGACTTCACCGTAACGTTATCAAAGAAAACATCGATAAATTGTATATAAAACATATTTACTCTAGCAAATATTTTCTCGAATGTTTTTCGTAGATACTTTAGCACATTTTATGAACTTTATAAAATAAAACAACTTTGTTTTTAACCACTTTTTATTGGTATATTTTTTCTCTAACCAGTTTCGACAAGAACCTTGTCATCATCAGGGTTATCATAATGATCATCAATCAGAGTACATGTTTAACCCTGATGATGACAAGATTTTTGTCGAAACTGGTTCGAGAAAAATTAGACCAATAAAAAAGGGGTAAAAACAAAGTTGTTTTATTTTAAAAAGAAAATATTTTCGTTAACTCAAGAAAATATGTTGCTTACCAACTGGTGCTCATGGAGTAAAAACATGTTTACTGGTATAAAAATTAAATCCTCAGATACAGTTTTGTCAACAAAAACTCTCTACTAGATAATAATAATAATAATAATAATTTTGGATGATTTAAATAGCGCCATTTTCGTAAAAAAACTACCTCAAGGGCGCCTACAAAGGGGCTAGATAGGCTTATAAAAACGTGGTAACTGAAATATGATAATAATCATCATCTTCTACAAAAAGCTTGCAGATATAATCGTAATTGTAAATGCTTTAGGACAATTATAACCTTAACGTTCTCTTAAATATTTTATCCGCACCAAAATACACGATTAACGTGAGCCCAAAAATAACACGTGAATTAAACAAGAAAGAGTTGTTTGTATAACTCTTATGCACGGGGACTGTTATAATTCAGCTTTGAGAACTACATGAAATATTCAACGTGTAAACTCCCCTGGACCGCACAGTGGCGGCTGAATGGTCACCCTACCATGAAAAGCAGTACACAACCTTCATACACACTTCATGTAATACCGTACAACATGTTGCTGTAGGATAACTATGCTTTGGTTAAAATCTGGAAACACATAATGGTTAAAAAAATAACAAGATATTATATTAACCTAATTATTATTTTTTTATTACTAAATAACTAACTAACTAACTAACCGTTACGCCACTTCCCCGCAGGGGAAGGCAGAAAGAATAGAATGCCACACCATTCTGTATTTGCAAACATTCTTCGCCTCTTCCACGTTCATGCAACTCTTCATACATTCCCGCCGATTGTTACAACTCCTAATCTGACTGCTTTCAAGTATTTGGCATACTTGATCGTGCCAGTTTTTCTCTTAATTTTATTATTCAACCAATTAAATGGTGAATGATTCAGGGATGGTACTGAAAACTGCGTTCGTAACTAAATTTTCGTAAAAACGAAAATAAGGGCTATTAGTTGGAAAAGCTACAATACGCAGTCATGGTCACCCTTCGACTGTTTACTATTATTGCATCGATATAAGCACACAAGCCCTTTACTTTCATAGAAGCTTATACTCTAGGATCTAGGTATAAGTGATGTATTATACGTTTGTATTACATAACAAAAAAAAATTTTGAAATAAGAAATATTTTTTTGTGGTGCCTTCTTCTTATTTCTTTGATAAAAGTGTCATTGTTAAATTAAAATCAAACCATCCATTTTATTTTTGATTTTAACAAGTTCCGTAATATTTACTGCTTAATAGTTACGTAATCGTCACTCTATGGGTGATAAATCACGATTTATTCAGAATTGTTTTCCACATATTTTCAAAAGGAGATTTAACATCGTTTTAAGATACTTCTAACTAAACCATTTGATTTTAATTACCACTACTTTTATTAGCATCATATGCCAAAATTCATCAGTCATAAAATTTTCAACCAACATACGAAAATGATTTTTTAACAATGCATATGCCATATGCAATTGTCAAAATTATAGCAATATGGATAATAAATAATAAAGCGAATGGTGAACGTTACACAAATACTTAAAGTCATCAGGTTAACCAGACCTAACCTTACCTAACCTAACCAGCCAACTATTTGATCGTTACCCCTAAAAAAAAAATTATCTTCTTTTTGTATAAAATATATGATTGGTTATTCTCAATTGAGTCACTTATAATATAATTAAAAAAATAAAACTCAAACTTTGTTTTCTACCACTTTAATTTTTGGTATTTTTTTCCAACTGGTTTCGAGAAGCATCTTATCATCCTAAAGGAAAAAAAGTATCAAAAATAATAGTGGTTAAAAACAAATCATAAGTTTTGTTTTATAAACTTTGTAAAATGTACCAAAAAACTTGGCACAATCAAGTATGTCAAATACTTGAAAGCGGCCGGGTCAGGAGTCGTAATAATCGTCGGGTATGTATGAGGAGATGCATGAATGTAGAAGAGGCAAAGAATGTTTGCAAAGACAGAGTGGTGTGGCGTTCGATTCTCTCTGCCTACCCCTGCGGGGAAGCGGCGTGATGGTTAGTTAGTTAGTTAGTTAGTAAAATGTACCACAATGTCTCAGAAAAAAACATGAAAAAGCGATGTTTAAAAACCTAAAAAAAAAGGTCTAGTTTTATGTATTATTAAAATTATTCGAGGTTTATATGATTAACTGTTAAACGTGCTTACTGCGATTGTTAGTATTTAAGTATGAATATCTTATTTATTACATTTACAGAATATAAAGCTTTACCGTTTTTTCACCATTTTTGTATGATTTTTGATATTAAAATTGCAAGAAAATGCAAACAAGTGAAAACAACTCAGATACGCAAGTACGTGCAAGTACTCGTATAAGCGTGATATATCATAAACGAAGTTATGTGCATTCGCAAACATAATTTAACCCTTACCCACCCTCTAACCGATGCAGATCTAGAGTAGGGGAAAGAAATAGGCTTAGTTTAAACATGAGTGAGTTTGGTCAGTGTGCCACCCTTATAAATGAACAATTATATATTTTTTAAATTAAACATTTGTAATAAACCACTAAATGAGTTTTATTTTTTTTATACACTAGTTTCGAGAACTGACAGATGCTTTCATCTACGGGTGAAAATTAAAAATAATCAAAATATCATTCCACAATTTTAATACCGAATCAATAAATAATAAAACAATTAGAATAGTTAATAGTTAGATTTTTAAAAAAAGTGTTGTATTTCTTCATTCAATTAATTTGAAATCATATTGATTTATATTTTTATGTTATTCATTTAATTCAGTTATTAAAATTATCAAAAAAATGATGCATTAGGCACTGTGTCATATAAATGCAGTGTTATCTTGATCGATTACACATGAAGGAAACGTGATCAGGCCTCCGCTTCAGGTACCAGTCCATGGTTGTATTGAATAAATATTACAGTGAATAAATCACTTTCAAAAAAATTTTATGTTAATAAAATATATCCTTTAATAAACACATTCATTAAATAAACAAAGTAGAGTTCTCGGCACCGTGTATGGTTGAATTTTTCAAGCTTTCAATTTATTTGAGACCATCTTGAAATGTAAGATTAATGCTAAATTACTTAACATACTAAGAGACGCTTGAAAACAAGATTTTTTTAATTATTTTATATTACTTAAATTTGAACACAATATTTATGTCTATATTTTTGTTCACAAATCTGGATTGGTCCACTTAGGAGCTATTTATATTGACATCTCAGAGTAGATAAAGCGAAACTTGGAAGTCTGGGTATTAAGAACAGGGCTTATGACCATTAAAAATCAGGTGGTATGATAAAAAAGAAAATAACAAAAACCAAAAAATAATAAGAAAAAATACAACAAAAATGTATCGAAAATAAATAATGACTTGAGTGGTAGGTGGAAAAACCCAATTTGTTTTTAAATCTAATGTGATACGCGTTTCGATACATTTCCCATTATTATCGATTACCTGTATGATGATTATGCGGAATGTATCGAAACACGTTTCACAATCGATTTTTTTTAAAGAAGTAAGTTTAAATAATCACTTAACTTAACTTAAACCAGCCCATGAGAGGTTTTTGGCCCTGTAAATACCAATATTTTCATTTCCTTCTTCATCTGTGTTGAGACATCAATAATAAATACGTCATCTAAGTGGCATAACCCAGATTATGAGACACTGAAAATATTGTGGTAATTTTTTTATTGTTATTTATAAATTTTTTTTTTTTATTAAATATATCCGCCTCCGTAGCATAATGGTCAGCACGCTCGGCTACCATTATGGAGGTCCCGGGTTCGCTTCCCAGGGGGGGTCAAATTAATATAAGTGATTTTTTCACTCTTAATATTTATTCAATATTACCCTGGACTGGTACCTGAAGCGGAATGCTGATCATCTTTCCTTCATATGTTAACGATCAAGATAACTATGGGTTTTTTATGATGCAGTGCCCTATGCACCATTGAGGTGCGGATAAATGTTTGAAGAAGGTTTTTAATGTTTTTTATTATAATTAATTTGATTTTTTTGTCTCACTCTTTTTAAGTCTCATTATTTTACAACAATTGAAATTGAAATCACCAATTTGTACTCGTACAATATCAAAGGCATCTCAGGGGAAACGGGTCGGTTTCATATTTCAACGGACCCACTAGCCGAAATTGTCGCCGAGTTAGTGACGGCCTACGATAACAGTATGTGACAATAATAACTCTGGCAGGATTTCCATACGAGTCTGGGCGCACGGTGTTTGCGATGAAAGTTTGTGGCAAGCACAAGGGCCTTTGGTTGCCACGTGTGAGAAAGTTAAATTGAAAATTAAGCTCTCACGTTTGGTGCTTAATTGCCCACCCGTCTCACTTCCGGCAGCCCTCCTACCATGACACTTCAATTCGAATAACATACATATTGTTGTACAACGTGAATGTCCCGTAATGGCGTGCGTATAGCTTGGGTGACTTTGTACTCGTGTAATGAAGATAGAGCTTCGTTTTTAAAGAACGTAATACATATTTCAGTACACTTTTTTTTTAATGATGCTACCATCACCATTTATTTTTATTTATTTTAATTTTAATTTTAATTTTTTCGGGAATTGTACAGCTTTAAATATAAAAATTATATAATAAACAATGGTTACACTAACAATAATAAACATAACATTACATTAACAAAAATTGTTACGTTAAAAAAAAACAATGAAACAATTCCACATTTATGCTATAATAACTATTAAAAAACATTCAGAGATTAAAAAAAAGAGTATGGTATGGTAAGGAGAAGGAAAGGAGAGGAATGAATGATGGTTAAAGGTTTTTTTTCTAGGTTTGAAGTTTCAATCATAATATATTGCTGTATATATATATATATATATATATATATATATATATATATATATATATATATATATATATATATATATATATATATATATATATATATATATATATATATATATATATATATATATATATATATATATATATATATATATATATATATATATATATATATATATATATATATATATATATATATATATATATATATATATATATATATATATATATATATATATATATATATATATATATATATATATATATATATATATATATATATATATATATATATATATATATATATATATATATATATATATATATATATATATATATATATATATATATATATATATATATATATATATATATATATATATATATATATATATATATATATATATATATACATGTATGTTTATGCGTATGTTTAGGCCCTAATTTTTTTACGACTCATCGTGGCGTGAAGATAAATGAGGTATTGAAGCACATTTTTACGATTTACATATTTTCGAGGTAGTCGGTAGCAATCAGTCCAACTTTCGGCCGGAAACTACCTTTTAAGCGAAAAAACTTCTTACAAGTTGCACCATTCCATAATGATGGCTTATCCCTTCGGTATAAAATTAATTATGGTTTAAAGTTGGGCGCAAAAGAGAAGCTTAACCTAATCCCACTTCTTGCCAAGTTTACCGATAAAGCCAAATTAATGCGATATGTCAGTCAGTTAGTAGCTAAATTTCATACGAATCTTCATTATTAATACATAGATTCAAAATGTTATGAGCCCCTCATAACTCATCTCTCCCATTAGACCACGGCCTCGATTTTCTTTAAACTTCCCAACTTATTTTTTAAGTGGGTACAAGAGTAACCCTGAGTTCCAGTGAGCAGGTAAAAACAACTAAATCATAAAAAAAAACATATTGAATAGAGCGTACAATCCGTTATTTGGCTATTTGGAATTATTTTATAGCTTTTTAAAAAAATATTTAAAAAAACTATGTTTACTTTGTAATTTTTTGGTAATACAGGTTTTTCACTTAGAAATAGACATTTTATAATACATAATGTATTCCATCATCTGGTCATCTGCGGTCTGACCTGATGATGGAATAGTTATTCTGAAACAGGTGGTCGTGAATTGATGAGAAGACTCTTAAACAGGTTTTTCACTTAAAATTTGACGTTTTACAAATCAAATTTGAAGCTTCATTAATTTATCATAAATGTAAGGGATTTTTCCCAATTTTTTTTTTAAATATAACCCTGGTACCTGAAACGCAGAGCTGATCACTTTACCCTAGTATATTAACGATCAAGATATCACTGCTTCTTTACGGTGGACAGCCCTATGCACTTTTGGGTGTAGATAAGGGTAGTAACTACAATTAAACTATAATTTGTCACTCTTAAACAAATTTTTTTTTTGAATAATTTATTTCAGAGTTTTTATTAGACGTTGTTTTAAAATATAAATAATCTTAGTATTTAAATACTTATAATGGGAACTATTATACCTTTGTATCTTAGTCAGGCAGTTGAAAAAAAAATAAACGTAATTTTACTTTAAATTTGGCTAAGTTAATCAAATCACAAAAAAAAAAACAATTTTCACCAATATTCATGAATATCGGTCGGTCGTTTGTTGTAAGAAAGGTTTCTGAGAAACCCCTACAAAAATATTTATATAAATTCAATGGGAGGCCATGGGCCGATTTCAGCAAGTTAAGCTACTACCTTAGTAGGTAAGACACCAACTTAACCTAGCCTACATCTTAATTCTATGACGCTGTGCCATCGGCGAGCCCTTATACGGCCAATCGACGACGCTTCGTATGTTTGTTGCAAACGTAAGTGCTGCCATCCAGCGAAAACGATTGAAATCACTGAAATTCTAGGGTAGTCCCATACTGTAAGGGAAGAAAATATTTTCCTAAATTTTGTGCAAAATAATTTGATACTTAATCAAGATTTGTGATACTTATAAACATTACTTTATTTCAGTTAAATATTGAATTAGAGATATATCCGTATTTTTTTAAATATATTAAAATAATATGAACTAACTGTTTTAAACAGAGAAATAATTGTTTATTTGAAACTAATTATCTAACTTATTCACCATCGCGACATTTCTCGGTAGGGGAAGGCAGAGAATATAATGCCATACCAATCTGTCTTTTTCTGAAAAAAATCATATCGCACCGTTTCTCTGAAGGGGCAGGCAGAAAAAATATAACAACACACCAATCTGTCTTTGCTAATAATATTTGTCTCTTCCACATTCATGCATCTTCTCATACATTCCCGCATCCTTTCGGAAGCATGATGGTTAGTTTGTAAAAAAAAATATTGAAGAAATATAACATTTGTTATTAAATACGTTAATATCTGTCTGAGAGGCAATAAATTCCATTGAATTTTTATTTTTTTATTTAACCATCATGTACAGATAAGAAATAAGTACATTGGTGGGCTTATTACTACAAAGCAATATTATTCAACCAATCAAAAATAGACTAGTGATATTGGTCAAAACGTTTGATACCATATATGGTTGTTTGCAATAAGAAGGTATATAGTACTTAAACATTTAAAAAATATACAAATTACAAATTGATGATAATGAGGCAGGCAAAGAACAAAGGGAGATTAGGGAAGGAGATAGAGGGGTAAAATAGGGGAGGAGGTTTGATGGACAGGTAGAAATCTAATGATAGATAGTAATGTCTCAAACGTTTCTTAAAGATTATTATAATTTATCATTAAAATTTGTACTTTTACAGAGACAATTTTGTGTTTAGGTTCTATGAAAATTCTTAAACTCTGTTTAGTAAATATTTGAATATTTATTTAAAAGTTCGCCAAAACTTGTCCTATACGATTAAATTTTATTACTTTCTATATCCAAAATAAAAATTTAAGTAAGTTATGCAAATCTTCGGCTAATACTTTGAAACGAGTTTCACGAGTCATATTAAGGGATGTAGCTTTGCACGGGAGCCAGCACTATTTCGTACGAGATGTGGTTATAAATGTAGGCGATATAACACTATGGGACTGGCGCTACACGGTAAAGAATATACATAGGCTCAGGTAGCATTGCAGAACACAGCTAACTTCCGCAAAATTGCTCTTCGGGGACTTGTAAAAAACAAATGAAAATAAAGAAGAAACTAGTTGTAACTTTACAATATGTTACATGCACGCTTCACAATCGTTGTAAGCGATCGAGTAAATGAAACGAGGTAAGAAACATTTAAAAAAATATATATACTTCAGATTAACATTATTTGATCTAGTAGTTGACTTTATTTTGAGAAATCCACTCAAATTTCTAAATGTATGACAATATGTATGCATGTGAAGGAAGCTAGGAGTGTGTGTTGCTATTAGAGATGCTAGGATTATCTGCCTACGCCTACAGAGAAACGTTGTCATGGTAATAGCAATTTGTATAAATTTGAATAATGGTATAATACACGCTTTTACAAATAAATAGTACCTTGTCATCCTCAGGAAAAGACATGTATCTATAAGTTTCTTGTCGAAACCCTTTGTAGAAAAGTATTAAAAAAAGATGTGCTTGAAGATAAAGTTTTGGTTCTTTTTCATAAAGTTTTATAAAATGTGCCACAAAGTATCCTTAAAAAGAATTCAAGAAATGAAAAACTACTCCTTGTCAAATATTTTATTTAAGATATCAAGATTTGTAAAACATATTTCAATCATCAAACAAAAATCAAGTTACATCTTAAATTTTACCAGATTCAGAATGATTAAATAAATAAATTTCGTAAATTATATTACGATTAATATTATATCTATTACACAATAAATTTTGTTTCTTTAATTAAGTATTTATGTTTATTTTTAAAGTAAAAAAAAAAGCTTTGGATAAAGGTTTACGTCGCGAAACATTTAAGGGTTTATTCTTATTGCAAGCTGATTGGATGGTTCCAAAATTGACCTTTAATGTGCCCTTAACGCAATTTACGTTTTTACGACCTCCGATCAATGGGGTGCTTTATATTTATGAGGGAAAAATTACATACTCGGTATTCAAAGTGCTTCGAAAATTTTTCATATAATTTTCATATTGGTATTAATAGTATAGGTTCACACAGTTTTTTTTAGTCAAATTAGTGGTTATAATATTGAATTGTTTTAAATTGTGTCGGGTTACGGTTGTATGGTAGTTGGGGTCACAACTTGATGTCATTGGTACACATTTCTTTGTACTATATCCCAGATTGGTTCTAATAACTATAAAATAGGGCTGTAAAATTAACATTAGGGGTTTGTTTTTTTTTTATAGAGCGGCTACCCAATGAAGGATGGTAATCATCATTCATTTATTTTGTCTGCATATGTTGGAACAAGTTTTTTTAGGCCATTGTTTTTTTTTAAATTACTTAACATCCAAATGACTCTGAAATCTACCTACGGCTTATACAACACCGCTTATCATGACCCTACTCAGGCTTCATTTTTTAAATTTCATAGCCTAAGCTTACTCGTTAGTGGATTTACTCTTTATGTTTGAAGTAACTATAATTTCATGTAACTCATGATTGAAAATTCTAGCCACCTCGCTAGAGGCATGAATTTATATATTTCATTGATGTTAGCAGTGAAGTTACTTAGGTGTATAATTTCTGTTTTTTTTTATGCCAAGATACATCCTTTCTTCGTATGCTGCGTTTACTTGCAACCCTTTGAAATATAATATGTAGTATTTCGTGTTTCTCTCCCTTAATGAAACGGCCATAGTTAACTATCATTCTTTTCGGAGTAACGTCCGAATTCTCGCTCTTGATCGAAACTCTTCCGTTCAAACTCTCTTTAAATATGATATTTTAATCGTTCCTCTATAGCATCATATTTCAATGTTTCCTTTATCAGTGTGCTAGCTTAGGTGAAACTATAATATAACTTAAAATTATAAAAATAAGATAAAAGTAAATCGGTAAATCTTAAATATTTACAAAATTTAAAACAAAAATAAATTATAAATACTTTATTCCCCACACTTGAATAAAATATGAAAAATAAATAAAATATGTATTTCTTCATTTGCCAAAAGCTATTGTGCCCTATGTACAATACGCGAAATTCAAAAAAAGAAAAATAAAACAGTTTGAATTTATGTTTAATGTAAAGCTTTTTGTAGGAAATGCTTTCAACTGAGCTTGCAAAGCTTACATTCATTTTAAATACCATAAGATAATACAACAAAGTAATGAAAAAATGTACCTTCTTTGATTCCTTTCACCTTTGCTACAAGGGATGCGATTTCTTTGAAGGTTATAACACCTGTCCCTTAAAAGTAAATAAAAGGGCTTTCAAAAAACATTAACATTAATATTTGAATTACCGAATTCAATTCTAATCCAACATTTATTATTTTATTTCATAAGTAAATTAATTATTCAAATAAACGTCTAAATAAAATTGAGTAAAACGTTTACCTACCGAGTTGGAAATCTCAGGTTCGGTTGGTGATTTTGCACTAATGTATTTTTTTTTATATTACCCTGTACTGGAACCTGAAGCGTAGGGCTGATAACATTTCTTGCACGTATTTAACGATCAAGATATCACTACTTATATACGATGCAGTGCAATATGCACTACTGGATGCGAATAAGGGTTAAAAAGGGAAATTTAGTATCAATTCGTTATATTTATAAATCATTGGTTTTAATAAGTTAATGTTTTAGTAAGTGTTAAGAGAAATTTCACACGATTCCCGTTATGAACAAGTATTTTTTCTAACAAATACAAACTTTTTATTTGGATATTACAGGAATCTCAACGTAGAAGAATATGTTAATTGAGAAGTGAATATGGACACCTAAGAATATACAGAGTTAACAACCTGTCAAAACCAATAACAATTTTTTTTCATTAAATAGCTTTCATGATTGAAATCAAAAGTTTCTTTGAAAATCTTCTTTTTTCCAACCCTCAACTGCATGGTGTAAAGGGTACATACACATGTGTGTAGGTACATATATAAACATATATGTACCCACATACATGTGTGTGTAAATCCAACATAGCAATATAAGTAGGTGTTATGAATTACTTAGCTCTATGGGGTGCACTTACCCGTGATAAGATCCTCAAAAGTTTAAGGTAGATTTATTAAAGAGTGCATTTTGTAAGTTCCGGAACGTTTCTCCCGGACATTCATCACCCGTTTCAGTTCGTAAATAATGGTAGGTTATTTTCTAGCGCCAACCCCCTGCAATATCTCCCGCTTGGGGATGCAATAGACGCGATGATTATTGCAATGGGGTAGAAACGGCATGCATGAACCACTTCCGGAAGAATTTCATAAAGATTTTACTAATAAAATTTTAGTGATTTTTTTCTTCATATCATTTTTTCTCCATATAAATAAGGGAAAAATTCATACTCGGTATCAAAAATGATACGAATGATAATTTTTTTTTAATTTTCATATTGCTATTTTTTTCAGATGGGAATTGCATTTATTATTTACCTTGCTTATTATGTACAAAGTTTGTAGATCATTTGGTGGATTTTTGTTACTTCTAGCTAATTAAATATATTTTTATTTGAATCTGTGCTGGGAACAGAAGGGATAATCTAGTGTGGGCCAAACAGGAATGCATATTGGTATTAATAGTATAGGTACAAACAGTTTTTTTTTTGGTTAAATTAGTGGTTATAATATGAAATTATTTTAAATTATGTCGGGTACGGTTGTATGGTAGTTGGGGTCACAACTTATGAATCTGATGTCGTTGGTACAATTTTGTACATACTATATCCCAAATTGATTCCAATTTCTAACCCTAATGTATGGAAGTGAAGCAAGGAGTTGGTAAAAAGGGATGAAAGACTGAATGGAGTCAAAATAAGATCTCGCAGATGAATATGCAGCAAAATGTTGGTAGACTAAGTTTTTTTTCAATAGCGGAGAACTTCGATAAATGTTAATAAATTAATTTAATTTTTAAAGAAATAATTGTTTATTTCATATAACATTTAATCATATCATCATAAAGTGAATTCCACAAAAAAAAATTATTCTCAATATTATTAATATTTAAGGCATTTACGTTGTGGTTAGTCATATTATCTTATTTTTTTTTTCAAAAATGTTAATAATATTAGTATATAACCATTTTTTTATTTTTTATTTTTTCAACGTACCCGTCTCTGCCTCAGGACAATCACTACCACACTACCACAGCATGCAAATTTAATTGCACGGTGAGTGGTTATTTACTAATATTATTTACATTTAAAAAAATATATATTATAACTATATTTTGAGCATCCAACTCTTTTTTCATAAATCCAAGTTTTGTTTCCTAAAAGGAACAAACAATTATAATTAATTCATTCGCTTCGTATGAAGTATCCTAATCTATTAAAATTTACACAAACATTACTGAAAATGATGCAGAATGCATTGAAACGCGTGTCACAAAAGATTTTCAGAAAAAGCAGTATTTATTAAGTGAAATTAAAATTAAACACAAATAAAAATTGTTTTTAGTATTTAATGAAAGCTCTCGTTTCGCTTTTTAGATTTTCATTGCGAGGAATTTATGGCTTTTGAAAAAATGCTCTATACGCATTGCTGCCTCTCAAAGCAGCATCCGACTGATCCGGGAAAAGAGAGAAGAAATGTCCCGACAAGTGATAAGGAATGCGACGGCATTAGTCACCTATACGGACCAATGGGGCGCGAATGTTTTGGCGGGATTTCTATCGCGCTCGGCCCTTTTAAAAGTTTTTCTTCATATTTTTCCTTTATTTGCAAAGAATGTCTTTGTTTGCGCGCTTGTGCAAGTCACAATGGCGATTCCCTTTTGACGGTTGAAAGATTGTAGTAGCAATGGATTTTTTCTTATGGTATTTTCTGCTCCCATTTGATATCTTTGAAATAATATCTTTGTATATGTTTAGTTGATTCTTCAAAGTTTTTGAATGAGGGCGTATAAAACAGGTGGATGAAATGATAAACGGGTACAAAAAAGGCAGTAAAGTCTTTTCAAAAATCAGTGATATTGTTTTAAATAAACATAAACATATGTGTTTATACACACACACCTGTATATATTTATATATAAAAACAAAATAAAAATTATCTTAATGTTATAAATTCGAGTTTATCTATGTCTATATTACGCTTTGTCGTGTAATATAAAGATTTAAAAAAAAATACTAAAAATGTCAAAAAGTGATAATTTTATTTTTATGATCTGATGATAGAATGAATATTCCGAAACCGGTAGTAACAAATAAGTGTTAACAATGTGAAGGATGAATGATGAGGTAAATGTTTAATAAAAACATTTTTTTTAAATTTGTAAGTTTGATATTTTCTTAGTTTTTAACGTCTTTATTTTCTTTCATCTATAACTTTAAAAAACCATATTAAAAATTTAATTTTAGAAAAACTACGTGTAGTTTATTTAATTCCTCTAAGGCCGTTAATAGATACATTAACAATATTTCAAGTTTGTCATAATCTTTGTTTAAAGATCAAGATTCGTCCACTAAGGAGTTATTTATATTGATTTCATACATTTAATGAAGGTCTCTACAATATAAATAAAATTACTCAACATTAACATATGTTTAATAGATAGTGCCGAGATTTCACATGTGTAAGATGTTGTTAATTTATAGGATATATAAAATTTTCGAAACCTGAGTAGTGTAGTTGTCAATCATGGGTAGAATGTTTCACATGCATAGATTGATCACTTTAATCAGCCTATGAGATGTCGTAAGCCCTGTAAATACCTAGACTTATATATTTTATTTATTTTATTAAGATGTTAGCTAATTTTATTTAATAAGAAATATTTCATTGTGTTTTTAATTTTGCAAAAACTTTACCATAAAACTTAACGTAGTATGATGTACGTACTATTAATTTTATTTAGCAAAATATCGCATTAATTTTTTTTTATAATTTAGAGAGAAGGGGTCGTCGAAGGGTTGAATATTCCTTAAAAAAATTAGTTCACAGTATTTGGAATTATTATTCCGGATTTATCAAGAAAACCCGACACAGTTTATTGATCAGACGAAGCGTGAAACGTATTTCAGGCGCAGAGCAAACCTTAAAGATTGTGTTATGTACCGTTAAGCAAACATTATTCTTTTTTCGTTTCATTACGTTACCCCGAGATATGTCACTCTTAATACCGAAACACGTGTCTAAAATATTGAACTGAGATAAAAGTGTAACAAACTGTCAACTCCTGTTTTTCGAATGATCAATTGCATAAGTCTTTTCTGTCGATTCAAATGCTTTCTTTGGTTTCATACAGAACCGGATTTGTGAACGCATTGCCCACGGGCCCCAATTTATAGGGCCTTAAAAAATAAAAATAACAATGAAAATACTCAAAAAACGTAAGTACATATTTTTCAAAAAAATAAGATGTGTTTTTTTTTGGAAATATTGTGTTTTTAGTTTTATATTGTGATAATAATATTAAAATATTTGAAATACTTATCAATTACAAGGTTTTCTCCGTCCAAATTTGGATTTTTTTACTTTTACTGCTATTTTTGCCATATTATACAAGAATTACATTGAAAATATAGAAAATATTTAAAAAAAATAGGTGGTTGTTAAAAATCAGTCAGTGTGGTTTTAATTTTCATATTAACGAAATATTATTTAATAAACCGAAATATTGTCCTAATCTGGGTACTTTTCTTCACTACAAGAAATATACTGAAATTATAACAAAAAAATCATTTCAAAACAAAAAAAAGGTGTTTTGAAAATTCAGTACATATAATGTTTAATTTCATATTATAAGAAATTATAATTATAAAATCCCTTTTTTATTGATTTTCTAGCCTACAAATACAATAAATAAACTGAACTTACAAAATAATATCTGTTAAAAAAATTTAGGAAATTGTAAAAAATGCGTTTTTATTTTTTATTTATTTAAACAATATTATTGAAAAGGCCAAAAATCTCAAATATGGGTGCATATTTTAAATCTACCCACCGTAATCCAATTATGAATAGATATTTTATACAAGGTTTCCTTAATCAATGACTTTGGATCATAGAAGTAGGTTACGTAGCTACCTTTGACAAAACTGGGTATAGGTTTTCTTGTGATGTATTTTGGATCTGGTGGTTCTATAGCCACCATGGCGAAAATATAATCCTCAAAACCTCTTCTTTAGAGTCTTTTTGCAGGTAGAATAGTTATGAAAGGGAAGACAAATATGAAAGATACATCTTGAATTAATTTTCTTATCAGCGGGAATCGAACCCGCGACGCCAGTTTCGTATTCGAGCGTCTACCCAACTACATATGTATCTGTCTAGTTTGTGATGAATAAAACTTGAGGACTAATTCAGCTCTGGTTTTACAAGTTATTTCTTATCATGGTTTTTCTTTTTTGTCATAAATATTGAAAAATCTGACGACACGTTTCAATGTTTCAAAAATCAATTTTTGTCAAAAATCAACAAAACAAAATGTTAATTTCTGCTTTTATTTTTTGACATCTCAACAAAGGTGGAGAAGAATATGGAAGTTTAAGCATTTGCGGGGCTTACGACCGTCATGGCTGGTTTAAGTGATCACTTTATACACGTGTGACATTCAACAATTCTACCCATAATTGACAGTGTGTATGGTATATATGATCCAATTTCGAAAAATTGCTCTTGAATAACTAGAATTAGACATCTATTGGTGAGATGAAAAGAAAAAAAAAGCAGATACACTTTTTATTATTTTTTCTGCTTTTATTGTTAATTTGGGTTATTTTTCACAATCTGATATAACCCATTGACAAGGATATTCCACTCAAGACATTACATACTGTAAATATTCCCAAATACCCATGGGATAGAAATCCAGGCATTGAAAATTTAGTTTTCCTTATACGACATTATGGTTCGACCATGGTCTTACGAAATGATCCAATTTATCGGAACCAATTACTTATAATCAAATTCGGAAAGTATATGTGGGCCGTACATTATACGGAGATCCATTAAATACGTGAGGCTGCTATTGGTCTATATACCGCGTATAATGAATTCGAGAAAAATTACTTATTTCACCATCTTCGTCTTCGCGGGTCACAATCTGTGTGATGATTGGTTTGCCTTTTTCATGGTCAGTCTCCACTTGCAACTATCCTCCGCTTGTCTCCTCAACTCGGCGTTCCCTCTACAGCGCATGTCGAAGATAATTTGGTCCATATAGTCTAAGCGGATCGTCCTCTGTAGTTTGTGCCTTCGCACATGTCTTACGCAATAGTAAAAAGTATTCCTAGGTGTCTTTTATTATGGCCTATCCATTTGACTCGCTGTTGTGTTACATCTAGAAAGTTGCCCAATAAAATTATGGCAATCGATTCAGGAGTCGAAGTAATCGGCGGGTATGTATGAGATTAATTTCTTTACAGGCGAATAACGTTTGCAAAGAGCAGTGTGGTGTTTTTAATTTTTTAAATCTTTAATTGCCCCTACAGAGAAAAGGTGTGATGCAGTGTTAGTTTGTTAAATGTCAAAATATTTTGAAGTTATAATGTTTTAATTTTAAAAATAATCTAATTGGAATGAAGCAATTAATTAATAATTAAGTAAATTAGATTGAAACAACGACATAAAAACTTTAAAATGTTAAATTAGTTTCACATACGGTGAATTAAAATAATGTTTTATGCATCAAAACACGTTAGACAATAGATTTTAAGAAATAATCTTATTTACCAATTAAAACATGAATTGAAAATTTTATAAGAAACTGTCAAGTAAGTAAGACCGTGGAAATAATGGGCTGTAATTAAGGGAAAGAAATCGCGTCTCAAGTAATTTAATACAATGTAATAAGAATGACAAAAAAGAAGAAAGGAAATTAGTTAGTTACTTAGTTACAATTGTTACCTTAATCGAGGATCGATTTACCTTTGACTTTATAAACGAAATCGCAGAAAACGAAGCTGTGAACAGTGAGGAATGCTTTTAGATGTGTGTGAGTGTAGGTACATATATTCATACATCCGTTAGTTCTTACCACTCTCGAAAGCCTTATTCCTTTATGCAAATGTTTCAGCCCCGCCCGTAAACTTTTCAGTCGAATGATATATCGGAACCATTTATATCAAAATGATATTCAATTTATCACGGGGTATTTGTGAAAAGTTTTGGATACCCCGTGTAGCTCGAATCCTCGGAAAACGCTAATATGAATCACTGAATTGTATCAGGCTCGCAGGAGTTAAAACAGATCGAAGTTATTCAGCACACGCATTGAAATTTACTTCGGATTCACCGGGATCAGATCAAAGATATTTTACATATAATATTATGTAAGGCGTTACACGCTCGTAGATTATCTCTGGGATATGAAAACTTATCAATATTCTGTGTACACAAAATACAAAATACAAGATCTATGAATTGAAATAATATTTATATATGCCTTTGATTATTATACTAATGTCTCGAAGAATATATTTTTTGGGATAAATAATAATTTTAAACTAACATGAGCCTTGAATAAATTAAAAAAAAACTTATGGAAGATAATATAATTTCTGGACGTAACTAAAAAATGTTGAAACATGTTATTTTACATCTAGATTAGATATATAAATAATTGTTGACCTTTAATCAACTGACGTTCCATCGTCAATTCAATCACAAATCATAAATTTTACCTGAACATGGAATGAAGGTTTCAAAATAAATCTATAAAGACGAGTGTGATTATATAAAGTAATCAATAAAAAAAGAACGATGGAATGATAATGAAAATATAATATTTGAAAAATAATGAAAAAGATCTTAATTGTGCATAATGGCTAACTGCCCCATTAACTATTGTTGTCTCCCGTAAATTATTACTGCAGCAATGTTTAAACTATTACATACTCAAGTACCTAGAATTGTATAGCTATTTAAGGACCATCAGTCCATTTAATCTTCACATTTGTTTGAAAATGCCATAACTAGGCAAAACTTTAATGTTTTTTTAACAACTTAGTAGATTAAAAAATCTGTGCTTGATTTAACAATTAATACATAAATTAAAATCGAGTTCTACAAATTAAACGCCAAATCAATAAATTATGGCTTACGTTACACAAATGTATAAAGTGGTCACTTGAGCCAGCGAAATGCCAGGTCGTAAGCTCTGAGATCCTCAGACTTCTTACTTTTTTTAAATATATAAACGAATGGTGCTACGTTTCAAGTTGAGACACTTTTAATATATTGTATTTAATATGCAGGTAGGTTCGACAATATCCACAATTTTTTTTATCAAACTGACCGCGATAATTTTAAATTAATGTTACTCATATGTATACAGAAAAATAAACCTTTTATAAAAATAAAACAATTTAATGGTCCATTTTGTTTTTAATGTTAAAGATTCGTTAATGCCTAATAAACATCCTAAATAGTTTTTCTTTTTATTTCGCTTTTTTCATTTAACTTTAACGATAAATTTTGTTTGTTCTTAACCATATAATTACGTTTGTTTCATATATGTAGATTTAATTGTTTTCTGATTCTTAAGCTTTTTAATGCCTCTACATAAAAGTTTTCATTTCCGTAATTAAGAACGAACAGAATTAGATTCAAAGCATTTTTTAACATTGAGAATGTAATCAAAGTTCACCTGAATCATTATAAAATAAACAATGACAGGATATTCCGTAGCGATTTTAAGCTTTTCAATACAGTTCAAAAATAGTTATTTTACAAGCTGTACCCAGCTATGTGTTGCTGTAGCTCAATCGATTAAATGTAAAAGAAAGAAGATAAATAACATACATTTTAATAACTTTTTATTTCAACATGCTTGTGAATGCACAATATTTTAGCAGATATTAAATAGTACGTTGTACGCCATCAGCAACATTAAATATTGCATTTGTTATTAATTTCGACAGATGGCGCTGCCATTGAGGTAACAAAACTTTTTTACATGTAATTTATTTTCACATTAGAAATTTTAGATTTTGAACAAACGAACATATACATTTTTTATTCATATACATGGTTGTTAGCAAATTATTAACCTACCCTCAAACTAACTTAACAAACTAAACATCACGCCGCTTCTCCGTAGGGGTAGGCAGAGAAAATATAACGCAACAGTTCTCTGTCTTTGAAAACATTTTTCTCCTCTTTCACTTTTATGCATCTCCCCATACATACCCGCTAATTATTTTTACTCTTGACCTGACCGCTTTCAAGTATTGATTTATTTAGTCATGCCAAGATTTCCTCGGTCTTCATCTGCCTCTTTAAAAAATAAAATTTATTGCTCACTCATCCTTTTTTAACAAATTCTACATTAAAAATTCTCTGTACCTAGTAAATGTAATTTTATCATTGCATAGAATATTCAATATCACCATTCTTCTCTTTTTCTATTATTTTCTACCTAAATCCGGATAAAGCTTCCATCTTTTCCGGCATAAACTTCTTTTGTTATCAAAGTCTCGTTTTGTTGGTGGCTACCGTTTTGAGAACATTATAACGTTCCTGTTGTAAAACTACTTTCAACGAAATAAAATATTTCAAATTTATTTATATTTCATCATAAGCTTATGATTTTGTTAATATTAAATACTCATTTAACCTTTAATTGAAATGTAACTTTGTTTTAAAATCACAATATTTTATTATAACTTAATTATAATAGTTAGCTTCGAAACCAGTAGACATTATAATTAAGTTATGATTAAATATTTATAGTGATTTTAAAACGAAGTTACATTTTAATTATAAAAGGTAAAATCACAATGTTAGTGCTTTAAATATAAATAATATATACACTTGTAAAACCACTTAA
Source organism: Brachycentrus maculatus (assembly GCF_059751285.1). Classification (NCBI taxonomy): domain Eukaryota; kingdom Metazoa; phylum Arthropoda; class Insecta; order Trichoptera; family Brachycentridae; genus Brachycentrus; species Brachycentrus maculatus. The sequence goes on along the minus strand of NW_028281391.1, from coordinate 680,834 downwards.
TGAATTGTAATTCATTATACATTACTAGTTTTGAAAACAAACACATGTGTTTAAGAAAAACACCCCTAGATAAAATAATCTGTTAGTTTTCGAAACTAATCGTGTATAATGAAATAAAGCTCATACGGTGGCTTAAAAGTGGTTAATTATTAAAAAAAATAATCAACATGTCATTCCACAAAGTAAATGCTGGATCAATAAATAATACAAATTATAATTAATAAGCTCCCACTGAGTTTTCCCGTACTAAAGCAACATTTAAGAATACTAATTTATAAATCTGTGCTTTATTTTGTCCGCCTCCATCATCTAATGGTAAGCGTGTTTAGCTACCGTACTGGAGGTTTAGGTTCCACACTCGATTTGCACGAGGGGGGGGGGGTGAAAATAAATATTAACGATTTTAAACTATTTATTTAATATGACACTGGACTGGTCCCTGAAGCGCAGGAGTGATCAACATGCTTCATGTAAGTAACGATCAAGACTACACTGTGTCAATACGATACAGTGCAATATGCACCATTGTGGTTCAAATAAGGGTTAAAAAAGAATATGAAAGAAAATGATTTATGACATGCAATCACATACGTCATGACCGAATGATGAGATGTATTTCAGATCTAAACTAACTAAAAACTTACAAGCCATAACGCCGCTTCCCTGCAGGGGTAGGCAGAGAGAATAGAACGCCACACCGCCACGTCCTTGCCAACATTCTTCGCCTCTTCCACGTTCATGCATCTCCTCATACATACCCGTCGATTGTTTCGACTCCTAACCTGACCACTTTTAAGTATTTGGCACACTTGACAGTGCCAAGTTTTTCTCAGTCTTCTTCTGCTCCTTTTTTCTAATGACATTCGCCTCATAAATTTGTCTTACCGTTCTTTTCTCGCTCATTCATTCTACATGTCCAAACCATCTCAACACACCTTTCTTAATTTTATCAATAATGCTTGTCTCAGCTTTGCCTTCCATCCTTATTTCACCATTTGAACATCTATCATACATCGTTTTCAGATCACATCTCCCTACTTCAGATCTACCTATCTCCATTTTCCATTTATAAAAAGCTTTTTCATATTTGGCCTCTATTTTTCATAATTTTACGGATAATGGAAGCAGGTTTTACATCTTAATTGTATAACAACCAAAGAGAGTAGTGTGCACTAGTATTAACAACAAGAAAATTTATTTTATTTTATATTTTTGATAGAAATAAAGTTTTTGGAACATTGCTATTTTGTCAGCATCTCATGATTGTTCACAGTATATAGAAGGCAGTGAACGTATTAACATAAAAACCTTGTCAAATACAACTTTTATAGACAAGGGACTAGAACACGGTTGCTTTAGAATGATTAATGGATTTTCTCCAAGTCATTATGTCGCGGCTCATTACTTTACCAGCTCTTGAATGCACAGTCAATTTTAACCGTCGGTTAACTTAAAAAAAATACACTCCCCTCAACGGGGTTTGAAGTTAAGCATGCATCGAAAAATCCAGCATTTTGCCGTTGATCGCTTCGTTAACTATGACTAAAAGATTAGTTCATTTGTGTTATTGGTCTTTTTTCGTCGGTTGCGGTTAAGCCCCATTTGAAATATGGTCGCGAGGGGTATGTTTTTATATTCTACCACCCACCTCGAGTATTGAATAAAGCGCCCTTGTGTTATGAGTCTAGACATGGTGACAAACTAATTTATGAACTTGGCGATGATTTAAACACTTTACAACGGAATGAGGCGTTGGAAAACTATGGATAAAAACAAAGTTATAACTTTGTAATATCTAAAATATAAGAACATACAACCCTTCAAGTACAAAGTTACAAAACTTACTACTTCTTCTTCTCCGAATCCTTATCCACACCCTAATAGTGCAAAAGGCACTGCATCATATATCCGAGTGGCTCAAAATTAATAAACCTAAGCTTAATGTTGGAAAAACAAAATACATGGAGTTAGGAAGAAGAAAGCCAAACCCAAGGATGAATATATTTATTGATAATGAAACCATATAAAAGGTTGATGTAATGAAATATTTGGGCATAATACTAGATTCAAAATTGACATTAAATGCAAATTATGAACACGTTAATAAAAAAATATCAAAAAAAATATTTTTCCTTAGTAGATTAAGGAATAAATTAAATAAAGATACTGCAGAACTAATTTACAAAACAATCATTCTTCCACACATAGATTACTGCTCAACAGTGTTATTTTTAGCAAACGAAAGAAATCTAAATAAACTAGAAATCGCACAAAATAGGGCAATGAGAATAGTTCTTGGGAAGAATAAATATAGCAATGTAAAAGGAATGAGAGATGAACTAAAATGGTTATCTGTAAGAAGAAGACTTAAATTTAATATGTTGATATTTGTACATAAATTTTTTCACGATAAGTTGCCAAAATATTTTAAGGATAAAGTTGTCTTAAACAAAAATTGTCATGAATATGCTACTAGACAAAAGGATAAAATAAGACTACCATTATTGAAAAGAGCTGAGTCGCAAAATTGCTTGATGTTTAAGGGTTTAAAAATGTATGATGAGATGCCTGAATGTATGAAGAATGAAAAGTGTCTGAAAGAATTTAAAAATAAATGTCTAAGTTACTGTAAGGAAATGTAAATATATAAAGATGATGTAAATGTATGTAATAGTTTATATTAGTTTTAATATAAGCTAACTTAAGAAATAAATAAAAAAATATAAACGGAATGTTATCTTGATTGTTAACACATGAAGGAAAGGTGACCAGCTACCGTTCCAGATACCACTCCAGGGTAATATTAAATAAATATTGCAGTGAAACAAATCACCTTTATTTATTTGACCCTCCCTGGGAATCCAACCCGGGGCCTCTAGAACCGTAGCAGAGCGTGTTGATCATTACACTACAGAGGCGGTTACTAAACTAAAATCAACTTATTGAAGAGAATAAATGTTTATCGGCGAGCTTATACGGAAGAAGCAATATCTTGTAACCCACATAAGTGAAGAAGATAAAAACTACAGTTTTAAAATATTATGAAGAAATTATATTTATTAAAAATATCTTTCTTTTCCGTTTAACCAGGTTTAACCACAGTAATGCGTAGCAAAGTACAGCTTGTATAAAATGAATATTTTCTATGTGATCCACATTTAGTATTTACTTGTTTGTTATCAAGCTTTGATGAAAAAAAAACTTACCTGAACATCTCACCGCTTCTTCGTAGGGGTAAGAAGAGAGAATAGAAGGCCATTCAAATTTATTTTTGCCTCTTCCACATTCATGCACCTCCTTATACAAACCCCCCTATATGACCACTTTCAAGTACTCGAAATACTTAATTAAAATATTTGATAAATGAATATTAGTATTTCCTTAATGTTTTTTTGCAGATACTTTGTGGCACATTTTATAAACTTTATAAAATTAAACAACTTTGATATAACCACTTTTTTTATTATCAGAACACTTTGACCTACCGGTTTTGATAAGAACCTTGTCATTATCAGGCTTCAACTGTTATTGGGTGATTCCATTAGTTGTTTTTTGGGGTTGCTACGCAATGCGTAGTAAAAATAACATTTTGGATTTTTCACGGAGTGTGTGGTGGTTTTTGGTAAGGGAATGTCATTAATTATGAGTATTTTAATGTTTTAGAATTGAATAAACCTTGATGATGACAAGGTTTTTGTCGAAACCGGTACGCTAAAGTACGGTATTAATAAAAAGTGGTTAACACAAAGTTGTTTAATTTTATAAAGAAAATTTATATTTTTAATATAACAAACTAACTAACTAGCCATCACGCCGCTTCCCCGCAGGGATAAGTTGAGAGAATATAACGCCACACCACTCTGTTTTTGCAAACATTCTTCGCCTCTTTCACGTTCATGCATCTCCTCATACATACCCGCCGATTGTTACGACTCCTAACCTGACCACTTTCAAGTATTTGGCATACCTGATCGTGCCATGTTTTTCTCGGTCTTCCTCTGCTCCTTTTCCCAGTAGCATTCACCTCATAAATTTGTTTGACCGTTTTTTCTTCACTCATTCGCTGTACATGTCCAAACCATCTCAACACACCTTTCTTAATTTTATCGATAATGCTTATCTCAGCTTTGCATTCCTTCCTTATTTCACTATTCGAACATCTATCATGCATCGTTTTGTCGCACATTCTTCTGAGAGATCGTATTTCGACTGCATTCAGTTTACTTTCACCCTTCTTTTGCCAACTCCATGTTTCACTTTCATACATTAGAGTTGGAACCAGGACTCCGAATTTAATATTAAATTTAATAATTTTATCGTTTTTGATGTAACGAAAATAATGTTTCAATCGTATATTGTTCGAAAGTGAAATATTTTTCCTTTGTTCATTTGAGGTTTGGATCTAAGGCACATAGTGCTTTTCATTAATCTTATGACCCGGTTCATCTCTGGTTTCCAACCTTATCTTACACGTAAATGATGAAATATCACAAGTATTAATTATGTCCGCAACTCCTCTTGTTTCAAGATAAAGAGGCCCACCACAGAGGTGCCATCTTTGATCTGCTTGCCAAACTATTGTAATTATTATTTACCATCATACAGACATATTATTCTCAATTTCCTTATTATATTCCTGAACCAAATCAAAACTTTAAAGAGAAAATAATGAACATTAAATTCTCAGAATCTAAAAGGTTCATGTATCTAACATATTGGAAATTATATTTGGTGATATATTACTTTTTATGTCAAAAGACAGAGTCAACGTATATTTTGTATTTTAAAATTATTTACAAAATTGTAAAAGAAAAAAAAAAGAATAAGAAAGCTAACCTCCCCCCCTTCCCCTAACTTACCCACATTATCCTTATTTATAGAACAGTTAATTATTTATTATGTTTTAGTTGACATTAAGACCTAAAGATGGAAGAAAAGCTTCCGAAATTAGTAGTCATAAAATAAACTCAAGTTGTAAAAAAAACAAGTATTTTTCTTTTCATCTTGTCTTACCACAAAGTGAATGCCGAAACAATAAGTAAAATATATTAAAACTTAATGGTGTGGTCATAATATAATCCTTCCTTATTATTTATCGTTAATTTTGAGCAATATAACTTTAAAATTTTTTAAAGTGGTATTACACAAAGTGAACGTTAAATGATACGGACAGTGTTAAAGTCAACACATGTTATTTTATAAAAAGCGGTGTTATACAAGTGTTTTATTTTTGTTAATAGGTGTACATAAATTATGAAGTTATTCTATAAAATTGATATATAATTAAAAACAAAATAAGTTTTTGTATGAATTAAAAAAAAATGTAACGCATTTAAAAAAATTCAGCCCTTTAAAGCACATTTTGATATCATACAGAAATAAAGTGTTTTTAGAATATCGTAATTATTCTCAAAAAATTGGTCGTATGCAAATGTTTTATTTTGGTGTGTATCATCATGTCATTTTATATAGTAAATCCCAAATAAAAAAAAAGTATTTATATGATATGTAAATCATAAAACAAATAAATAAATGGAGGATTTAAAGTCAAACACATTTAAGTACCATACAAATATAATACCAAGTATCGATCCCATAAGAATTAAAAACTTTTTCACAATTAAAAAAAATAAACTAATAAGTATTGGGAAAAAAATCTACTTCGCTTCAATAGATAAAACAGGAATGTAAGACGTTTTTATAAAAGTCTCGTGTTATTATTTCAGTCCAGTTGAAATATCATATCAGTGACTCTTTTGATGAAGAGAAATCGGGATTATTAATATTAAATCTCATTCCCTGAAAGTCAATATTGTTCTTCCATTGTACGAGCTCTCGCAGAAAGAAATGCTATCTCTCCATTTTTCACATCGCACGCGGTATCTGGTCAAGGAATGGCAGGCATCCTACAAGATTCATGAGTCCTTTAGCAACAATGAATCTGAAATGTATTATGAGGGTCAGAGGATATGGAATAATTGATGGCTGTGTGAGGGGATCCTCCCGGCTGAATTAACGCGCGGAAATAAATAGGATTCTATTGGCTCTCCCTCCTACCCACTCCGCAAGACTGATCGCGTCTTATCTCACCTTTGTCTGTTTCATTATGAAAAAGTTCTTGATTTGTAAGGGACCGCAGAGAAAAATGATGATACTCCATAAGCACCTGATATTATATTTGTATGATACTAAAATATGTTTGACTTCGAAACCTTCTTTTATTTATTTATTTTATGATTCACCTATGAAAAATAGTAAAAATATTTATTGATTTGGGATTTCCTTCAAAATAAAACACTTGCACATGACAAATTAAAAACATATATATGTAACATGAGCTTTAAGGGCCTTAATTTATGTATTATATTTTGAAAAAATATCATGCAAATACTTTTTTTAATATTTTATATATTTATATATACATACACATTTATATATATATATATATATATATATATATTTATTTTATATATATATATACACATATATATATATATATATATATATATATATATATATATATATATATATATATATATATATATATATATATATATATATATATATATATATATATATATATATATATATATATTTATATATAAATATATATATATATATATATATATATATATATATATATATATATATATATATATATATATATATATATATATATATATATATATATATATATATATATATATATATATATATATATTTATTTATTTATTTATTTTTTTTAATTTTATTATATTTAGTCTACGTTATTGTTGTTATATGCGTGTTCATTATCTGTTGAATGCTTCAATTCTAAAAAGCTTTATATGTGCTTCAATTGTGTGATAATTCATCTGTCGCAAAAATGTCAGTCATTTAAAATTAAAATACACGTGAAAATATCATATAACAACCAAGGAATAAATTAAAATTTTACTTACCTAACTACATATAAATAAAGATCGAAGTTTGAATTATTTGCAAATATTTATTATACATTTAAAAAATTGTACAAATATCACATCTATGATGTATATCAGCGTCTGAAATCTAAATGGGAAATGTGAGGATCAAAAGTGCGCACTGAAATCATAATTGAAGGCTTTCGGGCGGTTGGAAGGCTGTTGTAGTTTTTGTACGTGTGAGGCATTGTTTCGCCTGGTTGGATGGATGGGAAGCATTACTCCATCTGTCGCTTCCGTGACTCTTGCTAAGGGTGGATTTAGGGGGTAGAGGTTGCTATTACATTTACGACCAAAACAAGGACAGCTGTTGGACCTATTTTTTGCCATTCTTGTTACATTGTATCAAATTACTTGTGACACGATTTCTTCACTTAAATCACAGACCATTATTTCCACTCCTTTACTTTCGACACTTTTTCTTTTTCTTATTTCATTCGTGTTGTCAAGCGCTTATTTAATTATTATTTTTTGACATCTCATCAAAGATGGAGAAGAATATGGAAGTCTGGGCATTTACAGGGCTAACGACTCCTCATAGGCTGGTTTAAGTGATCATTTTACACACGTTTAACATTCACCAATTCTACCCATTATTGTCCAGACTTCCATATTTTTCTTCATCTTTGATGAGATGTCAAAAATAATATGAAAAATACTACTTTCATTGGAGATAATTCACATTTGTGAACAAGTATTTGGACACACTCAAAATGTTGTATTTCATTCCTTTTAAATTTTTAAAAGAATCAATCAATATTTTTTCAAAATATTTTGAAGTGATATTGATTTATTTTTACAACTAAATACATCGAATAAGAAGCAATATTGACTACTTTTACAACTTTAAAATTCACTAACCACCACGCCGCTTCCCCGTGCAGTTAGGAAGAACACACAAGAGAATGCCACAACAATCAGTCTTTGCAAACAATATTCGCCTCTTCAACATTCTCTTCAAACACATATCTCTTCAAACACATTGTAAATTGTTTGAAATATTTGATCATGCCAAGATTTCCTCGGTCTTTCACTGATTCTATTATTCGCCTCATAAATTTATTTTACCATTCTTTCTTCCCTCATACGATGCACATGCCCAAACCATCTCAACACGCCTTTCTTAATGTAATCGATAATGATTATCTCAGCCTTACATTCTGAAATGATATGTTAGGATATTAGAACTTAATAAAAAAGTTTTTACCATTTCTATTATTTCTTCTCAATTCCTTAATATTGTAAAACATTTTTTTTTAATAAATATTTTCACATTATTTTGAGTGTGTGCGATTTTTTTTTACAAATCTGGGTTTGAATTTATTAAGGAGATATTTATATTGATATCTCTACAAAGTTAAAGAAGAATTTGAAAGGGCAATAAGTGAATGTTATATTTATAATATTGTCACTAAAAACAACCTTTGAAAAGTCACGCGTTCTAGATTACCATATTTTTCGTCATCTTTGTATTTACGTATTTTCATGTTCAGAAAACCAATTAATGTTGATTTTCAACCATCGTGAAAATTGTGTGCAGAATTGTGAACGTTGCAGAGTATCATAAACCAGATCGTAAGTCCGTGTAGAGCGTGTATAGAGCAAACAGTTTCTACAGGATATGTTTATCCTGGTTTTCGCCAGTTTAAATTAAAATATGTAAAAGTCACTCCTAGAAGCTTACTAGAATTCACGGTCAGTGATTGGCCTACCAACCATTACCCGTATTCAGATATTCTGTTAATATTTACCCTCGTAAAGAAAATTTCATGCGAAAAAAGAGTTAACCGATCCTCACTATCAAATAGTTATAACTGTTACTTTAAGTTTATCAAGACCTTCTTAAAACTGACGTATGTCGCCATCTTGGTTTTTTTTTGTCGCAGACTGTTTTATCTGCGGAACACTTTTTAACTACAGTCTGTTCACTGTTTTATTACCTCTAGTTTTTTTTTAAAAATTATTTATACTGCCAAAATAAATAATTTAAAAAGAACTGGAGGTAAAATAACTGTGAACAGACTGTAACTAAAATTAAAGAAAGGCGCATTTACATTTTTCTTGAAAATTGCCGTCGCTCATTGCATGTGCTTAAAATCAATTTGAATGCAACCATTTTTTTTTTTTTTTTTAAAAACATTTTCATACAAACACTCGTATATATTAACAGTATTAAACTTCTTACATTTTTTTAATGCCATCAAAAAGGACATTTCATTTTAATTTTTATATTCTTACGAACAACATACAAATATTTTTTATGTATTTGTATTTTTTAAGAAATAACCCGCCCGTAAAACCTTCATTTTCAACGGCTTGTCTGCAGGTAGAGTTAGACGGAACATCCATGGCATGTCGTAATTAATTTCTTTCGAAATGATACTACCAGTTACACAAAACGCTTCAAACAGAATAATCCCTATGTCTTGAGCCATCGAAAATAATTACAATAAGATGAAAGAACCCTTTAATATAATGCTTGTTGGGGAGATATTCCTTGCTCAATAAATAAAAGGGTATAATCCTAAATTATGGAGTGAATGGAGAAACACAAATATCTTTCATCGGCAATCCATTATTGCAGAGCTTTTTTAATTCCATTGATAACAAATTCATTTGTAGTTACAAACTTAAGATATTGTCAAACACGGTTATAATGGAAAATTTAATGATATTTTTATCCATTTTGTATTTAAATTTCACTAGTATTTACCGAGTAAAACTAAATTTCAGATGGAAAAATATTAATTGCAACTGCATACAGTTGGTAAAATTCCATATTGAATTATTGGGTGAAATATCCAAAATTAAACAAGGTTTATTGGATTGAATTCTACATTTATTTATGTATATGTTAATACGTGACGCGCTTCGTCTTGAGTGTTTGATAATGTCTTAATAAGACGAAACGCGTCACGTATTAACATAAACATAAATAATGGAGAATTCAATCCAATGAATCTTGTTTAATTTAGGATATATTACCCAACAATGGAAAAATATAACCCAAAAGTAACTGTCAAATCAATTTATGATAAAATATATTCTTTCAGTATATAATAAAGATATTATCGAATGGGAAAATAAATTGAATTATTCTTTTAAAACTTCTTATTTATGGTTATACTCGCAATTTATTGGTGCATAGGACACCGTATCGACGTTTCCCAGGTGACGTTGCCCAAGATCTACAATCTACAAGGATCTACAATCGGAATACGACGAGAGCTGATCTCATCAGTCTTCTTCCTAGCTTCATTTCAACTTATCGTCTTCGTAGACTGTTACGGTCAGCTCTTCTCTTCCTCAGGTCCTTCTATAGGTCCTTCTATCATATACAATGTCACCTAGGTCATACCTTCGAATAATGTTATCTTACTGTAGCATCCTTGAATTATTTAGTCTTCCTCTTGATGTCTATCGAGAAAAATCCATTGCTATCACTTGGTTGAAAAATATGGTTTTCTACGTTCTATGTACCCATACTATCTTAATTGTCTTTCTTCTGCTTAACTATTGATGTCCGTTAAATTCAAGCTAATTTCCATGCAAATGCACGTACTCGTAAGTTGTTCCCATCAGTCTTTAAAAACAATAAGATGGGCATAAAAGACTTGCGTATTTAATTCATGTAAAATCTTTCAGGCACCACGAAATTTTCATGCTCATCCTACCACTGAAACGTCCTGAAATTTATGAACCATGCTATCGGCAGCAACAAGTGTCTTACCTGAAGTGCAGTTTTCTACTTAAACTACCCCTCAATAAGGGATGTGGGCTTTCGTGTTTTATCCCCGCAGGCGACTACCGACATTTTCATTCTAATCTCCCTTGCTTATATTGACTGCCGCCCCACTGATAATGGGAGCTTGCATCAAACACTTTAATGAACTTTAATGTTGTCGGCTTACTGCTCTAGCGTGTCATGTCCATTTTATCCAATGTTCAAACCTCAAAGTATCTTAAATATTCTTCTTCTCACTTTTTCCCACCCGGTCGTACATAGGGCACTGCATAGTGTTTTACGCATATCCAATTGTTTAATTCAATCTTAAAATTAAATAAAACACTGCATTTTAAAATTCTGAATTAAACACATACAACATGAATTAATTCTACGCGTGTGGGGTCAAAATACATGAAATAATAAAAATAAATTTAATTAATGAAGATAAAATAATTCTGAACCACTCGACCACCGTTGAAGAATGAATTGCATTTTTAAATAGCTTTAAAAGACAATGTAAAATAAGTGAGTAGTTTGAAATATTAATTTTTATTCAGTTCTCGATTATTAAATGGTTCAATTATAATCTATTGCAAATATTGTTAACTTATTTCATCCTTATAAAATATTATTAAATTATAATAAAACAATCACGATGAAAAATAATTTTTCACACATTTATTTTATTTAACCAGTCACCGGGTTTCCTCGTTATCAACATCGTCAGACTAGTTAGAATATATACACAACAAGGTAGGAGTTGAAAAGTATGATATAATATAAATTTTTCGTATGAAATGAATTTTCACTGAACGAATGTTAGAAGTGTTGTAAAATATTATTTTAAGTATGATTTTATTTGATTTTTTAAAAGTATTTTTTTTTTTAGTTAATTTAAATAAATGTATGGATGACTCTAAAACCATTGGTTGACATTTATTTGTTTGGTACATTAGTATTGGAAAGTCCTGTATTCTTTGGAAAAAAAATCGGAAGTTATTTATTATCTATTGCTTGTGTTATAATGTGTATGTGACTTAGTAATTTAATATTTAATTTAATATAGGAAAGGTGTGTTGAGATGGTTTGGACGTGTAGAACGAATGAGTGAGGAAAGAGCGGTAAAACAAATTTATGAGGTGAATGTAAGTGGAAAAAGGAGCAGAGGAAGACCGAGAAAAACATGGCACGATCAGGTATGCCAAATACTTGAAAGTGGTCAGTTTAGGAGTCGTAACAATCGGCGGGTATGTGTGAGGAGATGCATGAACGTGGAAGAGGCGAAGAATGTTTGCAAAGACAGAGTGGTGTGGCGTTCTTATCTCTCTGCCTACCCCTGCGGGGAAGCGGCGTGATGGTTAGTTAGTTTTTTTTAATTTAATATTTGTGAGGGCAATTTTTAAACTAATTTTTCGAGGATTTTCACTCCATCTACCCTCATAATATTGTATAGTATTAATTAAAAAATATATCTGCACTTTGTCAAAACGTCAAGCTCTATCCAACATATTACGCAAAATAAACTTTTTACGAAGAGAGTAAAAATGTTACTAAATAGCGTCGTAATACGGTAAGAAGCCCTTGACGGAATGTAGATGTAAATGGTCGAGACTTTAGAGGGTGGTACTGTGTCGTATTTTCAAGATAAAAAGCTATTCCCATGATAAAATGTAACGATAGGGAGCTTTATGAAAAATTCTTGAATGGCACCGCTCACTTTGCGGGACTAATAATTTCAACTATCGGTGTAGAGGGGGTGGATAATTTAGGGTTGGAATGAAGAAGGTAAAATAATTTAGGTTTTTTTAAACAATAAATTTGCATTTCATCCGCGTTTTGTCTACCTGAAATATTTCTATTTTTATACTTTTTTGAGTAGAGAGAAAATTTAATACGTTTATAACTTTCTTTAATAAGATAATAAGATGTTTCGACATCTCAACATAGATGAAGAAGAATATTTATGTCTTTGTGGATGGTTTTAGTGTACAATCGAGTCCTGGTTCCAACCCTAATATGTTTGGAAGTGAAGTATTTAGTTAAGAAGTACAATATAAAGAAGAAAAAGAAAAAGAAGAAGAATATTTACAATCAATTATTGGCCACTAACCTAAGTAACCCAAAATCAAGAAAAGAATTTTTGTTTTCAGTATTTTTACACAATGAAGTCCTGGTTCCAACCCTAATGTATGGGAGTGAAAAATTGAATTGGCAAAAAAGATGATAATAAACTGTAAGCAGTCAAAATGCGATAACCCAGATGAATGCGCGGCAAAACGATGAGATATAAATGTTCTAATGGTTGATATAAGGAATGAATGCAAGGCCGAGTAAAAATTATCGATAAAATTAATGACGGTGAGTTAAGATGGTTTGGGCATGTGATTCAATGAGTGAATAAATGAATGGTTAAACAAATTTATGAGGCAAATGTGTCATGATTAAGTATTTCAAATACTTGAAACTGATCAAGTCGGGTATCAGAATAATCAGCGGGCATGTTGGAAATGTATGAATGTGGAAGCGGTGAAGAATGTTTTTGAAAGGTGAACTGGTGTGCCCTTCTATTCTCTCCAACTACCCTTGCAGGAAGCGGAGTGATGGTTCGATAGCTTTTTTTCGAATCCTCCACTATTCCACAAAAATATTTTCGTCAATTGACTCGGCACTTTGTGGTAATATTTGTACATTTTTATTTTATTTTTAGGTATCAAAAGGTAAGGTCATCAAAACACGTGTTATAATAGATTTATATAAATTGTGGTATTTACCAAGTAATATTTGACTAGTTTTGGAGACTACACATCGCTGGTTAAATACCAAAGGGCCACAACGCAAAAAAAAACAAACTCTTTATTCCAAAAATGGTGTCTAAATTGTCAACATTTTCATATAGTAATCGAAAAGTCACCCATGATTCTAAATTCTAAATGAATCTCAATGGTGTATTTTTCGAATATGATAATGTTGACGGTTTAAATACCATTTTTGGAATAGAGTTTTTTTTGCATTGTGGCCCTTTGGCATTGAACCAGCGACATGTTCTCATCAATATGTCTCGAAAGACCTGAAAATGTATGCAAAACTCATGACAAACTTTCATTTAATTGTAAATAATACGAAATTTCAAAGTTTTCCTAATCTTATTCCATTTTTTCAATTGATAGCAGTTACCTTACGAGTTGATTGAGAAAGTTAGAAACTTGGTACATTCTTACTTGAATTTTGAACAAAACCATTATGTTCGATCGAACTGCATACGAGAACGCCCTCAATGAAGTTAAATGATATTCAGATAGGGAGGTAAACGTGAGCGAGGTGAAGTCAGTTCTCATCCCGGAGCGGGAGGAGAATCAGATAACTGCTGCCTCAGAAGACCTCATCCATTCCAAACCTACCCCGCATTCGGCATCCCATTGGAATCAATTGTCTCGCGGTGAATTTAAGGGCTTCCTGAACCGGCTAAGAGTAAAATAGGGTTACTTCGCTCGCAATACACTAAAACTTTCATAAAAAATATAAATATTTTTTCATATAAAAAATAATATCCTAACTATCGCGATGCTTATTCAGGGGTAGGCAGAGAGATTATAACGCTACACCAATCTGTCTTTGCAAACAATATTTGCCTTTTATTTTTTTACATCTCATCAAAAATGAAGAAGAATATGGAAGTTTGGGTATTTACGGGACTGACGATCGTCATAGGCTAGGTTAAGTGATCACTTTACACACGTGTAACATTCACCAAATTCTACCCATTATTGACAACTACACTACTCAAATTCTTGGAAGTTCTATATTTATATATGTACCAATTTTGAAGCATTATTCTTGAATCACTAAAAATTTACTAGAGACATCTATTGGTGAGATGGAAAGAAGCTTTTTACTGAGCAGAAACTCTTTCACTAGTATGTGAGGAGAAAATATCATTTTCGTTTTTGTCATTTAAGCTTATAATTTGACCAGATAATTTATATACAACTTTCAGATTTTGTTAACAAGTATTTGGACACACTCAAAATTTTATTATATTATCTATGCCTATATCTCTCTTTTATTTTATTTTTGCTCCTATCCTCATATATGGTTGTGAAACATGACACCTTACAAGGGCTCAGAGCAGCCGTGTACTAAGCTTTGAGAATAGGTGTCTGCGGAGAATTTTAGGCGTGCGGTGGTTTGACTTTGTGAAGAATGAAGAGATAAGGCGTAGGACGCAGCAAATCTCGATCACAACTGTCGTTAAGAAAAGGGGTTTAGTTGGCTTGGCCATGTACTCCGCATGCCTCCCGAGAGCCTTAATCAACCTTGCCTCTTTTACAAGGCATCAGGTTCACGCCGCTCAGGACGACCACTGTTGACAATTCGTCGGCAGTTCTCGTCAGAACTTCGGGATGCAACGGAGCTGGCAGCCAACATAAAAGCCTGGAGACAGTTTGTGGACTCCATATGCTCTACTTAGGGAGTGGATATGGGTTAATATAATATCCATGCTTAAAACAATCGAAGCGGCTAGATACTAAGGTTGTTTTTTTGCTGCATAAAACTGTGCGCAGAGTCACTCCAGTTACAATTCGCTAGAATTCTTGAAATTATTAGAACGGAAAGTGGCCCAGACTAGCCAAAGTAATGCCAAAAGGTCAGTTTACATTCAGTTGGTTTTGATTTGTTACCACTAGTTTGATTGGAAACAATAGAGAGAATTAACTTTTATAGTTCTGGATTGTTGGGGAAAAGTTTGAGCGAACAATGGCTACAAGATCCCCCAAAAGGATTCGCTTACGGCTGAAATATTGCGTCAGAGGAATCTGGACGCAGGAGTTAAAATTCTGTTCTGGTTCACAGGACTCCTAACGGGCTTCGTATTGATTAAAAACAATATCTTGCAATAAACAAATGCATAAAAATCCACAAATAATTCAATACCTACAACATTTTGAGTGTGTCCAAATACTTGTTCACAAATCAGGATTATCTCCAATAATAGGAGTTATTTTTACATTATTTTTTGACATCTCATTAAAGATGAAAAAGAATATGGAAGTCTGGGCATTTACAGGGCTGACGACCGTCATAGGCTGGTTTAGGTGATCACTTAAACCAACCCAGACTTCCATATTCTTCTTCATCTTTGATGAGATATCAAAAAATAATATGATTAAAATCGATAAAATTGGGACTCCTAACGGGATTAAACTTACTAACAAACTAACGAACATCTATCATACAACAACATTTCGACACACATTTGTCTGAGAGAACGCATTTCGACTGCATTTAGTCTGCCTTCATCCTTCTCCTTCCACCTCCATGCTTCACTTCCACACATTTAAGGGTAATATATTGATTAAATACAATATTTTCCAAAAAAACGCATTTAAAAAAAAATCAATCAAATTGATATCTCAACAAAAATGATGACGAATGTGTAAGTCTGGGTATTTAAATGACTTACGAGCTATTGTAGGCTGTTTTAAGTGTGCATTTTATACACGTGTAACATTCACCATTTTATCGATGATTGACAACCACAAAACTCAAATTTGAAAAAAGTTACAAATATCCTGAAATTGACACGTTTATTCACAAGCGAGTTCTCGGTGCCATATATGGTCAGCATCCAATGCACCATTGGGTGCAGATAAGGTTCAGTAGCAAAAATAATAGTTTTGCTCTTTTTGGTTTTATTTTCTATTTAACATTGTATTTCACATTATATTTCGTAGTCATACAGGAGAAAGTGACCAAGTGCATTTTTTTACAAAAACGTGATCATTGACTATTTGATGTGTTACTAGCTTAGTATTGCCCTGAAACAATTCCAAAGGATTTTAAACTTGGAAGTATAATATAATGTTTTGTTAAAAATAACTAACTGCATTGATGTTTATTTTTTTGCCAAGCAAAAGCGACTTAAATAGCCCTCCTGAACATTTTACGTTTTGTTA
The DNA here is from genome assembly GCF_059751285.1 of Brachycentrus maculatus. Taxonomy (NCBI): domain Eukaryota; kingdom Metazoa; phylum Arthropoda; class Insecta; order Trichoptera; family Brachycentridae; genus Brachycentrus; species Brachycentrus maculatus. Next base: position 664,191 of record NW_028281391.1, on the reverse strand, counting down.
GTTGGTCACTTTCTCCTGTATTTATTGATTTATTTGATTTTTCGTTAAATTTTGTTCTTTTCATTATATTGAATTATTATTCCGTGCATATTTATTTTTATTGAGTATTTATTATGAGTCTTGTTTACTCTTTCCCGAGGTTTGGGAAAAATAAATAAACAAATTAATTTTATGCGAAAATAAAATGGAAAATGTTTAAGCCCAAGGATATTCAAGTATTTGCATTAGCTTTGATAGATTGAGTTAAGAAAGAGGTGAGAATAAAAGGTGGCATACGAAGCATCAGGTGTAGTTAAGGATTTCACATCAAACAGGTTTACTGGCGAAATTGCACCATCTTTCAGAAGCGCCAAGAAAATTGAGGAAATTGTCAACTTGTTTTGAAAATTTCAGTTCCTTATTCGAATGCTTTCAGGACACTTTCAGGACGTTTTCAGATTGAATTGGGAAACATATGGTTTGGAAATAGAATGAACGATTTGTTTTGAAAAATATATGTATTTCATGAAAAAGAGATAGTAACTGAATAATTTAAGGTACATTAGCACTATGTACATACATTTATTGTCATATTCAGGTCAATTGTATTCCAATGAATTAGACATAGAATAATAGGTCCATTTTTACAGTCTACTGTTCTTTTATATTAATATATTATAAAATGTAAAATGATTTAAAATTTCCATCTATTTTAGAATTTATTTGTTGAATGGTGTTAAAAAGTTGGTTAAGTAGTTACCACAAACAAATCAAATCTCTATTTGTGGACTATGACATCTAAGAAAAAAGTTTGATTCTCCCCTTTTTGAATAATTTATCTTGAAATTCTATAAAAATATACATTTTCATTATGTTAACGGAGGTTTAAATTTTTTTATCCTTTGAAAAAGTGCAGTCTATGTAAAAGAACATTGGACAAGGCATTTTATCAAAAAAGTGTCAACCAGAATCTAGATGATACTGTTTTTATACAATTCTGATTTTGGATGAAATTTGATTGATATGATGCAATGTTTTATGCACTGTTACGTGTAATTAATAGATAAACAAAATAATATAACTCCATAACAACTAAGAAAGGTTTTAATTGTATTTCGAGAGACAAAGTATTTTTAAATAACATAGAAAAGAAAAAATCTTTTTTGAATAAGTAGTTATAGCCTAAAAATACAGGTGATTTGTTTGAAATTTTAATATCTAGATTCAAGATATTCAATTACATTAAAAAGAGGTAGTTAATCCTGGGGCTTAGGTATCAGTAAAGGTTGATATTTAGATAATATTAAATCAAATTATTTTTATAAGACCACCACTCCGTAGAGGTGGATAAAATAATTCATTAAAAACGTGTCGAAAACTGAAATTCCTGAAAAACAGGATCAGTGAATATTGACTTCATTAAAACCCAAGCACCGTATGTCTATGGTTCCGCGCGCGTGAAATAGGAGTGAAATTATGACGGTGTAAAGTACGCCATAACTATGGTACATCATATACCATACAACAAGACTGTTATAAGTTGAAAACTAAAACTTAAAAAATCATAGAAAAAAAACTTGTTAGAATGTTCATTTTTTTTGACAAAAGGGTTTTGTTGTAAAATAAAAGGAAAAATACCAAAGTTGTCATCTCGTCTTTTTAAGTGTCGTGATTTTAAAAATGTAAAGCGATTTGAGATTAGAAGAAAATAAAAATAGTTTAATTGGAATAAGCTTAATATATACTTATTATTTACTTATTATCAATTACTCATCTGATGGCGCAACAATCAGTCATAATTTACAAATGTATCGAACACCTTTCCAGTATGCGGAAGGATCTTAGACTATAGCATAAATATAAAATGAGAAGAATGGTAAACGTTACGCAAGTGAAAAAAGTGGTCACTTAAGCCAGCCAAAAGCCAGGTCGTAAGCCCAGGAATGCGCGGAATTTCATATTTTTTCATTAAAAAATGGGAAAAACAATACACTAGCGCATGCTTTGGTATGACTTTGATCTATATATAAAGAAGTTTGAATTTCCGTAGTGTGGTTGTCAATTATGGGTAGAATTGGTAAATGTTACACGTGTGTAAAGTGAGGACTTAACCAAGCTAATGACAGTCGTAAGCCCTGTAAATGCCCAGACTTCCATATTCATCTTAACCTATGTTGAGAAATTAACAAAGTGCGATACAGGTTTCAAATTGAGTTGAGACACCTTTAAACAATAATTGACTGGGGAGGATATTTTTTATATCTAGACAGATTTTGAGATGCAACACTCCTGCCGGACGGATGTGACATACAGCCTCCGTCATACAGCCTTCATCATAAGGCCCCCCACCCGTGCGCTGATTCGCTATTCATGAAGGCTAATTGCTGGCAGATTGAGCTCAACGTTTCGTGTAATACAACATGAGTAATTTGGGAAGAATTTTAGATGTTGATGGCGCAGGTAATATGACCTGGATGTGGTCATGGGGAACACAACAGCTTTCGGGGGAGTGATATTATTTAATTATTCTGAGGACATGAGCTTAATATTATTGATGATCGAATTGAAAAGTTTGTGATACGAATGGAATTTTTAATGAAAATTTTATTTTGTGAATACGATTTCTTTAAGTCTATTGTGACACGTATTTCAATGCATTCCGCATCGTAATGAAACATACGGGGTTTTTTGATGATGCAAAATGCATCAAAACACGTATCAAAATATTTTTTTTGCACAATATACCTCGATATAACGAACTTATTGGGAGAGAGGATGTGCGTTAAAGCCCAAAGTCCGTTATATGAAAATAGATTAAAAATATACATTACAAAAAATAATTATATGAACACTATATTCAGGTATAAATAAACAATACAAAACACAAACAAAATTCTATTTATTATATTTTCTTCGGACACTCGTCGTAAAGTTGCTGTTTGATATCATGCGCTTGCTTTCGATAATCCTGCTTTGAAAAAGGAAACGAGTTTTTGTTTTCACTTTCGAAGTTTTGAGAAATTATTTGTGATTATTACGGCCGCTAAAATTTGTGTTTACATGCGTCGATACTTGAATTTGAGCATGGACATTATTATTAACAGGACTTTATTTTTATTTTTTAATATTTGAATAATTTATTTGTCCGTTATATGCTGAATTTCGTTATATCTGAAGTTACGAGGTCCGTTTAATTGAGATTTTGCTGTAATAGCAATATTAAGTGTATGAATATTACCTCAAAATGACTGTTGACTGCATTCAGTCTACTTTCATCCCTCTTTTTCCAATCCCGTACTTCATTTTTACATATTAGGGTTGGAACTAGAACTCGACTATGTACTGCCATTGAAGCTTTTGCTGATAAATTTTTATTTGCTTTTTCCGATTAAATTATTCACTATTGTTTCCATAAAAAAAACAAAACCATTGATGAGGTTCAAACGTCGTAGTAAAAATCAAAGCCGTTGATTTTTTTGAAGCTGATCTTTCGACCTAAAATCCAGTTGTTCTTTTACTCCTTTGAATAAATATTTTATGCTTTAGGATCTGAAATTTTATCAAACATTATCCTTTATATACGGGTAGGTGGGATGTGCGTGGGAAATCGAACACTCTTGTAGGATATGTTATATGTATATGCACCTGTTTGTATGAAACTTTACTCACCAGCTGTACGCTTCTGAAATGGGTATACAATATATCGCTCACTCCTTTCAAGAACGTCATAAATCAAAAAACTTGATTTTTCAGGAGAACCTTTTTAAAGATTAAAAATATAACAAAATGTATTTAAAATAAATATCAAGCCACTTATTGAACTTTTTACTGTGCTACAGATCTTTTTAGGTAAAACCTGAAAGTTTTTTCTCCACTTAAAAAATTACTAATATATTTAAAAAAATAATAGAACAATACCTTTTCTTCAAAATGCAAAAACAACACTTTCTGCCCTGTAGCGGGTAAATATTAAGTTAAAAAGTATGGCGCTTTTGCTGGGATATGGTACATATTATGGGCATTCCGAAAACATGCACAACTGAAAATTTACGATTTTTGATTTATGACGTTCTTGAAAGGAGTGAGCTATATGTCAAGGTAGACATCAGTGCTTGGTTGGATAGAGGCTAGGTTGCGAATCTGGCATCACGGGTTCGATTCTCGCCAATTGTAAAATAATTTTTTAAAATTAATTAGTCTGGGAGTTTGTGCTGTATTTTTCACATTTGCCTATAATATCATCACTACCTTACCTACGGATAAGCCACTAAAAGTAAGGGCTTTGCGACTTATTCCTTTAAAAAAAAGCATTACTAAAAAAACAGCATCTTCTTGTAATCTCTCAAATTCTCTTATCATAATATTTGTAAAATTTTTGTGTGTTCAAATAAAATACTTGTTTACAAATCTGGGTTTTTTGGGGGATGAACTTTTTTAATTTTTTATAAATCTCAAATGAAGAAAATTTTGGATATCTGGGTATTATGTCAGGGCTTATGACTTGTCATAGTCTGGTTAAATGATCATTTCACTAACGTGAAACATTCACCATTCTATCCATGATTTTTTTCTCCCTTTGACCAACATCACTATTTTTCTTTTAAAGAACTCTTACATAATTCGTTGATCTCATGACGCTGTAAATATATGTTCACAAGAGTCATCTATGAAGGATTGAAAAAGCTTATATTTAGGACCCTTTTGGAACGTTTGCAAGATCTGAATCCCAGATTATTTTCACATTCTGAGTAACGCACGCAAACATGATTTTAAATTTTTATGCAGCTTTTAATTTTACCAGTTATTTTTAATATTTTTTTGAAATTTTGAGTATTTTATTCAGGCGTTCAATTTAAAGCACATTCTTTAAAGAAATCTGTTTTACAGTATATTACAATACCAATATAAATTAAAAGCTCATTTCGGAGACTTATGACGTCGTTTGAAAAACTCTGCCTCAGGGTTTTCCATCCCTCCTTATAAAATAGATATCAATTTCAAAAATGCGTTTATTTCAAGTAAAAGATAATATAATTTTAAACACAGATTTTTCCAATATTTAAATTATACTCCGAGACATAAATTACAAACTCAATTTAACGAATGGCAATTTGATTTTATATCTCATGAATTAAATCAACTTCTGAGAGGTGTCACTTAAATTAATTTCATCCCTCCCGGTAATTGATAATAGATTCTGAAAGAAAATTTCAATCAATCTACTCATCCGGTATGTCTTCATAATTTCGCCATAAATTTGGATATTATATAAGACAATATTCGCTGTATTATGTAAATGGATTTTTCAGCGAGCTTCGAAAGCTCAAATTTAACTGAAAAACCTTCATTTCTTAATTGAGGAGTGAAATGTTTATTTTACTCAGTGGGGCATCAACTTTACGAGATTAATAATGTAACGTAAATAATATGGAGTTTATAGTGCTTAAAGACGTGTATGTTATTTCGCGTTTTGAATAATAATTAAAAGCAAACAAGAGACAATGTTATCAGTCATATTAATCCCATATACATACATACAAAGAAAATACATTGATTTATCAGTTTATATAAGAAAACTAAAGCGCAACATAGTAAAATACCTACAAAAATCATAAATTCTTTTTTTCTCTGGACTACAAATCATTATTATTGTAAAACATACACTTTATTTTAATGGTTTAATACAATAGGACAATAAAATAAAACATGAAACAATAGATAAAAATTACATACAAAATCATAGTTTGTTGATGCCTCGATTAATCTAAGCTCCTAAAAAGGATAATACGATGGTTTTGCTGGCAAAATACAAAACAGAAAAATCTTCTTGGTTGGCAGGATTTTTACAATGATTGGTGTGGCGTTCTATTCTTGTTGCCTACTGTTTTGGTTGGTTAGTTAGTTAATACAAAAAAATATTTATTATTATTTTAACAGTCGTATTAAAAATATTAAACTAGTAATACCAGTTTCATTTATTCATTTGTCAGTCACTTTATGATAATTTCTTTCCGTTTTTAATTAAAAAAAATTATGTGATATCAAGAGTGATATTTACCAAATAAAACTTCAATTTTAAAATTGAAACATATTTGGTGTATATCGAAACCGAACAAATCGAGGGATTGGTTGAATGTTTTTATATAATAAAATTGTCACAAGGAAATAAAACCTTATTTACCATGCAATAAGAAATATGTCAAAATCAATAAACATACCGATGAAGGCTCCACGTGTCTGGAATAAAGGGTCCTTTTTCCGAGATTTTCCTTTAGTTTGAAGATTTTTGTTATTGACGTGAACCAATAATCTTCCGATAATTGATGGATGTCAAAAATACATTCAATGTTTTGCCCTTTATGTACGATTTCAAGGAAGTTGAGTTGTCGTGATTTTATATATTTTTCATATCTGCGATACATTTTTATTTCAAAAATATTAATCTTTAATGGAAAAAATAAAATCTGCTGTTATAATGGATATTCTAATGAGTGAAAAGGTCTTTATTTAAGTAGCAACACCTGCGTATTTTAACCAACATTTTCAAAGCATTGTATCAAGCAATTTCGTGATTTATTATTTACATTGTAAGGACAGGGAAGGTAAATGTGAAAAATACAACACAAACAAACAGACCAATTGAAAAAAAATCTTTCTTGAATTCATTTTGCGAATGGCGGGAATCGAACCCGCGAAACCAGTTTCGCAGTCGAGCGTCTACCTAACTACGCCACGGCGATTTACTGCGGTATAATTCGGGTAATATAATTATAAGTTTATTTTGTAGTGATTTTCTGCTGAATCCGAAAATATTTTGAATACATATTTCATTATAAGATTTTGAAATTATGATGAACGTTATTTTAGATGGTTTGGCTGTATTCCCATTATTTTTCACTAAGAAAATTTAAAAAGTTAACATAAAAATAGGAATAAAATTGTACTTGATTAAGGATTTTTTATGTACTCTAGGATCACTTGTCCCGAAATATGTACCTTAGAATTATTTCAACCGAACTTAAATCCACAGTTCGTGAATTTCCCAGTATTTATCAAACACCGGGTGACCAGGAGATTAGGTCCTTATAGAAGGTAATGAGAGAATGGCAACCCGAAATAATTCCTGCTCTTGAAAATGCTCCCCGAAGTTCCATTATTAATTTTACGCCAGGTATTACGTAGAATGTTTAATTGTTTATTATTTGAGTTTTCGTAGAATTTACGGCGAAGTATTTTATATATTTAGCATTTGTAAGGTACACGCCTAAAACTGGGATAATATAAACATTGCTCAACTCAAAGAATATTAAAAGTCAAATGGTGCTCTGTTAGAGTTATAGTGAACAAATTTGAAGTATAATAAAGAAGAAATGTATGCAAGATCAACCTCGAATAATTTTAGACACTGGACGCCTAAAAACATGATTCGCAATATTTTTGAAGCTTATAATTTCACCTGTAATAAAATATAGTCACAGAATTTTGGATATATCCAAATCCTTGTTCAGAAATTTGGGTTTCTCCGCTACGTTACTCTAAGTGAAGAAACCCAGATTTATGTACATGGATTTAGACGCACTCAAAATGATGAAAAAAAAATAACTGACGAAATTATAAGCTTAAAAACTTAAATCATGTTTTCAGGCGTTTATATGTGTGTTACATAATTGGGTAAGAATTTATACAAAAAGGATCCTGCTTAATAAAAACCTTATTTAAATCAACCATAGATGCTGCTGCGAACGCATTTATGAAGTTACTTGTGAATCAAATGATAAATATAAATGTATGATTTAAGAAAAAATGATCAGTACAATTGTCAATCAATGAGTAGAACCTTGTACATTATAAGAAAGGTATTAAATGCAATTCCCATCTAAAAAAATTTTTGAGTAGAATGGTGAATGTTGCATGTTTCTAAAGTGATCACTTAACCAACCTTAGACTGGTCATCAGCCTTATAAATACTCTTAACCATATAAAATTCTTCATCTGTAATACATTAAGGTTCGTTCTTGACGTCGTTAAACTGTTCAGAAGGTCATGCGAACACACCCCATAATTAAGCGAACAGGGATTTTCGACCCTTCCCTTGGATACGACAACACTTATCCATGTATAACTTCACAACGATTGTTCCAGTACCTGTCTCTTAGAGAAGTTGGAACGGAACTAGTTTCGTTCTTGTTCTGTTCGGTGTGCGACAAGACCTTTGTCGCAGTATGGCCATTCGAGAACCATCGACTCAACAGAGTTAGCTGTGAACGCTACGATAACATGGACATCGTGTTAATTTCTTCTGCTCTTGTATAACAGGCACTAAATAATAGTAATGTTCAGTCCCTAAAAATGATCATTTCTAAAGAAATACTTGTTATCAATATTTTTAGTGTGTCCAAATATTTGTTCACGAATCTGGGTTTCTCCACTCGTTTTTTTTTTACATTTTCAACATATTAACACATATGTATGAAAAATGAAATTAAAGATATTTTGGGATATTTACAGGGCTTTAAACCTGTCACAAGCTGGTTTACACAAGAGCAACTTTCACGATTCTTCTAACCATGATTGACAACTACATTATTTATATTTTAGAACTAACATAAATCTTTAATCTCATATCACTGAATATGTGAATTCAAAAGAGCTTCCACTTTTCACTTGAACTTTCACTGAAGACTTAAAAAAAATAAATTTGATTAACTTTGATTGTTATATTATTTCGATAAATAAAAATACTTTGTGTTTTGATCCACCCACATTTTTATAAACCAACTTGTTTCGGCAACAACCTTTGCCTTTCAGGGTTTAATTTATGTCATAAATTAAACCCTGAAGAGGGCAACAGGTTGTTGCCGAAACTAGTTGGTTAATAAAAATGTGAGTGGATCAAAACACAAAGTATTTTTATTTCTCGAAATAATATTTCAATATGATCCACAAAGTTCATGCTTTCAATATTCAAAACGTTGATTGTTAATCATTACAAACGTGTAAAAAAAAACAGTTAGTTTATAAGTTGAATGTGGTTTGTAAACGAATCAGAGGAAGATAGAGGAAAACTTGGCATGATGGCCTTAAAAAATGGTCTGTTTAGAAGTAAGAATAATCGGCGGATATGTATAAGAAGGTACATAAATGTGGACGAGGCAAAGATTGTTTTCAAAAGCAGATTGGTTTGACATTATTTTTTCTTTTCCTACCCCTACAAGAAGGTGATGTTGTTGTTAGTTTATTTGTACAAATATTTATCAAAAACTTATATTAAAACTGTTGGGTAATATATCCATAATTCAACAAGGTTTATTTGGTTAAATTCTACATTTATTTATGTATATGTTAATACGTGACGCGTTTCGTCTTCTTAGGACATTATCAAACACTCTAATGTGATTGATAATGTCCTGACAAGACAAAACGCGTCACGTATTGACATATACATAAATAAATGTAGAATTCAACCAAATAAACCTTGTTAAATTTTGGATATATAACCCAACAATTCAATTTGGAATTCTACCAATTGTCTGTATTTACAATAAATATATTAAAACTGTTTCAAAATTGATAAATGTTTCCAGAAAATATTTACAAAACGATGAACCAAATTAAGTTTTTTCCTTTGGAAAATATCATATTGATATCTTTTGTTTTTTTTTTCCAAAACTGATATAAATAAAGAACATGTTCTTACGTTCACATGTGGGTAGTTATATCACAATTTCCATAAGCATTCGATAAGAAAACTCCGATTCCAATTCCAACCCCCTTTACCTGCCTTGCATTGCAAGCTTCGTACAGATTTCAAGTTTAGCCGAGTTGTGTAAATATGCATAAGAATATTCCGATGCCGCGGGAGCCAGATTGATATCTGTGTGGGATGGAGGGAGGCGTGTGAAGGTTTGAAGGCGGTTTGAGGGTGGTTTGAGGGTGGTTTGAGGGTGGTTCGAGAGGAAAAGTACGAACGAAATTCCAACCGAATAGGTAAAATAAATATTTGGAGATATTAAAGAATTGTTTGGAATATGTTGTTGAACGATGTCAGCATTTATTTGAACAAGGAAATGAGTATGTAATAAAAAAAAAACATTTTTTTAAATTTCATTTATATTGTATGAAAAGACACTTTTTAGTGGATCACAATTATTTAAATTTAAAAATAAAACACTTGTTAACATTTTTGAGTACATTAAAATAAACACGACTAGTTTCGAGGAATACAGATGTTCAACCGGCGAAATAGTTTAATATTTATATATGTATGGGAGTAAAGCATAGTGTTGGCAAAAGAAAGATGAAAGTAAAAGTCAATTGCAGCTACAACTTTGACGATGCAAACGTGAAATACAACAAAGAACTTCATTTGTGTATACAGTAATTGAATGAGAAAACGTTGATGTACCTAATGAATTTTCGTAACGGTGAATTTATTCATATGCTTTAATATTCAGATTCAAACCAGCCGTTAAAATTATTATTGAATTATGAAAGTAGACTGAATGTAGTAGAAATACGTTCTCTTAGACGAATGTGTGGCAAAATGTTGTTGAATGGAAAATGTAAGGCTGAGTTAAACATTGTCGATTACATTAAGAAATATGGTTGAGTTAGTTTTGGTATGTGAATCGAATGAGTAAAAAAAGGAAAGTGAAACAAATTTATGAGGCGAATGTGGTTGGTAATATACGATAGAAGCAGAGGAAGATCGAAGAAAACCTGGCAAGATCAAGATATTTCAAATATTTGGGCGAAGTCAGATCAGGAGTTGGAATAATCGTCGTGTATGTATTATATGAACGTGGAAGACTGAAGATTTGTAAAGCGTTCTATTCTCTCTGCTTGCTTTTGCGGGGAAACGGCGTAATGGTTAGTTAGATTAGTTAGTTTATATTTAAGAAATCACAACGGCGGCTGCTTGAACAATTTGCATTCGCTTATTTATTTTTTTACAAAAATGTTAATAATATTCATATTTAACCACTCACCGAGATTTTAATGTCTACCAGTTTCGAGACGTACCCATCTCTTCGTCAGGATAATGACTACCACAGCATGCAAACAATACCACCCTTCGAGATAGACGTTTTGTGTAGTTTTAAGTGTGTAAATGGTGCAATGGTGGTGAAGGGTGGTATTGTTTGTATGCTGTGGTAGTGATTGCCCTGATGAAGAGACGGGTATGTCTCGAAACCGGTAGACATAAAAATCTCGATGAGTGGTTAAATATTAATATTATTTACATTTAAGTAAAAAAAAATAATAAGTAAAAATGACTAACCACAATGTAAATGCTTTAAATATGAATAATATTGAGAATATTTTTTTTTTCGGTCTGACTATTTTTGCATGATAAGGGAGTCGAATTCATAAAAAAAAGTATTATTTTATAGTATATGATAGTTACGGCACTATGAAGGCCAATAATGGTACAAAAAGTGTGTTACAATTTACGTACCCAGTATTTCATTTTCATAACTCAAAAGCTCGATTCAAATAATTTACGTTCTTCATTAATTTTAACGGCTGGTTTGAATCTGAATATTAAAGCATATGAATAAATTCACCGTTACGAAAATTCATTAGGTACATCAACGTTTTCTCATTCAATTACTGTATACAGTATCAAATGAAGTTCTTTGTTGTATTTCACGTTTGTATCGTCAAAGTTGTAGCTGCAATTGACTTTTCCTTCTCATATAAAGTATTTAGTATCACATGAAGTAATATCTATTAAAAAAAAATTTCATTACATCGCTCACTCCTTTCATTTTTGCACGTTTTTGGAATGCCCTAAAAATGTTCTATATCCCAGAGAAAGCGGCATATTTTTAACTTTATATTTACCCGCTACAGGGCGGAAAGTATGGTTGAATTTTTTTTTAAAAATACTTATACTAAATATTTTTCAAATGTTGAAAAAATATTACGGTTTTATCTAAAAAGATCTGTTGCACAGCAAAACGTTCAATAAGTGGCTTGGTATTTACTTTCTAAACATTTTATTATATTTTTAAACTTTAAAAACGATCTCCTGAAAAATCAATTATTTTGATAAATGACGTCGTTGAAATAAGTGAGCGGCATATTTTTGTTTGTGAACAAAATATTTTGCATCATATTATGCTCTATCATAAAAAAAAGTATTTTCTACACTCCAGTGATCAATTTTTCTACACAGATACTGAATGTAAGTCAGTAATCATATTTTTTATTATTACAAAAGGAATGAAAAAAATTTCGAAAAAATTGGTTTTAAAAAAAAAATTAAAATTAATTTAATTTTTATTTGGTTAAAACTATTTGCAAAAAAATCTATTATGACACGTGTTTTGATTCATTCCGCATCATTTTCAAATACCCTATTATGAGGAAGCAGCGAGATGGTTAGTTGGCTAGTTAGTAATTGATATGTTGTCTTTTTTATTTCAAGGGTGAGCAATTGCAGAATAATCCTGCCGACGGCCTCGTAGTCCTAGGGAGGACAATGAGAATCAGGAACTTGACAAGAGAGGACTCAGGAAACTATTCCTGTAAGGGCGCCAACACGGAAGGAAATGCCAGAAGCCAAATCCTTACGTTGAAAATTCTATGTAAGTTTTCTTTTCAACTTATTTTCATCCGTGAGCCGTACAAATCTCACTTTCATGACAAAACATGTAGGGAAAATATCCTTAGAAGTGAGTTAATTTTTTTCGTAAAGGTTAAGCCAAATTTATAAGCAAATTACTTGTATTTTCAGTATTATTAATATTCAAAGCATTTACTTTGTAGTTAGACATATTTACTTTTATATATTTTATTTTACAAAAATATAAGTAATATTAGGGACCCTAACTGAAATTTTTTTGTTTACCGGTTTCGAGACGTACCCGTCTCTTCGTCAGGACAATCATGACAATAGTATACAAACAATACTACATGGTATGATAGTGACGTGTTTTTGTCTGCATGCTATTGTACTGTTTGTCCTGGCGAAGAAACGGGTACGTCTCGAAACCGGTAGACAAAAATATCTCGTTGAGGGGTTATGGACTAATATTACTGAATTATTTTTTTTAAATATATGAAAGCGAAATACTTGTTCTAAGATATCAAGTGTCGTTTTTGTATGAACAGAGTAATTTTGAAAATTTAATAACGTATTTAAGACAAAGGTATTGGAAAAAAAGTTTATTTCTTAAATTCGTATTAAACCCATACTTAGGCACATTTTTATCTCCGTTTATTATAATTCTTTTCAGTTTTAATAATTTTGTTTCTTGTTTAACATATTGACGAAATATTATCTTATAATTTAATTTGTCAGTCTCTTTGTAATAATAACCATCCATTTTGAAAATATCAGATATCTTTATCAATACGAGTATAACGTGTTTTCTTTTTCTAAAAAAATAAATTGTACTTTTTCTCAAATACGTGTTTCAATGCATTCTGCGTCATTTTTTAACATAGTGTTTAAAAAAATCATTTTTACCAAGTAGTATGAATAAAAAAAACTGATGGATATTAGCACCACCATTTATTAAAATATATTGAGATAGGTATTTGAATTTATTTCGTAACATATTAAAATACAGTGTTTGGAAAAAAAATTACTGAGTAAAATTAAAAAAACGAGCTTATAGATATTATCACAACGTGACTTCTGAATCAATGAATGAAATGAAAGTGTTTTCATCTGATGTCGAGAACGTCTGTAGTAAACTAGTCGAGTTTATATTAGAAAAAAAACTAATAAAAGTGGTCTCATACAAGTGTTCTGAATCTATTTTAAGATTAAATACAAATTTGAAGAATAGCAATTAAATCAAACTTCATTTAGTTCGCATTAAAACTACCCTCTTATCTTTATTAAAAACTCCTCTCATTTTTCAAATGAAGGCATTATCGTGTCACTTGGAAAATAATTCTTTAATAAGGAGCTCCCGTTGTAATCGCAATTTTCAGTACTTTTCACATTATGGAGGCATTCCAGAATCCTGTAATCTGAGTGCTGAGAAACTTGTTCAGAGAACTGACGCACTGCTGAACAGGAAAAACTTCATAATTGGGTAGTCATATAGAAATTCCCGCTGAAAACATACAAAGCGTATAATTTCTGATTTATCAAGCTATCATTATCATACCTTCTCTTTTGACTGATAAAATGAATTGCTTCCTCAACAATTATTCTTTATTTTCCCCTTACAATGCTCTTTTTTTAAAACTTAAAATTCATTACGTATTTAAGATTAGAATTTTCTTAAATCCTTACGTGTATAATTTTCATTTCTTATATAAGAAAAAAAAAAGTATATCTAAATTATGTACATTATTTAAAATTAATAATTATAATAAAAACAAATAAAATGTGATTTTATGAAAAACTCCCCCAATTGTTCAGATGTTGTTGTATTCTCGTAAATGCATTTGATATCTTTAACTCAAAAATCTTCATTAATTGATGCGGCAGTCACTTTGTGGAACTATTTATTCATTTTTATTATTTAACTTTAACTTGTCAAATACCACTATTTTTATAAAAAAAATTGTTTTGTACATTGTTATAATAAGCTTAAAAAATGAAAATCATGTTTACAAGCATGTAAAATCATCTCCCAGTTTGTAAAATAATTAGGAAAGGATTTTGCATACATTTGAAAATATAAGTGTATTTTTTTTTGTAAATAAAAAAAAATAAAAAAGCTGATATAAAGGAAACTTACAAGCTTAAAGTACTTACTGCGGCAAATTCTCACAGGAAGGAATGTGTATGTTATGTTTATATATATATATACACATATATATATATATATATATATATATATATATATATATATATATATATATATATATATATATAAATATATATGTATATATTTATATATATATATATATATATATATATATATATATATATATATATATATATATATATATATATATATATATATATATATATATATATATATATATATAAATATATATGTATATATTTATATATGTATATGTATGTGTATGTGTATGTGTATGTGTGTGTATGTGTACTCATACACCCGTGTTTGCGTGTTAATTATTTTATTATTCAACTTGTGTTACAAAAGCAAATAGACATTTCAAAGCACTCACATTTGAACCATTCTTGCGGACGTTTGAAAATAAATACTAAAAATGTATTTCACCTCTTTAGAGCATTTTAACTGCCATTCAGATAAGAACAAAAACACTCATAATATTCGCGAAATCTCAGCCTTCATCGTTTCTTGCGAGATATGGGATGAGGTTCGAGTCTCGGTCGCTGAAATTTACAACCCTGACTGCGGGGGTCGCTTCCCGGGGTCGTTCATCATCGGAGGAGTACACCGTTATCTCCTCAGCAGCCTCCGTACCGCGCCACACCTGATAAAACTGAAATTACAACATTTTTTCGTCCCTAATTGTTTTCTTTCAGTTCTTCATACCGCCGCTGTGAACTTACCCAGACACCCTTCTTAATTATAAATTATGACTCCTTTACGACGGAGGAAAATATTTTTCTCACAACTTTCATTTACTTGACAAATATCTTGCGTACTTTTCTTACAAACAGTGTAAAAAAATAGTAATTATATAAATTTGTAATTATATTTAATTATATTTAAACTTTCTCCATAAAACGCAAATATTAAAAAAATATATATAAATAAATACATTAAAGATACATGTTGGTAGATGCAACGTTCTCTTTAAAATGTGGATTACGATCTCTTATACAAATGCACGACAAAACGATATAAGGTAGAGGCTCAAATTCTGATATAAGAAAATAATTCTAATATCGATAAATTTAAAAAAGGTGTGTTTGTTTGAGTATGTGCAACGAATGAGTGCAGAAAGAACTGTTTTAAATTTATAAAGCGAATGTTGTTGGAAATATGAGTAGAATAAGACCGAAGAAAACTTAGTAACATAATTTTTCAATACTTAATAATACCCAGGTCAGAAGTCGGAATAATAGGCGTGTGTGTATGAGGAGATGCATGGATGTGGAAGAGAAGAAGATTGTTTGCAAAGACAGATTGGTGTGGCGTTCTATTCTCTCTGCCTACCCTTACGGGGAAGTTGCATGTGTTTAGTTGTTTAATGTATTTTTAACAACAATATATTGTCTTCAAAAATATATTTGAAAAAAAAACGTTATAAGTTAAACCTAATTAACCCTTTCCGGTCCTTTATCGAATGTCATTCGACATCGACTTTATTCCGGTGAGTCCAATATAGAATGTCATTCGACATTTTTTCCTTCATCAGTTTAGTGTTAAAATATAAGCAAACATATTTTTTTCTCACTCGTATTTAGTGTAAAATGTAATAATAAGAGACAAGATTGTCTGTTTTTAATTAATAAAATAAATTATTAACACAAGTGTAGTTTTATTTAAAAAAAACTTGATGTATTGATTAACCCTGTAATGCTGTTAATCTATTGTGGACCTAGTGGAATTAAAAAAAAAAATATCGACCGGAAAGGGTAAAATTTTAAAGGAAAAAAAATTATAATGGATTAAAATTGTGCATATTTTAATATTTAATTACTTTGTTTCTTGCAGATGTTCCGGTCTGTAAGTCAGGAACGGAAGCTAAAGAAATAGCAACAATGCATCACAGTCCGGTCCAGTTACGTTGCGAGGTGGATTCACCCCCTGAAGCTGGTCCTGTTAAATTCTCCTGGACTTACAACAGAACAAGGGATGTCTTACCGGTAAGGGTAAATAACAATATTTATTAAAACTTTTTGTTGATATGTTTTTAACTTTTACTTAGTAAAGTAAATTTAATTTTTTATATTTCTATGAAAATACGTATCTATTTTTAATTTAACTTTTACTTAGTAAATACCGCTATTTCTTAAAATCTACTGACACTTGTTTCAATGCATTCTGCATCATTTTTAAACACCGCATATAAAACACCAAGTAAAACTTAAATTAAAAATGGATAGATTTTAACACAAAGTGACTGCCAAATCATTAATGAAAACACGTATCGTTCTACAGCGACTAGAGTGTCACAACTCAAAATCATGTGATTTTTTTTAGATATACGTTTTAGGTGTTTCAATTGAACGGGTTAAATTCAACACAATTGAATATATAAACTAAATTTTCAGATTCCAGCATCTCGTTCCACGACCACTGGAACAGTAAACGAGTTATCGTACACCCCTCATATAACAGGAGACTTCGGCACCCTGGCCTGCTGGGCTACCAATGGGGCTGGTCATCAGAAACATCCATGCCTATACAGCGTAGTACCCGCAAGTAAGTGTCCATTACATCATATTCATGAAACTTTTTAGACAAGATTTTTACGAATTTTTTTCAGTATGTACGAATATTTGTTCACAAATCTGGATTTTCTCCACTTCGCTGAGATGTCAAAATGTAAAAATTATCCTGATTTGCAAACAAATATTTGAACACACAAAATGGTGTACATATATAACATTGGTAAAATTATAACCTATGTTACATAAAAACAATATAATCCTGGATATGAATCTTGCATATTTTTTAAAGGGTCTCTGCTAAATAAAAACTTTTTAAAACTAACAGAGATGGCTCTTGTGAACTAATATAAACAGTGTTATGAGATTAATGATATATGGAATTACAAAAATTTGATTAGTGTGGTTTTCAGTCATGGATATAGAATGGTATATAGAATGGTGAAATTTGTACGTGTGTAAAACGATTACTTAACCAGTCTGTGATAGGTAATGAGACCGGTAAATACCCAGACTCCCATATTTTTCTTCATCTACATGTGTTGTAATGCCAAAAATAAAAAAAAATCGCGTTCTTAACCGCTCTATCTTTGGGATTATTATTCGAAAAGAAGGCATTTTTTTCTAAATGTTTCTCAACAACAATATTAATGTGTAACTAACCACAAAATTTAAAAACTTATCTTTGTTTTTCTACCAGTAGAAAAATTGAAAACAATGAGATTGAGGTGACTTTTTGACGAAATTTTATAGAAATAATATCGATATTTTTTTCTTCCCCATAATGATATCACAGTAAAGCGCTCTGTCGTAATATTTTACGAAGATGGTGATACATAATGAAACCATAAATTAATATTATAACACGTCAAAGCAAATGATTGGTGCAAAGAGTACTGCATCATTTGAACGTAGTATTATCTTGATAATTAACACATGAAGGAAAGGTGAGTAGCCCTCCGCTTCAGGTACCAGTTCAGGGAAATATTGAATAAATATTGCAATGAAAAAATCACTTATATTTATTTGACCCCTCCTGGTAATCGAACCCGGGACCACCAGTAAGGTAGCCGAGCATGGAGGCGAATAATTAGTATTACAAAATTTCAAATACTTTGAAATAATGTCGCTTTTGTCTACACATATAAAACTTCTAAGGTATAAAAAAATATGGTGCGTATTCAGAAAAGAGATTTCGATTTCATGCCCCTCAAAATTGAGTGGTATACGAGTCCCCGCTTGGGAAAAGACTGGGAATAGGGGTTACTCTAAGTGTCACTTATTCCGTACCTACACTGAGTGGAGGTGGGGAAACTCGCGTTAAGTCTTCAGTAAAGACAGACATAACAGTTTTGTTTTCCTAAGTGAAGTGGAAATAATAAGTTTTTGCTCAGAATCCCCTCGCAGCCTCCTCGAAATTCATACATAATAATATGTACTGCGCACGAAAATGATTTTGTTTGCAAAAGCGGTTTGTTGAAACCTGTTTTTATGAAAAAGATAACTGCAGTTTGTAGAATATTTTCTCAGCATAAAATGTATTAATCTTTATCCAAAACCTTGAAGGAGTGCAAGCCTTAAATTGTCATGTGGTGTTAACATTTAAAAGAAAACACTATTTTTTACCACTTGAATTATATTTATTTTATTTTACGACTAGTTTCGGAAGCTATGCTTTCATATTCAGATCTAAGTATATAAACTAAGTAAAATATAATATTTAAATAAGTTTACATTTAGACCTGAATATAGCATCCGAAACTATTCGTTAAAATAAAATAAATATAACTCGAGTTATAAAAAACAATTATTTTCTTTTAAATTTCATCATGTGTTACCACAAGGTGAATGCTAAACAATAAATAAAATATGATGTTTACGTGATTTGAAATACAATAAAAAATCAGATAATTAAGAAAAATAATTTAAATATTTCAAATAATTATCGCTATACTTAAAGTAAAATAAGGTGATAACAAGGATTCTTTAAATATAAACAAGGAAACACGCACATACATGCCTACGCACACACATATTCATACATTCACACAAAATCATAAATTTGCAAAAAAGGTTTTTAAAAAAATATATAAAATCATGGGGGTATTCATCAGGAGGTGTACATTGGGGACAGCATTCATCCTGTTGTAGCTCTACTGGTCTCATTTGGAAGGAACGATATGAAATCATACAAAAATGTCATAGTCTGTTGTAGTATATCAAATAATCGAATAAGAAATGCTGCTCGACTATTATCTTTTCTTGTTCTCTAAAACTTTTGCATACAGTTCACGTATTTTACAATTCATTGATTGACATCTCAACATAGAGGAAGAAGAATATGATTTTTTTAATATTTACAGGGCCTTAGACCAACATCCGCCATTATACTCATAATTAACAATCATACTACTATTTTTTTTAAACTCCTACATACATCATGACACCCTACATGTAAACTTAGTGGACCCATCTTTATTGGATTCAGAAAGCTTTTATTTAGCAGAGATCCTTTAATTTGGATGAATAAAAGAAAATAATCAAAATAAATACAAAACTTTTTTCACATATTGATACGAACATGTATTATTCTGGAAACTATTTTTTTTTAAACTCCTACATATATATAATTTTTTTACCTTTCATCAAAGATGAAGAAGAATATGGAAGTCTAGACATTTACGGGGCTGACGACCGTCATAAGCTGGTTAAGTGGTCACTTTACACACGTGTAACTTTCACCAATTCTACCCATTATTGACAACCACACTACTCAAATTTTTGGAAGTTCTATATATATATGAACCAATTTAGAAAACCTTGTTCTTGAATCACTTAAACTTCACTTGAGACATCTATTGGTGAGATGTAAAAAAAATATTTTGTGAACAAGTATTAAGATACACTCAAAATGTTCTTACATATATCATTAATCTCATGACACAGGACATGTGAGTTTACTGGATCCATATATGGATTAGTAATTGGATAGAAAATCCTGACTTCTGTATTAGGACACACTCAGAATATTATAATAAATTGATTTATTTTAACTTCCAAACGTAGCAATTTTCAAAGTAAATCATGAATATTTCATTACTTTTTATCTTTCTATATTTTCCTGCATAAGAATTTAAAAGGGCCGAGATTCCCCTCCTCGTGAAAACGAGCAAAAAACTTCTTATTACTCACCCGCTAAAGTTCCCGAGGCAAACAGATCGGATAATATTCATATCAGGATTCCGAATTACCGAAATTACTCCCAGATAACGAAACTCGAAGAATGGCCACTTTTTTATTCTTTTCACGGAACCGATTATATTTAGCTTAGCAAAGTAAAGAAGCCCGCCATCCACTTTGTACCATGCTACGCGACTCTGGATGCTATTTGCCGAATTTAATTTGAAGAATTTTATCTCAACATCTCAACATCGATGGAGAAGTTTTTTGAGTTGGGAATATTGGGCTTGGCTTGCCTGTTTCAATTGATCACTTTTAACCCTTAAATATAACAAATAAGAATTTTTGAAAAACCACTTTTTGAGCTAATTAATGTAAACCCTAGTTTCAAGAACTTTTATTTATTGTTTCGGCATTTACTTTGTGGTAAGACATGTAAAAATTATTAAAGAAAGCACTTGTGTTTATGCTACTTGAGTTTATTTATGACTACTAGTTTCGGAAGCTAAGCTTCCATCCTCAGGTCTAAATTTAAACAAAAACAAAATTAGCAATTAATTTTTCTATGAATAAGAAGAGGGGATGATTAAATATTTAGACGTGAGGATGGAAGCTTAGCGTCCGAAACTAGTAGTCAAAAATAAACTCAAGTGCTATAAAAACAAGTGTTCTCTTAAATGGTTTCAAGAACACATGTTCTCAACAGGTAAAAATAAAATAAGTTTGTCTTTTCACCTTCGATGAGAGCATAAACTGTTTGTATTTTCTGTAACGAAACTAGCCTGTTTTTTGTTTACCTTTATAAATTCAAAAGTGGTTTTATCCAAGTGTAGAAGATATTTTACTATTTCAGGTTTTTCCACAATTTTTTTGCCATATCAATAAATAACACTGTATAACATTTACCATTCTACCCATGATTGGCAACCGCATTACTCAATTTTCTTAACAAAATTTCAAACATGAACTGTTTATGTCTTGGGTTACAAAACTAGCCGTGTGTAAACTCAAAATTGGTATTATACAAGTGTGGTAAATATCAAAACCAATTTATACATATATATTTTTTTTTCACAATGTTAATGACAAATTAATAAATAACACCTAATACACTAAGTATATTAAATTTTCTATTCTACCGATTATTGATTGTTATTCGTTACTCGTACCCACGTTACTCGAAATTCGGAAATTTTATTCATGCTTCAATTTTTGTCCGCCTCCGTAGTGTAATGGTCAGCACGCTCGGCTACCGTTCTGGAGGTCCCGGGTTCGATTCCCAGGGAGGGTCTAATAAATACAAGTGATTTTTTCACTCTAAGATTTATTCAATATAAATCTGGACTGGTACCTGAAGCGGAGGGCTGATCACCTTTCCTTCGTGTTAACGATCAAGATAACACTGTGTTTATATAGTGCAGTGCCCTATGCACCATTGGGGTGCGGATAAGGGTTTGAATTCAATTGAAAACTCAACTGCATTTTTTAGAAACAAATCTTCTTCTACTTTTACCCATCTCTTCATACACAATCCCCTGATTATTCTCTTATGACTCTTATGACTCTTGACCTGACCATACCCAAGAATTTGAAATAACAAATAAATGCGATTAGGTCTATTTTTATGCCACCGTGTTTACGTAGCAGTAATTTAAAGTTTTATAGAGCAAGTATAATCTTGTTTGAGTAGATTCTGCTATTGAAAAGGACTGCAAAAGTATGAGAAGTGGAAAGTGGAGTGGAGTGGAGAGTAGTCATAGTTACAAACTTTCGTCTGTCCCCGTACAAATGACAAATTTTATTATAGTCATCATCTCCTTAGATAAAGTTAGGCTTGCATTTTACAATGGGCAGCGAGGAGCGTCAGGGAAGTACGAGGATATTTTTAAACATAAACGAAATCATAAAAAAATAATAAGAAAGATCATACGCTTAATAATGAAATGGGTAAATTTTTTTACCCATATTACTATTTATTCTCTCAGAAGAATGTGCGACAAAACGATGTATGATAGATGTTCGAATAGTGAAATAAGGAAGGAATGCAAAGCTAAGACAAGCATTATCGATAAAATTAAGAAATGTGTGTTGAGATGGTTTGGAAATGTAGAACGAATGAATGAGGAAAGAACGGTAAAACAAATTGATGAGGCGAATGTAATTGGAAAAAGGAGCAGCGGAAGACCGAAAAAAAATTGGCACGATCAAGTATGTCAAATACTTGAAAGTGGTCAGGTTAGGAGTCGAAACAATCGGCGGGTATGTATGAGGAGATGCATGAACGTGGAAGAGGTGAAGAATGTTTGCAAGGACAGAGTGGTGTGGCGTTCTATTTTCTCTGCCTACCCCTGTGTGGAAGTGGCGTGATGGTTAGTTAGATAAGTATTTATTATTTTTTTTATTTAAAAAAATATAAAAAACCCAAACATGAAGTATATAACTATATAACTTTTGTGCAACTCATGACATTTAGTATCGCACGCGTGGACTGAGTGAATAAAAGAAAGTAAAACAAATTGATGAGGCTAATGTGGTTGGTAATAGAAAAAGAAGAAGACTGAGAAAAACTTGGCATAATCAAGTACAATATTTCAAATACTTGAATGTGATCAAATCCGCAGTTGCAATAATAGGCATCTATGTATGAGGAGATGCATGAATGTGGAAGAGGCGAAGATTGTTTGTGAATACAGATTGATGTGGCATTTTATTCTCTCTGCCTAGAGAGAAAAGAACGTTGTTAAATAAAATATTAAAGTTATACGATTTTTCTAATAATTATTTATTTTTATTAAAATTGATTGTGACATGGTTTCATTGCATTAAGCGTCATATTCAAATACCTTCATTTGTATTCTATATTTTAAGGTCACATTTTTTGTGATATTTATTTTCATTTTATTTTTCATTCGTAAATTTTGTTTGATGATGATGCTAAATGTATTGAAACAGTGTTATAATATTTTTTACGAAATAGTGGTTTTAACAAAGTTTTTTGTTGTTGGTTATTTGTGATATTTTAAAATGTATTTTTTTTGTATTATTTTTTTTTTATTGCTCAATTTAATTTCGCTCAAAAACAATCACAAGATTCTGGTTTTGCTAAGGTACAATTCCAATTTGAATGAAGTCTAAGTTCTGGTCAAGCTGCCTTTAACAGGAGCTGTAGAGAAATATACCTTCAATCGGATCTAAATTACTTCTGTCAAATCGTCAGCCTTTGCTTTGTTTGAGAGCAAGTCCTGAAACTCAGTGTAAACTAAGAACAACTGTCGACTGCACACCTCATCCAATACACGTACTTTTGGTTACTCTAAAAGTTATTATATTAGTTTTATTAAAAAAATAAACATGATTTTTCTGAAATTTATGTATCGATGCATCCTTATTTTTTTCGATCATACAAAAAGTGAAGAAAGAACCGCATTAAGCTAAAATTGATAACTTATATATTTTTTTACAATAATGATCATGTAAATAAAATTAAAGTAATATTAGTTTACAACAATGATTAAAGAAAACACTTCGTTTTTTACCACTTGAGTTTTATTATAGACTGCATGTTTCAGAAGTTAAACTTCCATCATTCAGAGTTATTATACAGACCTGAATGATGGAAGTATAACTTCTGAAACATGTAGTCTATAATAAAACTCAAGTGGTAAAAAACGAAGTGTTTTCTTTAATCATTGTAACATGTCTTACCACAAAGTTAATGCCGAAACAATAAATAAAATATTAGTTTACAACATTTTGAGTGTGTCCAAATACTTTTTCACAAATCTGGATTATCTCCAATTATAGGAGTTATCTCATCAAAGATGAAGAAGAATATGGAAGTCTGAGCATTTACAGGGCTGACGACCGTCATAGGCTGGTTAAGTGGTCACTTTACACACGTATAACATTCACCAATTCTACCCATTATTGACAACCACACTACTCAAATTCTTGGAAGTTCTATATATATGAACCCATTTTGAAACAGTGTTCTTGAATCACTAGAACTTGACTAGAGACATATTTTATATTATTATTATTATCCGTAAATGCCCAGACTTCTATTCCAGACCATATTCTTCTTCATCTTAGATGATATGTCATAAAATAATATGAAAACTACTCCTTTAATTGGAGATAATCCAGATTTGTGAACAATTATTTGGACACACTCAAAATGTTGTAAAATTTTTTTTATTTATAAATGCATCCTTAATTTTTTCTATCATATAAAAATCGAAGAAAGAACCACATAAAGCTTAAATTGATTGCTTCTATATATTTTTTACAATAATGATACCACTCACTGAGATTTTTGTCTACTGGTTTTGAGATGTTTCCCCAATGCACTAGTGCATGGCAGAACTCGGCCCTTATTGCATGTTGTTCTGCAATTCTTAGTGTATGTTGGTCCACTAAAATCGCATGTGATCAACATTTTATGTTGTTATTAGTGCGTTAATAGTGCCATGGTATTGATGTGTAGAATTGTTTGCATGCTGTTATAGTGATTGTCATGACGAAGAGATGGGTACGTCTGTTAAAATGTTAATAATATTAGTAGTTTTATACTTATATTACTAACATTTTTGTAAAAAAAAATATTAAAGTTAAAATGACCACAAAGTAAATGCTTTAAATATTAATAATTTTGAGAATATTATAATTGGTTGATTAATTTATTTATAAATAAGTAAACAAAAATGTAACTCTAAGTTTTGTACTGACATTTCTTGGTAGAACTGCATGTTACAGAATAAAATAGCAAATAAGTATGTAACTTTTTCCACATAAATTTTATTTGACCAGTCACCATACTGAAAACCCAGTTGATAGTCAAATACAATTCATGTGGAAGAAGTCTCACGGTTGTTATTTTATTCTATAAATTTTAACTCAGTAATTTTTCACTCTTTATTCTGTTTTTCCACCTGTTTTTCTTGTTTGATATTATTAATAATATATTTGTACTTTAATGCATGGTTATTTTATAATATAAACCATGCACAGGCTATGCACATGTGGGGTTTTCTTATTTATATTTTACATCATTATATAATATATAAATATTTTTTAGTGGTATTCTTAAAACTGTTCAAATAACACTCATCATTTCATACATTTTTTGCACGAGATTCTACATTTATATTTAAGTTCTCGTCACGAATTCAAGTAAGTTCTTATCTTCTGAAAGGTGAGATTTTTTTCAACAAAGAAATTTTGTTTTTTTCAAGTGTTTTAGACAAATATATTATTCTGAGAAGTACTTTGTTGACAATTAAGGTTGATCGTTTTGGTCATATTGAATTTATGTATTCAATGATTCATTTTTAATGCAATATACTACGCGAAAAGTAACTGAAAATTAGTTATAGTATCCACATTGTCGCAAGTATTTTATTTTTCTATACCTTTATCAAATAAATATTTGAGAAAAAATACAAACAAAAAATATATTTTTCACCCCCTGGGAAATGTACCCTAGTCCTCCAGCATGTTCGCCAAATGCGATTACCACAGCACTGTGGAGACGCTTGAAAAGTAATATAAATGTTTAAATAAAACATACAAACTTACTTAATATGACGCCGCTTTTCGCAGGGGTGGGCAGAGAGAATAAAAGGCTACACCAATCTCTCTTTGAAAACAATATGTGCCTCTTCTACACTCATGCATTTCCTCATATTCCTCAGACTCCTGTCCTGACCATTTTCGAGTATTTGTTTGTCAGTTTTTCTCTTCTTTTATTACCAATCACATTTGCCTAAAATATTTGTTTTATTATTCTTAATTATCATATTATTAAAATATCTAAAATAAATATTATGGTATAATAAGTGCTGTAGTTATACTATATACAGCGCTTTTAAGGATATATTTTTAAAAATGTCGCTAAAAATGTTTTTTATTGAAATCAATTAATTGAATATTGTCGGTATCATTTAATAAGTGATTTGAAATTATGTTGGACCGTATTTGGTTCTGTCATTAAGAATACGAGAGAATTGCCATACAATTCTGTGGTCTGAGTATGACAGATGTAGATAACAGAAGAAAAAAAACAAATAAACAATAGTATGAATTCATTCTGTAACCTTTTTTTGCTAAATAAATCCGAACTTTTAAAAAGTTGTGTTAACGAATGTTACAATTTTAATTCCGTTTCTCCACGGAGTTACAGTTTAAGCCAACAGTAACCTACGGTTTAAATGAAAGATTTAAGTGACATGTTTACATTGTGTTACATAACACATTATACACCGAAACGTTACGTCAACACCAAGCCATGCTGTGTGTTTTTCGGCATTAGTAAAACAAAGTTACTTGCATACCTTGTCCACGGAGTTCGCATTTAGTTTTGGGGGGAACACATACATACATATGTGAAGTAAGATGTTGCTTTTACTTTAATTTCTCCATAAAATGTATAAAATGTTTTGTAAAAATATCAATTAAATATATAATAAATTAAAAACTATATGGTTTTCTTTCACACATATTTATTTAACCAGTGACCGAGTTTTGTCGTTACCGACATCATTAGACTAGTGGAAGGTTAGAAATAATTATTTGTTATATGCACAAGAAGGAAGGGATTGAAAACCATGATTTTAAATATTTTTCTGACAAAATGAATTTAAATTCAGTGAAATTTAAGTAAGGTATAAAAATACCCTAAACTACGAGAATATTTAAATGTTTGTATTACATAATTATTATAAAACTGAAAAGTTTACCTACTAATGCTATAAAAAAGGTGTTTTATATTAAGAGAATTTTAACGAGTTTCATTATAATAGACCTAAAAAGTACACACAAGAAATAAGATTTCGAATAAGATCAAAATATATTATATATTTTTTATAATTAATTAATTAAATGGAATTCACAATGTTTTTATTGTTGGTTCAAACAAAAATTCATATTTATTTATTGACACATGCTTTAATTATCGAAATTTTCAATACAACGTTTTAAAACATAAAAAAAATCTATAAAAACCTTATGAATAAAAATGTAATTTCAAAAGGTTTTCATCTTTATTGTCCTTGTTCCCAATGATAAAAATAATTGAAACAGCTTACAGAAAAACCCCTTCCTCAACCTTTAAAATCCCATGTGCAAAACTCTTAGTTTCACACATGATATTTGACAAATAAGTATATCGAATTCAGAGAAATACGTAACACAACATATTTAAATTAATTGTGTCATTGACTGAGTAAAATTCAATTTTAAAATCAGTTTAAACTACTTATCTTTGCAGACTTATTAGTTCTGTTTTCCATCTGTAGAAAGTACAACGCGTTTATAAATTTTAGAGGAAATAATTTGCAAACATTTCGGGTTGCAGTTGACACACCAACTCCAGAGTAACAGGTTTCATTTTATTAAGAGAAATATTATTCACTGAAAGCACTGAAAGTCTCCCGACTCTGAGGAGAATTTTAATTTTGAAATAGCTCCCTGCTGAAAGTTATTTTTTTGTTGTTGACTGTCTGCTTCATTGCGTGTGTTTTCATAAACGAGTTTTACTGATGCAAATACAATGATTTTTCAATATAAAATTCTTTTGAAACAGTATTTAATAATTTGTACGGTTATACATTATAAAATAGCCAGTATCTTGGTCAATAATTCTCGGTCTCTATTCATAAGAATAAGTGACTATAAATAGTAAAATCAAATGAAAACAGCCATATCCTTCCCTTCTTTTCATATCAGCGTTGTCTTGAAATCATTGAAGTGTTTTTCGTAATAAAGGTAACTTATTATTGAGAATATATCAAATAAACAACAATTGAGTATGTCCAAACACCTTTTAACAAATCTGAGTTTTTTTCCAGTTAGTTTTTTTAAGGTAGAATGTTGAATGTGGCTCATATGTAAAGTGATCACTTAACCAGTATATAACAGTACATAACAGTATTTTATTAAAAAATTAAACACTTGAATAATGTTTTTCAATTGAGTTTCATTTTAATTTACGACTAGTTTCGAAAACGACAATTGACAAGTTTTAATTTGTACCAAATGAAAACAATCGTCGTTTTCGAAACTAGTCGTAAATAAAAATAAAACTCAATTAAGGGATTATTCAAATGTTTAATTTTTTAATAAAATAATCACGTCATTCCACAAAGTTAATGCCAAATCAATAAATAATATGGTATATAACAGGTCATTAACCCTGTAAATATCCAGACTTCCATATTCTTATTTTTTCTCTATATTGAGATGTAAAAAATCAAAATAGCTCCTCAGTGGAAAAAATCCAGATTTGTGTTAAAGTATTTGGACGCACTTCCAAATGTTGTAAAATATATAAATATTTTTTTGAATTCAAAATCTTGAATATTCTATAGTAACTAACCCATTACTTTGAAATTATTTTGAGATATCAAAACTATATACGAAAACAATAAATAGTTAAGAGTGATATTTTAAAGTATATAGTTGATAATTTACAGTTCATAGTTAAAAGGTAAAATATGAATATCCGCCTCTTTTGACTACCATGCAGAATTCACGTTGATAGTTAAAAGTTGGAATTTCAGGGAGGTCAAAATAAATTTTGTTTTACATTTAAAAAAATTAAACAAAGATTAATAAGAATATGGACGTCTAGGTATTTACAGGGCTAACGATCTGTCATATGCTGGTTAAGTGATCACTTGAAACACGTGCATTCACCATTCTATCCGTGATTAATATAACCCGCACTACTCGAACTTTGGACGTCATACATTTATGATCTAATAACGTTAAATGTTTGAATTCACAACAGCCATCTTTGATTGGATTAAGCAGAGACCCTTCTACGAGATTTGTGAATTATTATTTGGATACACTCAAAATGTTGTAAATATTTTTTTACTTTCATATTTATGTGATACTACCCTAGACTCATAACAGGAGCTCACAATAGATCATCTAGCCTTACATAATTATCGATGAAGTTAACATTGCATCAATCTATTGCAATGCTTTATGCACCATTTTATAGTGATAGGGTAGGATAAAATATTGAGTATCCGTGGGTGTATGTGAAAGCAGTATTTATATATCCACATATTTTATGTTGACAAAAATAGATTCATCGTTAGAAACCTTTCAAATAACGAAAACAGTTTAAATTATACATTGAAATTTATGCAAAAACAATATCAACAAGTATTTCGGTTCATTTCGCTCTCGATCACTCCACTCCACCCCTTAAATTTTCCAATACAACTGACGCTGGCTGTGGGTGGGTAGATAATTTGCATCGCATTATTCTATATGAATTACAAAGGCCATTCTAAAATACAAAGAGGGGTGTAGCCGGGAATTCCGCATGAATATTAATCGCTTTTACGAGTACATACACCTATGCATGGGAGGGAAAAATTGGCAGGAAGATATCACTGACGATTGTACTGATATTATGATTATTCCAGTTTGATGAGTGCGGTTTTGATATTTTATACTTATCGCTAAAAATTAAATTCGTTTGTTCCAATGTACTGAAAATATGCTGGTACTGCAAAATTTAAATAAGCCTAATTTATCTCAATAATCTCTTTTGTTATTTCATGTGTATTAACTGAAATATGTTGAAATGAAGCGTGGTTGAACCTTGTCTATGGCGGGGTTTTTAGTGTAACACTGATTCATAATTTGGCTACTTAAAAACATATTTTCATTTAAAATTTTACTTGGTGATTATTTAAGATATCGCTTACTCCTTTCAAAAACTAAAAAAACTTGATTTTTCAGGAGATCGTTTTTAAAGTTTGAAAATATAATACAATGTATTAAAAATAAATATCAAGCCACTTATTGAACTTTTTAGCGTGAAACAGATCTTTTTGGGTAAAACCTGAATGTTATTTATCCATTTGAAATTTTTTTTTTTAAATTAAAAAAAATATTAAAGAATACCTTTTATTCAAAATGCAAAAACAACACTTTCTGCCCTGTAGCGGTTAAATATTTAGTTTAAAATATGCCGCTTTTGCTGGGATATAGTACATTTTTGGGCATTCCGAAAACATGCACAACGTATTTTTAATTTTGAAAATAACGAATTTTAATCTATGACGTTCTTGAAAAGAGTGAGCGATATATGTTAATTTTTGTTATTGGATGGTTACATTTTTTAAGTGTAAAGTAATGGTAGAATTCCAGGAAATTTAGATAAAATATAAATTAATAGAAGGTTGCGATACCCAAGAAAAATCCTCATTTCCTAAATTTAACATTAGTTTCAAATATTATGTGAACAAAGCCCAGAATGAATCCTATCTAAATAAAAAATTCCTTATATGTTATATGTTCCGTACTTTATACATAAATGAAACTCACATATCATGTATTCATCAATTGAAAGCTTTCGAAATGTGGACACTACACAGAATGCTCAAACCATGCCCAGACTAGACTAAAATAATCATGTGTAAATTTTCCAAAAAAACTCACGCATTCAAATCAAATATTCAATAAAAATACAACTAATATATTATTAGATTAAAACCAATATTTTTAGCTTTTCCAATTTATTTTTATTTGACCAGCGACCGGGTTCCGTCGTTACCGACATCATCAGGCTGGTCAGACTGAATTCGGAAATCAGACTGAATTCGTTTATTTTCAGTTGTGCATCATCACCAGTCTGATGATGTCGGTAACGACGAAACCCGGTCGCTGGTCAAATAAAAATAAAGTGGAAAAGCTAAAAATATTTTTTTTTAATCTAACAATATATAAAAAATGCAATTCCATCACGAAAAGTCAGTAGATAATATAAATCTATTAAAATACAACTAAATGTGCATTTTGTCAGATCACGATTTTTGACAGTTATGCGATTACCTTGACTTTAAAACTCATAAGCAAACTCAAACTAAAAAGCAATGTTTTTGAAAATTTGAAAGTATTTAATGTCAATAACACATTATTTATGCGAAATGAAAATATTCCCTAATTAGATCTTAAAAAATTTGAATTTTTTAAGACAAAAATGACTGCAGAAAGTATTGTGTTATTCAATTGATAAAACCCAAAAAAAAATCGAAGGAGAATGATAAGGAAAGTGTTATATTACAGTACCACAAAGTTGACAATACTTTTAATATACAAAATATATTAGATTATAACATTTAATATATAAATTAAAATTGAGTTCTTCAAATTAAAGGCCAAATCTATAGATAAACTAATAATTTATATTAGTAAATCAACCCAAGGCTTATGGGCGTTGACTACCCCAGGATGTAACTGGTTCTGAATGCAAGATGTCGCATCTGGGTGAAGGGAAGTTATTGTGAACTGCACTGTTCAATCTTAATTAAGTGAAATTGCATCCGAATACAAGATATCGCAATAATTACTTGAGTGAAATCCAACAGAGAACTATTCTGTAGGTTGATATTACATTCCGTAATACTTCCCAAAGACATACTCGTACATATTACGAAAGCTGCATCTACACAAATTTGATTTAAACATATAATAAATAATAATAATAAAACCCTAATCCACACCCAATGGTGCATAGGGCACTGCGTAATATAAATGCAGTGTTAACTTGATCGTTTACACATGAAGGAAAGGTGATCAGCCCTCCGCTTCAGGTACCAGTCCAGGGTAATATTGAATAAATATTACAGTGAAAAAAATCAATTATATTTATTTTACCCCCCCTGGGAATCGAACCCGAGACCTCCAGAATGGTAGCCGACCGTGCTGACCATTACACTACGGAGGCGGACACATTTCGAAAGCTGCATCTACAAAACTTTGATTTATCTATATAGTAGAATCTACTTCTTTTTCTTTTAACATTTATCAGCTTACAATGGGGTATAGGGCACTGCACCGTATTGATGCAGTGTTATCTTAATCGTTTCTCACATGAACGTACATTTTTTATTAAATAATTCACAATACTTGTCTGTCTCCGAATTCTTATTCACAATTATAGGTTCCTCCAATTAAGAGTTATTTTTATTATTATTTTGATATCTCGACAAAGATGATGATGATGAATTTGGGAATCTGGGTATTTGCAAGGCTTAAGCTATTAAAAAAAAAATCAAGCATACAGGCAGCATTTGAAAGATTGTGATAAATATGAAATAAGAAAAATCTGCGATGATGAAGATATTGTGCGATGGGAAAGAGAAAGAAAACGTTTCTGGAGAAATCAAGTGGGATGAGTGAGTTTGGATCGAGTGGTGAGGATAGCAGCGGACAACAGCATTACAGGTAGCAGACCCCCAGGCAGGCCATCTTATCGATGGAGAGGTAGCTGGTCTTCCACCTCCCAGGAGCGGACCGGAGAGTGACAGGACATAGTCCTAAATAAAGAGGAAGAAGAAGAAAATTATATTTTTTTCAATCACAAATATTAGTTTATTTGATTATTTTATTGAAATGAATGTTAAAATGTCAAATAAATAAAATAGATGGGTAATATATACAAAATAAATAAGTTTTATTTGATTGAGTTCCACATTTATTTATGTTAATGTGTATACGTGAAGCTTTTCGTCTTATTAAGACATTATCAAACACTCATATAGTGTTTGATAATGTCTTTATAAGACAAAACGCGTCACGTATGCATAAATAAATGTAGAATTCAATCTAATAAACCTTGTTTAATTTTGGATATATTACCCAACAATTCAATATGGAATTCTACCAACTGTCTGCAGCTACAACAAATAAAATAAATACAAGTTAACACAGCACTTTAACCTCGTATTTTCAAGATATTATGCTAAAATACGAATGAAAAAATACACCGAGCCGCAACAAACGACAAATCTAGCTTTTCTTATTCATAAAGAGCTTTTATGATGTGCCTACCGGAAATGCTAACACGAAATGGCGCAGATAAAATTGTACTTAATGCCTTAATTTGCAAGTTGGATTCCTCTCCCCGAAAGCTATGATCGCCAAGTTTCTTAAACGTCGCTTTCGTGATTCTGAAAATTTCCATGTCCATGAAATGTGATAAAATTTATTATAAGCCACTACGGTAATAAAGGTAATTCGGAGGCTCTAGATGATTTTATCTCAGTTATTACAATGACATTTGAATGTAACTAGAGCTTTTTATCATAAATCCAGCCACAACAGATTCAAATGAGGTGTTGACCTGCTTGTATATTACAACATTTTGAGTGTGTCCAAATACTTGTTCACAAAATCTGGATTATCTCCAATTACAGGAGTTATTTTCATATTATTTTTTGACATCTCATCAAAGATGACTCTACATCACCAATAGATGTCTCTAGTGAAGTTCTAGTGATTCATGAACAAGGTTTCTAA
This sequence comes from Brachycentrus maculatus, assembly GCF_059751285.1. Classification (NCBI taxonomy): domain Eukaryota; kingdom Metazoa; phylum Arthropoda; class Insecta; order Trichoptera; family Brachycentridae; genus Brachycentrus; species Brachycentrus maculatus. The sequence goes on along the minus strand of NW_028281391.1, from coordinate 630,461 downwards.
ATTGGTTCATATATATATAGAACTTCCAAGAATTTGAGTAGTGTGGTTGTCAATAATGGGTAGAATTGGTGAATGTTACACGTGTGTAAAGTGATCACTTAAACCAGCCTATGACGGTCGTAAGCCCCGTAAATGCCCAGACTTCCATATTCTTCTTCATCTTTGATGAGATGTCAAAAAATAATATGCTTGTATATTAATATTTTTTAAATCTCTTGATGAAATAAGTAGTTTAAATCAAGGCGCCGTTAAGGTTGTATAATATTCTGTTTCAATTTACCTCAACTATCGTAAAATGAACGTCGGTATGAAAAATACACATTTTTCCAAAAACGTTTGCTAAAAACATTGAAAAATAATTTATTTGTGAATTTTGTATAAAATGCAAACATTAAATACCGCCAAAAACCTTAGACACATGCTAGTTGTCAGTACATTATTCACATGTGTTGATGCACAGATTGGATGTCCGTCGTAAATTTTACGAATGTCCCGTAATCTAGAGGTTGAAGTTGGTTACCCTCCAAAAATAAAAACACCTAAAATATAACTTTGTCCGCCTCCGTAGTGTAATGGTCAGCGCGCTCGGCTACCGTTCTGGAGGTCCCGGGTTCGAATCCCAAGGGGGGTAAAATAAATATAAGTGATTTTTTCACTGTCATATTTATTCAATATTACCCTGGACTGGTACCTGAAGCGGAGGGCTGATCACCTTTCCTTCATGTGTAAACGATCAAGATAACACTGCGTTTATATGACGCAGTGCCCTATGCACCATTGGGGTGCGGATAAGGGTTTTATTATTATTATAAAATATAATTACTGTTTGTTATTATCGTTGCAATATTTGTTATATTGAAAGAATCTTATTACATGAACAAAATAATTGAACTAATTTATGTAGTTTGTTTGAATAATATTGAATAATTTTTATTTTATAATTTATATTCGAAGCACTAACTTTGTAATTTTCCATTTTACAATTAAAATGTAACTTTGTTTCAAAATCACTATAAATATTTTATTATAACTAAATTATAATGTATACCGGTTTTGAAGCTAACCACTTCTCTATCAAGACTGATTAATACTTTTTATCTATAGTATTAATCAGTCTTGACAAAAAAGCGTTAAGGACAATTTGCTCACCATTCGACTTTTCAACACAAATATTCCATTTATTTTTTCGCAGAGGCACCCGACCCACCTGAAGAGTGTACCTTGGTAAACGGCAGCAGGAGCTTGGAAGTCATATGTCGTCCTGGAGCTGATGGTGGAATCCCCCAGCACTTCATCCTCGAGGTTCTGGCTGGAATGAAGCCTTTCACCACCATAGAGCCTCCTAGAGACCTCGATAATGAGATATCAACGATGAATGACCAGGTATATTATTTTTTCCTTCTGTGTTTCATTCACAAACCTTTTTTTTAATCAAATTCAAGATGTAAAAAAATAAGTACGATAATATTTTAAATTAATTTTACCCAAAAATATGTTAGTGACATTATAATATCAAAGGAAGCATTATATTTGTAATAAGCTACATTTGACACTTTATGTTATTTAAAAAAATATTTTAAATAAAAGGAATAACCCGCAATGCCTGTATTTTTAGATTAAGTAAGGATTAGGGAGATACATCTGAAAAATTCTACACAAATACTCAAACCCATTGAAAATAAATATATTTTTAATTGATTTTGTGATTTACTGTAATGATAAATGCTTCATTTACAGGATTCAATAATTTTCAAAAATAAACGACTTAAAAATATTCCAAAAATTTTCAATGGTTTCAAAATAAAACAAATGCATTTTCATTTTATAATTCAATTCTAATTAATATAAAATGAAATTTAACTCTTTGAGGGACTATGAGATTTTTTAATTTATGTATAATTTTTTTAAATCGAACACAGATTTTTTGAGTCTACAAAGTTGTATTTAATTAACTAAAAAATATATAAATTTAATGTTGTGGCAATTGCTTCGTCCGTTCAAACATTTGTTTGAAAATGCCATAACTAGGCGAAACAATTGTCACAATATTAATTTTTTATGTGTTTTTGTCAATAAAATACAACTTAGTTGACTCAAAAAATCTGTGTTTGATTTAAAAATCAATTCATAAATTAAAATGGAGTTTTACAAATTAAACACCAAATCAATAAATAGTATGAGACTTCCATTTTCAATTTTTTTATTTTATTTTAAACTTATAATCAACAGAAATTCAAGTCTTTAACAAATAATTATTTTGTTACTTTGAATTTATTAAAAACCAAAATTTGTTTCAGGGTTCGTGGCCCGAGCCACAGGCAGTTCCTTTATACAGGGAAACCGGTAACGAGCCCAGATTCACCCTTCGTGGTTTGAGACCGGGAAGGTTGTATGGCTTGACAGTGGTTGCCGAAAATGCCAGGGGTAGATCTGCCCCTGTCAAACTAAGGGATGTAACCGTATCCGAGGAATTGGCAGCTGCAGGTAAAAAAATACTCTTAGTAAATTTGTCTAACTTAAAAAGGATCGGCACAAGTGTGGCTTTACTTTTTTAAGGAGACGTTTAAATTCTGATATTTTACGTTAACATTTAAAAAAATCATAAAATTGAATCGGCTGTCACTTTGCAGCTATATCAATGCATTTAAAAAAAAATGGTTTTACCTAAATGTTACTTTTTCTTTTAATCTATTGTGACACTTATTATGATATATTCCGTATCATTTTCAAACACTGTAAAACGTGCCAAAAAAGATTCATCAAAATGTACTTATTTATAAAAATTTCGTTCACTATATGAAAAACGGGATGTGGCATTATTATTTTATTATAATGACTTCTTGCTACATGATAATTTGTTAGATATTAAAAATAATAAAAAATACTATCAAATACCTTTATCGCAAGATTTTTTATCTATCATAATTTCTAGACTATCATTTTCTACAACTAAAACCTCGCTTGGGTAAGTGAATAAAAAAAATTAATTAGAGATAATCCAGATTTTGTGAACAAGTTTTTGGACACACTCAAAATGTTGTGAATAAATAAACAATTATTAACATCAGGGTTTGGATCTCGCATACAAATAAAAGGGTCTAAGCTCAATAAAAGCTTTCTTAATCTAAATACAGATGGCTATTGTAAACTCAATCATGGAACGTCAAGAGATTAATAATAAAAACAACGTATGACTTTCGAATAAAATGAGTATTCTAGAATGATTGTAATTATAGAAAGAATGGTGTATTTTACACGTGTGTCATTTAACCATATTATTTTTTGACATCTCATCAAAGATGAAGAAGAATTTGAAAGTCTGGGCATTTACGGGGCTGACGACCGTCATAGGCAGATTTAAGTGATCAGCTTACACACTTTGTTCTTCTTCATCTTTGATGAGATGTCAAAAAATAATATGAAAAAACTCCTGTAATTGGAGATAATCCAGATTTTGGGACACACTCAAAATGTGGTAGATCACTTAACCAGCCTACTATAGGTCGTAAGCCCTGTAAATGTTTAGACTTCCATATCCTTCTACATCTTCGTTGAGATATTAAAAATATTACGTTATAATATGTTTATATATAAATATATACATATATGTATTTATGTACGTGTTCGTATTAATTTTTCTAAATAACTTCCTTTTTGATATCACATCGAAGAAAAGGCGTATCTTTCAGATACGCCTATTTCTCGCTGAAAGTGAAAAAATATGATGCTTTATAAGGTTTCTTTTGACGTCAACAATTTTATTACCTCCGAAGATTTTTATGAAAATGAAAAAAATATTTCGATTTCAATAGAGAACGTGTATTCGCGTTTATCGAAGGGAGTCCCTTGGAAATCAAAGAATAATGCTTGAAAAGGAGAACCACCCCTTTTCAATGTCAAGTATATTTTTTACTAGGTGAAACATTCTTTTTAGGGTATCACATTTCGATTCATCAAACGTGTTCCTTTCCGGAGTTTGTGTGTAAATTGTGAATTTTTCTTCTTTAAGTGGCTATCACAAGGCCCTATCCATCTTGGTAAATTGAACCCCTGACGTTTGATACTTGTTGCGAGGGTGGCCGACCATGATGCATCGATATATTTCTACCCTCGAAGCCTCTGGCCAGCAAACAGCATACAATGAAAGCATGGAGGAATGCGCGAATGAATAAAAGCGAGATTCATGCGTCCGAATGAAATGTTATTTTCATATTATTTTTGACATCTTTTTGAGATGTTAAATAATATGTAAAAAAACTCCTGTAATTGGAGATAATCCAGATTTTGTGAACAAGTACTTGGACACACTCAAATTGTAAATATTTTTTCTAGTAGAGGTGAAATTTGTGCTCTTCTACGAAATTACATACGGATATAGAAACATCCGAAAATACATTGTATCAGTAGATTCAAAGAAAAGTAATCAATAAAAAATCAAAAAATCTAGTTTTTGTATCTATACAAAAACTAGCTGCAACTAGCCACGTGTTGCTGTTGTACTTTAATCTTTAATCTAAATAGTGAATTTTTATTTATTTTTATTAATTTATTATTACTTATATTTACAGTACATGTTTTATTTTTTGATGAACGTCTTACTATGCAGAACCCGTGACGAGACGTTTATTTACATTGCAAAGAAATTATAATTTTAAAATTACAAATCTTACAACATAAAATGTATGCAGAAATAAAACTATAATTAGCTTTTTTTATTTGAGTGGGGTGACTGACTTTAGGCAGCTCTTGTGTCCCATATCAAAACTACTTTTTAACTTGTTGTTTTTTTTATTATTAATATTTTTATTTATTTCTATATTCTATATTTTATATTTTATTTCATGTGGCGCAACATTGTAGGTATAGTTAGTATACTGTGCTTGTAAATCAATAAAATATTAAAACCTAAATTTTTTAAATATAATAAAAAATAAGGCATCAAAGTACACTGTAATTGGTTCTAGCTATAGTGGCCCAATTTTATTCATTATAAATAATTATTTAAAAAAAATGAAAAACGTTTTTTTGTTGCAGATAAGTACAACTTCAATGAGAACAATGGTGACGATCCCAACTCAGCTTCCAGTCAATCCATGGCCATGATTTTAGGAGCTTTATTAGCTGCTGGCCTACTCATACTACTTGCTATCATCAGCGCATCTGCGGTTGTTCTCTGCAAAAGGAGAGGAGATAGAATGTTTGGGTGTGGAAGTAACGCAAACAAAAGAGAATCAGTGTAAGTAAAGAATGATAAAAAAGTTTTATAATTCAAACTATGTAAGTTATAAACATGGAAAAGTCAAAAAACGCCCAAGAAATGGTAGAAAAAGATCTAATACGTTAATTGCTTTGCATAAGTCAAATAATTTTTTTTGGGACTCATAAAACCGATGAGACTAAAAAATATGTAATTTTTTTCAAAAAATATAATTTGTATAATTTATTTTTGTTAATTTTCAGAGAATAAATTCATCCTTAAAGTATGCTTATTCTTTTTTATCTTTTTGAGATATCAATATGAAATCACTTTAAGTAAAAAAAACATAGATTTGTGAACAAAGACTGGGACACACTCAAAACGTTGTGCATTTGCTTATTACCCACTATTATTTCTGTCAAAGATCAGAAGTGAGACCGATTAATATTTTTTTTCCTTTAGTACTGGTCCTTCAATGTACGCTGCTCCAGATGATGAAAACGGGTTTGGACTGCACTTCGGCGCCCCTTCAGTCATGATAAGACCTTGCGCAGACATCAGGAGAGACGCCAGAAGAGCATCGAGGCATCTATCAGCTTTGCAAGAGGAAGCCTTAGTGTCTCAAGAACTGAGCATCGTCGGACAAGAATCAGATGAATTCAACTCAAATCAGATCGAACTAAGATTGAGACCGAAAGAAATGTATCCACCAATCAACCCTCCGGATGGTTTCATGTACCCAGAATACAGAGACATCGATGGAAACATTTACTCACAAATGATACCACTTACCAGATCTCCAAGCCACGAGGTGTCTGAGGCCAGTCTGCAAAGAATCGCGTTGAATCGATCAAGTTCTGGAAGGAATTCAAAAGATTTTTCTATGTACGCAACAGGTTTCGGTATAAACTATCAAAGTTTGAACCCAGTACCGCAGTATGCCAGGATTCCTGTGAAAAGGACGAGCACCCCAGATTGTATAAGGATGAGTACCCTGGAAAGAAGACGAAGTTCCCAAGGAAGACCGGAAACTACGCAACAAGGAGTCATAACGGAACCGATTTATTTGCAAAGAATTAGTCCTCAGGGAACGATTTCATCCGGATTCAGAATAAGCCAACCAAGTCTTCCAAGTCCGGCATTATCAACAGCCCAAGAAGGAGATTTGAGATCAGTTCAAACTGATAACCCTAGGTCAAGCACGGCAAGCCAAAATTCTCAAATCACTGTAATAGATCGTGGAGCGAGAGAAACACAAAACGAACAAGAATTATCGAGTTGTGATAATCAAAAAAGTATTGCAGACAAGTCGAGTGTTGTTCCGTGCGTTCCAATTGGAACCAGTCCAAAAGAAGGCGATGCCAGTTCCGTTGTTCGGTTTCCTTTAAACAGTAAGTACGAAATATGAAATATAAATTACATGACAGAAAGTTTTGTTAAGGAAAATATTATTTTCGGGAATCCATATTTCGATGCACACAGGAAAGGAATGGAACCATTCGAATATATATCTTTTTGTATGAGATGAATCATTTTACTTATAAAACATACATAAATGATAGTTTTGAAATAGTTTCGCTGATATTATTAATAAATGCATTTCATTCTTCTAAATCTTCAGTCGTAAATATTGAAAATGCTATTTAAATATAAACTACAGAGGGTTAAACTTAATTGAATAATAAAATACCAAAAAACGTAGTGTTTTGAGTTTATATTAGATGCATTAAAATATATTTTTTTGTATCAAACTGTTATATAGTTGAAATAAATACATATAATGACAATTTCTCAGATAAAAACTATTAATTTTTTTAAATACGTGTAGGTTATATCAAGTATAATATTTCTTCATCTTTCTAACCCTTTTCCACACCCAATGGTGCAAAAAACATATTTTCGTACAAAAAAAGTTATCTTGATCATTGAACACATGAATTTTAGTTGATCAGCCCTGCATTTAGGTCCAGGGTAGTAATAAATTTGTTTAAGGATGAAAAAAAATACATCTTGCCCCTTAAAAATCTAACCTGAGACCACCGGCATAGTAATAAAACGTACTGACCAATACAATACGGAAGTGTTGTGCTGACCAATACAATGCGGAAATACATTTTTTGTTTCAGAACCGGATTTACTTATTTCACAACAGAGACTCGGAGAAAAAGAAGAATGAACAAACAAGAGACTTGAATAAAATGTTTACCCAAAAAATAAAAGTAAAGATAATCCTTCAAGGTTCAAAAATGAAATGCACTTAAGTTTTGCAATAAATACTCGCAAAATACTGATTACAGTATATTGTAAAGTATAATGTATTTCATATTATTAACAAGTTCTATGAAGAGATACGAGTATAATAACTGATCTAGGGGGAAGTTTAGCCGCGTTTACTGGTACTTACTAATGATTTCGAAATCTGTATGTTTGTTTATTATGAATGACATAATCAGAGAAAATTGTAATGTAAAATATCTGTATTTTTTATATGGACCGAAGATGACGAATTATTACACATGGGCATCTATATCGTTCATATTAAGGTAATTTTACCAGTTTTAGCATGCTTACAAACAAATAAAATGAAGTTTTTACAATCAATATTTGAAACACTAACTTTGTGATTTTCCATTATATCTATCAAATTAAGTTTGTTATTCAAGTCACATAATTTTTTTTATCGTTTTTCCTTAAAAATTTCAATTTCACTTAGTAAATATGTATCAGTATTGTGTTTTGATGCTTTCCACGTAACTTTCAAACACCAAGTGAAATTTAATATATAAATGGAAATATACTATCACCAAGTGACTTCCAATTCAATTAATGGAATGATAATGATTTTTTTATCGATCAAACTTATTTATTTCAAAGAAATGTAAAATTAGATTTAAAACCAATTTAAACAAAATTATTTTGTGAGTATTGTAGAGATAAAAAAATTATTGTTCAACTGAATATGACTAAAACAACAAATTCGAATATATATCTTTTTGTATGAGATGAATCATTTTACTTATAAAACATACATAAATGATAGTTTTGAAATAGTTTCGCCGATATTATTAATAAATGCATTTCATTCTTCTAAATCTTCAGTCGTAAATATTGAAAATGCTATTTAAATATAAACTACAGAGGGTTAAACTTAATTGAATAATAAAATACCAAAAAACGTAGTGTTTTGAGTTTATATTAGATGCATTAAAATATATTTTTTTGTATCAAACTGTTATATAGTTGAAATAAATACATATAATGACAATTTTTTTATCGATCAAACTTATTTATTACAAAGAAATGTAAAATTAGATTTAAAACCAATTTAAACAAAATTATTTTGTGAGTATTGTAGAGATAAAAAAATGATTGTTCATTTGAATACGACTAAAATAACTGTTGACAGTCAAATAAAGCAGATGTGACTGTCGGATCACGTTATTTTGACATCACAAGTTGTGACAGAAGAGATTTAAGAGCAAAAATGTACCTAAAACTATAGTCTGTAATTATAATTTATGTAGAACTTTTAGAAACTAATATTAAGAATTTTAATTATTACATGGTAAGTGTGAAAATAAAGTATACAAAGCCCTAAATTGTTTATTTAAAACGTTAAAAATTACAGTAAAAATTTACGTTCAAAATACACAAAAATTTGGTTTTGATTTAAGATTTTTGTAGGTGAAATGCCATTTCGCTGCTTTTGAAATATAATATCTTTGAATATTTATACTAAAATGGTTATTTATATTTGTCAATGGTACTTGGTTACTAAGGTTCAATGATTATTTTATTTTTTATGATTTAATTGCTGTAAAATTAAAATATTTTTTTTTAAACGTATTTTTAGAATGTATCTATCTTAAATTTACTGAGGAAACGATTTTCCATATCTATATAAATAATTAAAATACTCGTTGGTTCACAATCTCAATTATTTCATCACAAATACGTTGTATTCAAATACGTGCGTATTTTTTCATACACCTGAGACAGAAATCTTGATAATAAAAAAAAATTAACCACGATGGCACGATCTGTTAAACATAACAGTAACACACGCAATACTAAACCTTGCTTAATACGAACAGCTTTTTTCGTGATAGCTGTTCCCACTTAGAATCTTCAATAAATTTGATTGCATTTTTTTTTCGTAGATATTTATTATTGTAATTGTTTCACAAGCAGTATAAAATATAAAAAAATAAGATGTGTGCTTTTTTTCTTCCTTTAAACCAGACTGAGGTGATCTGGGTACAGCTAGATGTTAATATGAAATCTCTCACTGTGAAAGATATCAACTATTTATCATATGCAAGACATATGCTAATATAGATGACCTTTTTTCATACATTTTTATTTATTTTGTGTTTTAAAATTCTTTTAGTTTCAATCCCTGATGTAAAAAAAAAACTTGGAAAAAGAAAACGTTTTTTTTCGACACATTTATTACAAGATCAATTCACACATATTTTTTTACCTTTGGATAAATAAGCGAGGTATACAATTTTCGTTGGCTGAAATATTTTGACTGTGCGGTAGTGACGTTGTCTGACTGAATACTGAGAACAACTAATTTTCAAAATTTCTTATGTATTATATAAAATGAGTAAAAAAATCATTACTTGTTATATTTTTAATCAGTGTGGGTGCATAATTAAAAGCGGTAAATTGTAATTTAAAATATATTAATTATCCAGTTCATTCAATCGTCATTATTGAAAAAACAATGAGTCTCGTACATAAACATAGACAAAAGTGGAAATATGCTCGTAATATGGAATTTAAAATACGCATCGAACTGGTAAATTAAAGAGACCTTTTAAAACATTCGTGAACAGTTAAATTTTTGTCAAATGCTGAATATTGCAGAAAAAACATTTTTGTCTTCATTCATTTTGTGCCGTATGTTTGCACTAAAATGGTGCATAGGTGACTGCATACAATCGAAAATATTAAATTGATCGCGTTTACATGATACCGATATATCCTGGGGTCCATTGTTTAGTTATACGCCCCTAACGTGTTGTTTTATTTAATATTTAGGCAGGATTTTGTAATTTTTATTGATTTTGTAGATTTTATTTTGTAATGCCTTACGTTATCGTATTGTAAGGGTAGAAAAATATAAAATATATTTATTTTTCTAAATATTGAGCTGAAGGTATGATGCTATAAAATAATTACCACATCTATGTTTATAATTGATAAAATTAATTCAACATTTTATGTTTGATGAGATGTAATTTATATGATTACGTATGTATGTATATGATGAATATTATTTAGCACACACAACATAACATGTAAAGAAAAACCTTTGATTTTAAAATAAACATTTTTTCATCAGTTTTATTACTTCATGTGAAGCCAACAAATTTCACATTATTTACAAAATTTTTAGGAGTGTCCGAGCCTTGTAAATAAAAGTTTATCTGCTAAATAAAAGTTTTCTTAAACCAACCATAGATGGCCTCAGTGAACTCGCACATAAATGTCGTGATATTTATAATATGTGTTTGTGTTCCAAAATTTTTAGTAGTGTGTTTGCCAGTCGTGGGTCGAATGATGACTGTAATACGTGTATAAAGTGACCCACTTTACCAGCTAATGACAGGTCATAAGCACTGTAAATACCCAGACTTCTAAATTCTTCTTCATCTTTGTTGGCAATTCGATATTATTATCATTTCTTACACATTTTATACTGTTTACAATTTATATTGATATGTATGCTGATTTACAATTTATTAAAATGTCATGCTTAGTAGATTCTAGTATTAAATTAATTCATAAAAATACCTCATTTTGTATTGCTAAGTAGCATTATCAATTATGTGTAATTTCATAAGTAGTTTACTTTTTTTTTCAAAAAAAATCTACAAAGTAATGTTTAGTTTTATGAATTGTAATTTAAGAGTGTGAAATATATATAATAATATTTTTGTACCAAAATAATAGCATGATAATATTTTTTAAATTTTTATTTTACTACATGCAGTTTAGCTATAAAAAAAAGATTTTATTAAATGTGTGCAAACCTTGTTTTATCAACATGAAAATTGATTAAATTATCGCTGAATGCATAAAAAATGTTTTATTATTTTTGTATTCTAATTTAAATGAGACAATTTGTAAAATAACAATATCCCAATCTCCGTGTTTTTTTTTAATGTTGCTTTTTTCTAAATATTAGAGAGGGTCATTAAGAGCGTAGTTGTAGATATTAGGAACCCTCACCTGTTGCACTAGCTGAAATTGAGAATTGTATATATTTTCATTTGAACAAATGAACGTGGTTGGTTGAAGCAAAGGAAGAACGCGGAAAACTTGGCATGATCAAGTATTTCAAATACTTGAAAGTCTTCGGGTAACAAATTGTAATAATTATCGGATTAGAATGAGGAGATTCTTTGTCTTTTCCTTCGAACCCTTATCTACACCCTAGAGGTGCATAGGGCACTGTATCATATAATCGTAGTGTTATATTGATCAATAACACGTAAAGGAAAGGTGATCAGCCCTCCGCTTCAGGTACCAGTCCAGGGTTGTATTGAATATATATTAGGGTGAAAAAATCACTTATTTATTTTACCCCCCTGGGAATCGAACCAAGGACTTGAAGAACGGTAGCCGAGCATATTGACCATTACACTATGGAGATGGAAAGGAGATTTACGATATAAGTATATGGTTAATACATAAACTTCACCATATCTACCAATTTTCTTATCATCCCTACACTTTTCGGTTACCGTGAATTGTTCTTAGAAATGCTGCTGATAGCTGGCTCATATATATTTATATCGATATTGTTGAGCTTACGGAGCCATTTTGAGCCCACGTGGATCCTGTGTTCGCTGATGAGCCTTAGATTACTCCAGGATTAGATGACAATTAAGCCTCCTCTCGTCGCGGCAACCTTTATTAATTGAAATCCGTGAAGCTAAACGGATTCCGCCTTATGCATAATTCACCGCCAAACTTGGTACAAATTACACCTTTACCGATTCTTGTATCAATCGCCCACCTCTAATTTATATTGATATCAGTTTATTAAGTGATCTTTACAAATAAAAACGTAAATGTTTGTTTGTTCAGTTTCTTAAGTCTACTAAAGTCATTCAATAATTACCTTGAATTTTTTTAATATTTTGAAATTAAATACGCGTGCAAAATCTTTTTTTTTTTTTGGAAAAAAAGGTTTTTTTTTACCGACATAGCAGCACCATTTGTAAAATGCAACAGCACGACTTGCAAAATTCAACTTTGTTCATGGCGGGTAGTGTGCTTCTCGACAGCTGCAAGAATATTATATACCCATATGCAATGCCGGGCAGAGAATTTTTATTCGGAGAAAGTAGGAGCAAAAAAATAGTTATTTATTATTTCTTTTAGTCATAACTCTAATAATGAATGTTTTGTCGTGGAGAAATAACTGAGGAAACTTGTAGTTTGAAAAAGATTTAGTAAAACCCCCTATAACGTTGACATAGGTACCGCATTTTCAGAGGGAACGTTATAAGTGGTTAATTTTTAAAATTGTATTTTTACATTTTAACCAGCGGGAAAGACTGAAATGAGTAATTTAAAATTAAAATACACCTTAAAAATATTATCTCCATACCACGTTGCCATTGATAAACGCGGTACCTATCTCAACGTTATAAGAAGGTTTACTGTTTATTATAGTCAAACGCATAATTCGGTCTCACAGTTTTCCATATTTTTTTCATTAAACTGGGGTAGGCCCTGTTTATGTGCCTTTATGAAATGCACTCTACTGTCTATATGCATTGTGAAATAAAACATTTTAGAAATGTGATAGAATATCTATTTAATAAACATATCGAGACACAAATTAACAGTTAGATTATTAATATTGTTACATCTATTTGGGTTCTATGGAGACATTTTATAATGCTTGTTTAAAATATTCATGTGTTAAGAGTCCAGTACTTAGAATTATTACAGTGCAGTAAATTTAAATATTTTATCTCAATAATTGTTCAAATTTATAAATAAACTAATGTGAGTCTTATAAAAAGCCATTGGGATTGTTGTTTTTTTCAGTGAAAAAAGTATTAAAATAACTGCGTAAATTACAGCTTTAGTCAAATTTTAAAAATTCAAATTCCTGAAAATATTCGAATATAATTTATTTTACGACTTGCTTGAACTTTCGAGTCACTGGCGTTTTTGAATTATGGGAATTTGAATATTTTCAAAACCGGAACAATAAATACAGACCGGAAGCGTAACGTTTCAGGGATCGGAAGTTCTTATCGAACGAGCTGTCTAAAGAATTCACGAAATTCAATTCACCAAGTTTTATTTCATTCGTATTTCTCATAAAGAGGTGAATGGGTAATCTGTGACAATGTTGACACGACATTTAAGTAAAATAATTTTAGTTATTTAAAAATATACATTTTTGTGGTTCTCATAAATGGTATTTTCTAAGCTTACCTAAAAATTTTTAAACCCTTATCCGCCCCCGATGGTGCATAGAGCAGTGCATCATATAAATGCAGTGTTATCTTGATCGGTAACACATGAAGGGAAGGAACATCGTTAACACATGTATTATATTAGCCATCCGCTTCAGGTACCAGTCCAGGGTGATATTGAATAAGTATTAGAGTGAAAAATATCACTTATATTTATTTGACCCCCCTGAGAATCGAACCCGGGAGCGGTGTGACGTTCCATTCTCTCTGCCTACCTCTGCGGATAAGTGGCGTGATTGTTAGGTATGTAAATTTCTAATATTATTTTTAATTGTTTTTGTTTTCAAGTATTCTTTATATAATAATTTAGATCGCTGTTCCTAGCCATGCAGATGATAATTTCCAAAGTTGCCAGTAGCACCTAATATAATTTCGCAGAAACAGATAAAGCTATAGTAATTCATGTTATGTGTATATGAAATGGCAACTGCGCCGCATTAGTTCTCGCTCCAAGTGTTTATCCTGTTGCAGATGTCAACACTGGGACCTGTGCGTCGAAACATTGTTATCTACGTCTCCTTAATAAAATTAATAAAAACAATATTTGAAAAGCATATATTTTTATACCTTCAAAACATTTGAGTACTATTTATTTATATAAAAAGTCATTACTATTTTATCCCGAATTATTGTTTTTATTAATCAATGCTATGTCATAGAGTATTTTTTTAATTGTTTATTAGGTTTCCTTAGTAGAAATGCTGAAAAAGCTCGTAATCCCTTGATAATAAAATTATATGTTATTATTTCAAAACTTGCAGGCAGGGATATTAAACATTAATTCCTTCCGCTTGTTTTGTATTTGTTCCGAGCATTTTTACGAAAATTCACTAATTAAATAATTACAAAATCTAATTCTATTGCCTGCCTCATAAAGTTTATTTAAAAACATTTGTATTTTTTCTAGATATTGCCATAAAAAAGCAGTGCAGTCTTTAAAAAATTAAGTTGAACTTAATATCACGCTTTTATAAGCCCTTAAATTATAATGTTTACGAATATATGTTGAAAACAAATTGTATTTTATTTTCATATTTTCCTCAAAAGGTACTGAAATTATGTATATGTTAATGATAATAAAACCCTTACCACACCCCAATGGTGCATAGGGCACCGCTTCATATAAACGCAGTGTTATCTCGATTGATTACACATGAAGGAAAGGTGATCAGCACTCCACTACAGGTACCAGTCCAGTGTAATATTGAATAAATATAAGAGTGAAAAAATCACTTTTATTCATAAAACCCCCCTGGGAATCGAACCCGGGACCTCCAGAACGGTAGCCGAGCATGCTGACCATTACACTACGGAAGTGGACTTATATGTATATGTTACTTAAATATAAAGCATTATCTTAAAATAAAATATTAAGAATGCAGGAATAAATGTAAAGCCAACAGAAATAAATGATTAGTAAAATAAAAATAAATCAATAATGTTTTAAATATAACTAAGAAAAAAAAGCAAGTTTAATTAATTTTGACTGTATTTGAAATACATAAAATTTAAAAGGACTATCAATACCCTACGCTTTAAAAATTTTATAAATCTTTGTTGAGAAACTGGGGAAACCACAGATTTGTGAACAAATATTCAACACAAAATATATTTTTTAGCATATTCACGCCCAGAGGATTCCAACAGTTTAGTTCAACTTAATAACATAACACATCAATTAACAGAGATCGAATATAATGTATTTTCAGATAATATTATTTGTATCGGCGCACATTCCTTAAATTGTCGCTTTACAAATTTTCACGGATCTGTGCGCCACACAACACACAACGGGCGCCCCGCTCGCCCGCGCCCCGCGCAGACGTGTGTACCTTGGGGCCCCGATCCGCCTCTGTAAAGCAGTATCTGTAAAGCAGGGGGGACTAGTCCGTGCGCATTATATGTACTCGTACAGTCATGCTAGTTATCAAGAGGAATATCGAGAAATTATCGGAAAATGTGATATTCACGACAGGTATCCGCGATGCATGCCCGCACCAAAGGCTTCATGAGCACGCTGTTAATGAATACTTATGCAATTACATTACCTTCGTTAATGCATTGGTAGTTTCAATCTATTCGTTCCACAAAATCTGAAATGATAGAGAATTTAGTATACCTTTCCGTCTCTTCGTCAGGACAAACACTACCTTAGTTGATGCATTGGTAGTTTCAGTTCGTCTCTTTGTCAGGACAATGCACCACTACAACAGCATTCAAACAATGCTTCACGTCACAATGCACTATTCACACACTTAAAAAACTACTCAAAATATTAATAACGTTTTTGGTCGAATATATGTTGAAAGCCAGTCTATGTTAGTAAATATTGGTCCTTATTGCATGTTGGACCAAAAACGCATGTGATATTGTAAGTAAAAAAAAAACATTAAAATGGGAAATTCTCTAATCTCAAAATATTTTTTGTAAAGATAGACCAATCTTTTAAGTACCCGGAGATAAAAATTTTGCTTTGTATTTTTGCATTTTTTTGTAAAATTGACTTACATGGATCTGGCGGATTTCGAAAGTAGGCGGCACATAAATAGTACAAGTTACATGTTATTGTGATAGTGACACAAGAGTATAGAAATAAACTAGCTGGCAGAGGGTTGAACGAAGTGGGATTTAACTGAAAGTTAATTGGGTTGGGATTTGGTGGACAAGGGAATTATGATAAAACATATCGGTAATTATAAGCCCGTTAATTTTCAACCGATGCACTCGAGTTGCTTTTGGCCATATAATGATGTATGATCTAAATTAATTGAAGTGGTAGGATGCCATGATTTGCATACTATTGATAATATAAATTAAAAAAAATACTTTATTTTGCTGGGATTTCATTTTATTTTTAGTCGTAAAAACTAGTATTTTATTTAATTTTTTGTTTTCAACTGTAGTTTGCATGGAGTATAGAATAATTTATAAAATACATATAAAATGTTAATATAGAAATAAGTAGTGACCTCTTCGGAAACATAAGAAATATATGGTACAATATCTTGCAAACTTCCCATTCGTAATATTGCTAATATAACTTCAGCTTTAATAATAAAAATGTGAATTTGACTTAAAGCGTTTATAATGTATTTTTTAGTTTTCAACGTAATTAATTTTTTATTTATTTTAATTATTTATTGGAAAACCAACATAAGATTTAACAAAAACAACATAATAAAGTAAAATAAAAAAAATCAATTACGGGTTTTCACTTAAGCAATTTAAAAATAAAAATAAGCTGCCATATACATAGAAGTATAACTATATAATAAACTAACATCACATGTTTTTTATCAAATAATATAAATTTTCTTAATCAAATAGTCAAAAAGACATTAACATTAAACGTATTAAAAGAAATATTATTGATATCTATTTCATTAAGCATTACATGGCATATATCGCAGGCTCGATTTAAAAATGAATTTTGGTAGGACTTGGTGTGCATTGGTTATGACAGAAGGGTCATTTTTATCTTCTATTGTGCTAAAGTTATCTTCTCAGGAGCGTCTAATAAATTTAAAGTACATTACCTAACATTTATTTGCCTTTCCTTTTCTTACTCATTCGTTTTACATAATACAAAATATTTTTGAAATATCCAGACCCTTGATAACAAATCTGAATAAAATTATCATTTAAACCAGTATTTGACGTGTTTCAAGCCCTACAAATACCCAGATTTCTATATTTTTTGAGATGTTAAAAATCTATCGAAAAGGTTCATCTCAGCTATGGAATTTTTTCTTAATAAATTATAATCTCAATAAATAATTTATCCTTATTTCTTAAAAAACAATAAGAAAAATGACAATTATACTTAATACTGCAAATATAAAATATTATTCGACATAGAGATATATTTCTTTATAATATCAGCCCCAAAGTAGAATATGATGTTTTTCCTTACAAAAACAGCGTTCAGCGACTCGGTGGTAAACAAATGTTCGTATGGCGGATCCTGTGCCATTAGCCCGGTATATCTTCGTAAAAATTCGTGTGAGAAATAAACTTTATTAAACCTAATGATCCTCGAACCTCCTCTACAATGCTGGCACTGACAGTTCTGTCTTAAACCATTATTCAAAAATTCTTTCCCGCGAGCAAAACTGCTGGCGAAGTATAAAAAATTAACATAAATTTAAAATGACGCGGGAAATTTGCAGACACGTTATTGTTGAAGTTTTTGTACTTTAATATTTTCCCCTATTTAAGGGATGGTTCTGTTAACACAAGAATCGCTGACAGGATAATTTGATCCTAAACGAAATTGTAATTGAAGTTCTCTACGTTTTTGCCTTTAATAAAGTGGCCCATTCATCAAAAATTATGTCATTGTTGTCATATACTTAAACATATTTTATATATGTATATATATATATATATATATATATATATATATATATATATATATATATATATATATATATATATATATATATATATATATATATATATATATATATACACATACATTTAAAAGGAATAATATTAATTTAAAAATAAATTATATTTACAATTTTGAGAGTGTGTTAAAATATTTGCTTTAATTAGAAGTTGTTTTTATATACGATTAAGATTTTGAACATTGTGTTTTTCTTCAAATAATTATTCATATTCGTTTACATCTCATATGTAATCAGTAAAATAATGTAATTTCAAATACTGTATAACTTATCATTAACAAAAGAAAATATGAAAAAAATTTTAAAAAAATCACGTTCTTTTTTAATGGTAAATACATATATGAAGCAAATAAGTAAAATTAATATGTGTTTATAAACGTGAACATATTTTTTTTATATATATATACAGTGAATTTATATTTTTGATTATTATTTATATCTTGCTTACTGCTGACATATTTCAGATAACACAAACTTCCAGATTTCATTAATCACAATTCTATGGAAGTTTTTATTCTTTATATTGCTATTATGTTCTTTGACGTTGACAGTAATCAATCAATAATTCTGCCGCTAACAAAGTAACAAGAAAGACGAAAATAATCCATTCGGATTATAAAATGCCCATCGCTTTGCAAATAATTGTGGAAAAATATTTTCGAATATAAAACGAAATTGATCTTAAAATAAGTTCCATATACCTGGTTCCAACTCTAATGTATGGAAGTTAAACATGGAGTTGGCAAAAGAAGGATGAAAGTAGACTGAATGCAGTCGAAATGCGATCTCTCAGAAGAATGTGCGACAAAACGATGTATGATAGATGTGCGAATAGTGAAATAAGGTTGGAATGCAAAGCTGAGATAAGCATTATCGATAAAATTAAGAAAGGTGGGTTGAGATGGTTTGGACATGTAGAACGAATGAGTGAGGAAAGAACGGTAAAACATATGAGGCGAATGATATTTGGAAAAGAAGCAGAGGCAGACTGAGAAAAACATGGCACGATCAGGAATGCCAAATACTTGAAAGTGGTCAGGTTAGGAGTCGTAACAATCGGCGGGTATGCATGAGGAGTTGCATGACGTGGAAGAGGCGAAGAATGTTTGCAAGGACAGAGTGGTGTAGCGTTCTATTCTCTCTGCCTACCCCTGCGGGGAAGTGGCGTGATGGTTAGTGTTTCTTAGTTAGTATTGTTCTGACATTTCTTGGTAGAGGTTAATTTCATGAAATAACTACAACGTAGTTTTTCCACTTTTCTTGTTTTTGACCAGTGAATGGGTTTGGTCATAATATCATTTCTCTTGTGTAGTAGTCAGACAGTCAAGGTAGTCACCAGTCTAATGATGTCGGTCAAACCCGGTTACTGGTCAAATAAAACAATAGTGGAGAAAAACTATTAAGATGTTAACTTATTTATTTTTTTACAAAAATGTTAATAATTTTAGTATATAACCACTCCCCGAGATTTTTATGTCTACCGGATTCGAGACGTACCCGTCTCTTCGTCAGGACAATCACTACCACAGCATGCAAACAATACCACCCTTCATCACCATAGCACCATTTACACACTTTAAACTACACAAAATGTTTAACACACGCGATTTTTGTTCGACCCGAAGACCAACATGCACTTAAGGTTTCAGCACAGATATGCGTTACGAGTCGAGGTTAAACACGCACTAGAATTAAACATATTAATGAATCAGATTATATGCTCGTAGGATGATTGTCCTGACGAAGAGATGGTTACGTCTCAAAACCGGTAGATATAAAAATCTCGGTGAGTGGTTATATACTAATATTATTAACATTTTTGTAAAAAAATAAATAAGTAAAAATGACTAACCACAAAGTAAATGCTTTAAATTTTAATTTTATTGAGAATACATATATTAAGATGTTGTTGATTATAGTTCTTACTAACTACATAACTAAAACTGTCATGCGGCTTTCCTTTTTATTATTCGTCTTATTTCACGCTAAAATATCAATCTGTCTTTACACATAAGATATAACAAAAAGTTCCGCTTTACCGTAGAGGCAGGCAGGAATAGAACGCCACACCACTCTGTCTTTGCACGTTCATGCATCTTCGGCTGTCCAAAATTAAAATACAGAAAGGGACATTTTTTTGTAGTACGTTTTTTGCATTTTTGGACTAAGTAGAATCTACTCTATCTAGTAGAGACCTGACCGCTTCTCTAACGGTTAAATGCACCCAAAATATAAACGTATTAATATAAATATTACGTAATATCAATTCCTTTTGTTGTTTTTATAATTGACTCACTGGTTTATATCTGAACAATAAAAAGAATATAATTTGTTTTATTACTTGTATTCATAGAATAAAAGCATTTTTGTGAGCTTTAATAGATACATATACAACTTCTGTGACTGCACAATGCGGAAATAGTGTTCTTACAACCCCTACCCATATCCCGACATACCCCTAGACGTTCTAGTGGAATGTCTCCTAGTCAGACTTGCAAGAAATCGTTTGGATATCTCTCATTAGGACAGCTACGACCTCGAGACAAGATACCATGAGTGTAGCACACTCACAGCTGTTTCTGGACCTTACATTACATGTTATCTGCGCTACAATGAGTGAATGCAAGTAAAGGGGTTTTGAGGGAAGATAACTAATGGTGAAATAACGCTATTTTACATGAGTAATGATATGACACAAGGCAGTTGCCGTTGAAGAATATTTGTTTAAAAGATTTAACTCGTATCTCGGTGGTTATAAAAAAAAAAAATTAAAAACAGTATCAATTTTTCTGTTTTTAAATGTCTAAAATGTGCTGCTTACTGAGATTTTTGGATAATAATATATTTATCTAAACGGTTTACCATCCAAGTACTTTTTTGAAATTTATTTTAAATGAAATACTATAGTTTTTAAGTTCGATCTTTACTTAAAAAATTCTTTGTTAATAAATTTAACCGTTATTTCCATTTTCACATCATTTTAAAACGAATTAATTTTAAAATTAGTTGTTACCAAATTATGTACTTATTTTTTACAAAATGTTTTATGATTTGTAATACATTAATTTATGATAAATCAATTTTAAAAAATATGAAATTTATTTAAAAAATCTCAAATTATTTAAAAAATAAAATAAACGTTATCTAAGTCTACAAAGCTTTGCAGGGTTGCATTATACAGGCAAAACGCTTAATTGTTTATTTGAACAAAGAAAATTTCAGGTCCGTTGAAAGTAAAAACTCCAAAATATAAATACAAGAGCATCCTCAAGAATTCTTATCTCCCAACCACAGGCCGTAAAGCTTCCAAACAAAAGCTTAAAATGCCTAAAAAGAGTGTATCGAGGGAATACCGATTCGATTTTACGTTACAGTACTTCGATTTGCCTGAAATTATTCATTCCTGGTTAATTTTAAACTTACTAAACCAAATTCAAATAGAGAATCAGCATTTGTGTATTTTGTTTGTGTTTCATAATAAACCTTTTTGTTAGATTTATATTATCCACTGACACCTCGTGATGGAATTACATTTTTAATTTATTATTAGATTAAAACCAATATTTTTAGCTTTTCCACTTTTTTATTTGACCAGCGACCGGGTTTCGTCGTTACCGACATCATCAGACTGGTCAGACTTACCGACATCATCAGACCAGTCTGGTTTTAATCTAATAATAAATTAAAACCTTTTTGTATTTGAAAATTAACATTGTTGTATTTGAAAACAAATATTTGTTTTACAAAATAAACATTTTTGTTGTGTTTTCAAAATAAAAATATACATTGTTATACGAGAGTCAGGTAAGTACATTTATACGTGAACGCCATAAATGTATATTATACGTGTTTTATACATATTTCAAGAATTTAAAAATCATCAAATTATATTATCAAAACTCTCTGAATACTTGATATTTGTAAAAAAACGTACAACATTCTTTGAAATGTCAATTGTAATGTATGTTGTACAAAATATTGTTTTTTTTTTAAATATTTTTGCGTATAATGTTCATTTAATACTATATACCGAAAAAAATTATATACAGTTTTTAACTAATATTTTATATACTTTATATTTGAAACACTAAATTTGTAATTGTCCATTTAATAATAAAAATATAACTTTTTATTAAAATCACTATAAATAATAGTGATTTATTTATAGTGATTTTAAGGCTTATTTTACTTTTTTTTAATTTACTGAAAGAAAATTGTATATACAGTCAAAAAATCAAACAACATTGCTGAATGTACGATCCATTTTAGAATATCCATTTATGAATAAGTCTTTTGTATTTAATAAAAAAATTGTTACTTTATGGAAAAGCAGGTTGAACCATTTTATTTTATTTAATAGTTTATTGCGTATTTATGAACGTTCATTTGAGAAAAAAAAGGTATGTTAATGATATTTTTTTCTTATTTAAAAAAAAATATTTTAAAGATTTAACTATGTAAAAGTGATTGAATTAAAAAAAAACTTGTATTGTAGTTAAAATTCTAGTGCAGTATTGAGATATCCTGGGAGAAAAAGTACGTTAATTAGGTGCTATGAAAAGAAACATATTTTTATGTACAAAAATAATTTCTTTTTTATTTTCAATGCTTACTTAATAAATAAATACATAAAGCACAAAAAAACATCCAAAATAATAAATTAAATTGCCTTATTGATTGGCAAAAGAGGACTTCGGCGTCTTTCGTCAAATAACAACGTCCCTTGAATTTTCCTTAGAAGGTTTCTCATATCAAACGTTTTCCAGAAAAGCCATTATGTCGAGAATCCTTTGTACTTTATTCCTTGGATATGAAGCGTTTGCCTAAGGGCCACTTCGGCCAATCAAATGAGATGATAAGTTTTCAAAACGAAACGATAATAAATCGCAGAAATTGAAACATTACTTTTGAATATTTTTCCGACAAAATTTCGGCTATGGTATAGTCTCATCAAACTAAAATATTAGGGGCATAAGTATACCGAATAAGGCTTTTTCCAAAAAAATATCGTATAGTTTAATGAAATCCTAACAGTTATATTTAAATATATATATATATATATATATATATATATATATATATATATATATATATATATATATATATATATATATATATACATTTGTGTATATATATATATATATATATATATATACATTTGTGTATATATATATATATATATATATATATGTATATATATAAATATATATATATATATATATATATATATATATATATATATATATATATATATATATATATATATATATATATATATATATATATATATATATATATATATATATATATATATATATATATATATATATATATATATATATATATATATATATATATATATATATATATATATATATATATATATATATATATATATATATATATATATATATATATATATATATATATATATATATATATATATATATATATATATATATATATATATATATATATATATATATATATATATATATATATATATATATATATATATATATATATATATATATATATATTAAAAAACAAAATATTATTTTTGAATGCAATATTATGTCAAAAATTGAAATCAATCGACTTATAACTTGAGGAGGTTTAAACTTTCAATCCAAATTAATATTTCAATTTTTATTTTAAAAGACCCAAAAAATAAACAAAAATAATTTAATTTAAAATCACATAAATTTATCCTAATATAATGATTTACATGCGTCGTTACGTATGTATGGTATAATAATAATAATTGATATGTAAAATGATATTTATATTTTTATGAAATAAATTTAATTACTTCAATTCGCGATCATTATGTCAGAACATAAATTGAATCTACGACACAAAAAACATGAAATTCGTAATTTAAGATAACGGAAATTTTAATTATTAATTTTGATAATAAGTCTACTCATTTCACGACGCAATACACTCGACTTAAGGGTGGGTTCAAGTAAATTATTTCACCCCCAGGCGGTAGATTTCAGGTAAGCTGAATAGCTGTCTCATCAATGAGTAATTGATATCTAATCAGCCCTCAGGCTTAAAAGTATTTTGGGGAAATTCCGAAATGTAAGTAAATGTATAATAAAATATACGTCATTTACCATAATGTAAAAGATAATTATTGAAAAACTATTTTAGAATATTTATGTAAGCTCAAAATTACATCCGAAAACGGAATTGTATTTTCCAATCGGAATCTTTATTTATATGAAATAAAAACATACTATCTTTTAATAAGTCGAATGTAATTAAAATTAATATTCAGACACAAAGACACAATGTAATAAACATATTCTCACAAATTCTATATATTTGATAATGATTTTTAAAACATCGAAAAACGTGTGACGTTTTATTAATTAATTAATATTGATACTTATAAAGCATAAGTCAAATAATTAAAGAGTCCAATCTGTGCACATATTTTTTTTGTGTTTCTACACACATCTTTGTTCATAAATCAGGGTTTCTCCACTTTGGCGCTATTGGAAAATATCTTGCACACATATGAATAAGGGTATTTGCAAAAAAAAGGCCAGCGTAAACCAGCCCAGGGCATGTGAACCAGCCTTCCTGTGCTCGCAGGAGTTCTCCCAATAGATTTGGAGACCAGAGAGGCAGTAGCAAAACGGTCTGTGAGGAAAGGAGAGAGTTTGGAATACTTCGGTATCGTGCTGCGCCCTTCCGAGACAGGATTTAGCGAGTTATGTAACGTCATGCGAGGCTTAACTCTCAATCAATGGCAGAATAGATGGGATATGGCACGAACAGGGAGATGGACGTGGTCTTTTTTACCTTCCATCAGACACAGGATGTGTAGCGAGTTTTTGGTTTTTGATCATCATACTGCACAAATGGTCTCTGGACACGGGGAGTTTAGAGACAAGCTTTATAAGCTTGGACTTTCCTCTGTTTCGGGCTGTGCTTGCGGCGATGAACATCAATCGGCCGAACACATCCTGTGGCATTGTGTGCTACTGGATGACGCCAGAGATGAGATGCTGAATGGTCTGGCAGGGGTCATGCGACCAGCGTGGAATGTGGATCGAATTTTTCACTCTTCCGTCGGTTTGTCCGGACATGGGTATCTCGTTGGGAACTCCTCAGATGCGCGGACGCCTAGGTGAGATTGATTTAGTGGGACAGGCTGCTGTTCCTGTGGGATGCTGATACGGCCAGGACTGTGCTTCCTTCCGAGCGGAACGCACACGTTCTTTTGTGTTTTGTCCTCCCCTTACGGGGATGGTATTTGGATCCTCTCGCCTATGTTCACCCAGGAAGTCCTTCTTTATTAATGGTTTTTTTTTCTTCTCTTAATGTAAATAACGGTGTTTTTTTTTTAAAATATTAGTTACTAGTTCTCTATTACTTTAGTCTTTAAGTCATTGTTTGTGTTCGTCTTAAATTGTATTCTGTTTTTTTATTTTTGGAAACATTGTTATTTTTATTTTATTTTATTTGTTGTGTTCTTATTGTTTTTATTTTATTAAAAGTAAAATAGGTAATGAGGGGATCCCGAGGGGTGGGGATGAAGTGTCGGCCTCTGTCCGTACATCCTCCTCCCCCCTCATTAATCGAATAGAGCAATATTTATTTCTTCAGAAATATTTTGAAGATTTTCCTCTATGTGCAGCTGACAGAGAGTCCCTCAGGACTCTATAACTGCTGCGGGTGGATGGTGGGCTCAGATTCCAAAAAAAAAAAAAGCCTTCGATTGTTCGTAATAAAATAAATACTTGTAAATACCCTGGCACTCACATTCTCTTCATCTTTGTTGAGATATCAATGTTTACATTAGATATCAATCCTATTACGTTTGAACTTAAATTTATTGAATCCTCTTTGATCAGAACCATTATCGAAAACCCCTTTAATTCGCAATTGACGCGATGTTTACTCGTGTCCAAAATACATTAAGTTTCTTAAACCCCTACTACGATAGACATTCGATAGTCTGTCAATAGTCTAGATGTATCTATGTCTAGTCTTTAGACAAACTGTAAAGGAGTCTAAACAAACATTTACCCATTATCTTGAAGACTTCGAGAATCATAAGTTCCATCGCTGGCTATTTTTGTAAACATTGGTATCATATTTCTTTCGGACGAAGCGACGAGTACAATACCGTCATACTTTGTCGAAGCTAACAATGAAAACAGTATTTTCCTTCCTTTGTTTGACCAGACCAAAGAGCCGATTTTCAGACGTGATGTAACGGTTGACGTGTTTAGCTACCGTGCTGGAGTCCCGGGTTCGATTGCAAGGGGTGGTGATAATAAATATTAGTGATTTTACACTGTAATATTTATATTATTTCTTTCGTCTCATCAAAGATGAAGAAGAATATGGAAGGCTGGGCATTTACGGGGCTGACGACCATCATAGGCTGGTTTAAGTGATTACTTTACACACGTGTAACATTCACCAATTCTACCCATTATTGACAACTCGAATTCTCGGAAGTTGTATGTATATGAACCAATTCAGAAACATTGTTCTTGAATCACTAGAACTTCATAGGAGACATCTATTGGTGATATGAAAAGAAATTAACTCATTTAATCTGAGATAATCCAGATTTGTGAAAAAGTATTTGGACGCCACAGAGTTATATTTTATATTATCTATTGATGAGATGAAAGGAGCTTTTGAAAGACATGCATAAAATAATAATAAAACTTATAATTATAATAATATTGTTTTATTAAAAGGGAAATAGTTTTGTTTTTAATATTTTGAAAAATATTTTAATTTCATACTATTTCTATGAGCGTTAGCGGCTAATTATTAGAAATTTGTATCAAATTGTGGTAGAGTGGGTTCGAACCGAGAAACTCTGACTTAAGAGTCCGCGATCCTAACCACGGGACCACAACCGAAAGTAAGTCCGATATGTAAGTAATATTTACATTTTTATTTATTGTTGTAATGTTTTTCGGTTTTCAACATTGATTGAATCATTCAATACAGCTAACCCCAAGAAGAATTGATTACACATAGCAGTGTCGCTCTTTCCCATCTTCAACCGATATGCACTTTCCCGAATTGGAATGGATATCCTCAATCTCGAATTTCTGAAGTCCTGGGCATATAAATATGATGATCGCATCCACTAAATAGCTCTGGATGTCTCGGATAAATTCCAATGGAATTATTCAGAGCAGAATTTGAATTCCGCCATCGAAACTATGCCATGAAACTTTGCCTGAAAGTTAATAAAATGAAACTTCCCTTCGAGGAGTTCCTACGATGCAGCGATAGAAATTCTCACTGCTCTTTGCATATTAAAAAGATTATACCAAACTTTCGAGGAAAATATTTACTGCGAAACACGTAAAATTTCCGACGTTTCTTTTTGCTTAACAATATTTTTTGAAAAAAATCAGCGGAAAAGGAATTGAAATAAAAAAATTACTTAAAAATATTGTTATTGTATTTTTTTGACATCTCATCAATGATGAAGAAGAATATGGAAGTCTGGGCTACTAGGCTGACGACCGTCATTAGCTGGTTTCAGTGATGACTTTACGCGCGTGTCGCATTCACCAATTCTCTCCATTATTGCCTAGTTATGTTTGTACATTCGTTAACTAGTTATGTTCTATATATTCGTTTGAAAATGCCATAACTAGGTAAAACAACTGTCAGAATATTAATTTTTATTTATTTTTTAACAATAAAATACAATTTATGTAGTCAACGCAAAAAAATCGGTATATGTGTTAAATGAAGGCTAATTTATGTATGATTTAAAAAATTAATACATAAATTAGCCTTCATATAATTCACGATTCCTTACTGACAACCCTGATATAGGGTTCAAAAGAAAAATAATATTAGGGTGGTCATAATTAGGGCTTATAAAAAATTCACAAATAAATACAGAACGATATTTTTTCAGTAAGCAAATATTTTTTTTAAATTCAAAAGTAGAGGAAATACTTAAAAACAACACATAGGAAACAAGATGGGGAAAAAATAAATTTTTAATGGAACTCATTGAGACTAGGTTAACAATGTAAGCTACAAAATAATAACTCTGCTTGTATCTCTGCCTAGGATGAGCTTTCAATACTTATATTGTATGACACTTGCTTTTATAGTAAAATTCTTTATTATAGGTGCTCCTTTTTAAAAAATCCCTTTTTTAAGTCACTGGAAGACAAAAAAATCTAACGACTTCTATTAATTAAAATATTATAAATAAAAGACAAACTAAAAATATTCATAATATTTTGATGCCCAATGAAATGTATTATAATTATTTTTAGGAATACAATATCAACAATTCATGGTTTAAGCCCTTATCATTTTAAATCTAAATACTTAAATATAAATATAAATATCATTCCAAAAAGAAAAACCTTCAAATTTTGAATTTAAATAACCGTAGATGTTTTTTTGCAATAGGTGTCACAAAAATCAATAAATTCAATAAAATCATCAAAAATTAAGTGGTAAGTTATGATTTTAACTAATCAAGTAACTTACCATCACGCCGCATCACGAGAGAATTGAACGCCACATCACTCTGTCTTTTCAAACATTATTTGCCTCTTCTACATTCATGGATCTCCTCATACATACCCGACGATTATTACGACTCCTGACCCGGCTGTGTTGATTTTTACTGGTAAAAATAAATAAATGAAGTTTTCTGGTGCATACAGAAAATCGCTTAAATTAACATCAAATATAATTTCAACATCACTAAATGAATATTAGTTGTCGGGCCCTGAAGAGGTACTGAACCATTATTTCAAGCTTTTTAATAATTTCCCATTTGTTTTTTAGAGCACCTTTTAGTGACGCTTTGCCGAGATCTCGCCTGACATCTGCCCTGTAGATAAATACGGCTCCAACGTCACAGTGCAGACAAATTGATACATCACCGTGTGCATTGTGTTAGTCCCTTCCCTCGCATGCGACTCCCGCTTCCACCCCCGCGGGTTTATCATCCCCTATCCCCAAGCCTATTGTTGCATCTCGTCAAACTTGTCGTTGAATCTCCTTCATTATGGATTATGGTTCGAGGATTTGGAACAAAATTCGAGCAAGAGAAATATATATCAGCCCAATTTTAACTTTTTGGCAATGTTAAGCATTGGAATTTATATCTTTATCTTTATATCTTTATACGTATTTTTTGAAAATTCAACATAGATGAAGAATAATATGGAATTAACCCACCAATTATTTCGACTCCTTATCTGACCTCTTCCAACAATTTAGAATATGTACTTGATCATGTTTTCCTCGGTGTTTCTCTGCTACTGTTTACAACTACATTCACCTCATAAATTTGTCTTACAGTCCAAAGCATCTCATCACGCATTTCTAAATATTATCTCTTTATCAATTCTTATTTCGCCTTTTGAACATCAACCTTGCATCGTTTTTCCGCATTTAAGTCTGAGAGATCGCATCTTGGCTGCATTCAGTTGCAATAATATTTTTGTTGCAGATTAGATTTGATTCCTGTTTTGGTTTAAACCCAGGTTTTAATGTGCTGCTCAGGAAACCATCCATCATGACGTCACTTGAAGCGAGCACTGGAGTGGGAGAACTCGCCGGTGGATTGGGAATGACATTATAAAACTGTCGCGGAATAAATACATTCAAGTACATGAGCAAGTGTCACGTGACGCTGACAGATAATCCTGTGTCAAAATGCAGCGGCTGTGCTGCAATGTTTGTGTGAACTATTAATCCTTGAAATGCCGGCACAGGATACGTGAAAAATAAGAAAAAAGCTTCCTGTTAAAAAAATATATAGTAAAATTTTCTGTCGAAATCCAATAGTAGAAAAATTATTGCAATTTTAAACCAATTCACACGAAGTTAATTTTTCTTATCTGAAGGATCTATTTTGTAGATTAAAAGCATTTTTAATACTATGGTTTGGTAGTATAACATGTCCTCCTCCGTTGTGTAATGGTCAGCAAGCTCGGCTACCGCACTGAAGGTCCCGAGCTCGATTCAAATTCAGTGGGGCCAAATAAATATAAGTGATTTTTTCACTGTATTATTTATTCAATATTACCCTGGATTAGTACCTGAGGCTTAGGTCTGATCACCTAACCTTCATCTGCTTCAGTGCCCTATGCACCATCAAACTCGTGACATAGTATGCGCGAGTTGACAACAGCCATCTATGTTGAATCACTAACGTTGTGCATAATATTTTTTTTTAAATACACAAAAGTAAAAATAGCAGTTGAAGGAAAAAAATTTTAGCAAAAACAGTAATTTCTTTTCTACATTACGAATCTTAGTTTCCGTTAAGATTTATATCAGTCATTTTTTCATATAAAACTTGTATTTCTAGTCACGCTGTACTCGCAGTTCAAATAAACTAGCGAAGATGTGACCCGCGTCAGTCTCGAACCGTTTCGTGAATTTGACGCCATTTTATTTGCGTTGGCGCTGGGGCCATTTGATTTGTTTGTCACAAGAAGGGTAGCAACGAGCCTGTCAGGCACACTCGGGGGTGGGTGACGCGAAGCTCGCACGGAAAACAACCAACACATTTGCCTATGTGTGCTGAGGTACTTCGAGCTTTGGTCCTGCGCCGACTGATGAGAGTAAAGTGACGCAAGACTCTAAATTACCATATCTGTATTTTTTTGATATTTTATTTTTATTTGTTTATTTATTTATTTCATAGATACGTAGATACATTTACAGATACGTATTTATTTTATCTATGCATTTACCATATGTATTACAGCTTTTTAGGCATGGCCTGTGTTGAGCCGAAATACTTACATGTTGTACAATTTTTTTAAAAAATATTATTTTTTTTGTTTTTATTATTAGATTATATACATAACATACAAGAAATACAATTATAATTTACAATATAAAGGTTTTATAATAAAATAATTACACCTGGACTTTAATTTGATCACTTAAATCACTTTATAGTATATATGATAGTAGTCATAATTATAATTTCTTTTCAGCTTGAGAAGTCGGTAGTGGAATACACTTGGGTCTCTTTTTACGCGATAAATACGTTCCACGGGGATTCGCATAAGAAAATTCGCATAAAAAAGACTTGAAGTACACACAAAACTGGAGGGATAGGTTCCATTACTTTTAAAATCGCATAACTTCAAATCAAAATGATAGAATGTACCAAAAATCGCACAAAAAGTTAATAACGAAAATATAAAAAAAAAAAAAAACTTTTTCCTTAATTAAATATCCATACATGGGAATTCGTTTTAGAGATAAATCTTCAATCCAAATTACAAGTGCTTTTCCTGTTTTTTTTTCCAATAAAGCATCTCTTGAATACAATGTAGTTAGCTTACAAGTCATTCGAAGTTAGCGTTTTCGCTACGCAATGCACAATAAAAACAACATTTAGGAGTTTTTAAATCATATTATTTAAATCATATTTTTTTAATCATATTTTTATATGGTGTATGGCTTGCGTGGAAGTTTTTGGTAAGGGAAGGGTAATTAACTATGAGTATTTCAATGTTTTAGAATTTAATACATTAACCCTGGTGATGACAAGGTTTTTATCAAAACCGGTTGGATAAAGTGCACCTATAAAAAGTAGTTAAAACGAAGTATCTGTTTTATTTTGTAAAGTTTATAAAACTTGCCACAAAGTATCTGCGAAAAACATTCAAGAAAACATTGATAATTTTTATATAAAATATGTTTACAGGTGAATTTTTTGTGTATAAGAAAATGTTTTGCATTGACAATGAGAAAAAAAAAACGAAACTCACTCTAATACAGGTCTTATACTCTGATAAAAGCCTTCTTTATCGTATTCTCAATATTATTAATATTTAAAGCATTTACTTTGTGGTTAGTCATTTTAACTTATTTATTTTTTTACAAAAATGTTAAAAAAATTAGTATATAACCACTCACCGAGATTTTTACGTCTACACGTTTAACCTCGGCTCGTAACGCATGTCTGTATTGAAAACTATAGTGCATGTTGGTCTTCGGGTCGACCAAAAATCGCAAGTGTTAGACATTTTGTGTAGTTTTGAGTGTGTAAATGGTGCTACGGTGATGAAGGGTATTATTGTTTGCATGCTGTGTTAGTGATTGTCCTGACGAAGAGACGGGTGCGTCTCGAAACCGGTAGACGTAAAAATCTCGGTGAGTAGTTATATACTAATTTTATTAACATTTTTGTAAAAAAATAAATAAGCTTCTTTATCGTTTTTAAAATATCGGAAGCAAAAAAGTTTATTAAAATTTCAACCATACAAACATTTGTGTTTCACCGTGTGTATGTGAGTATTAGCTAGCTGCAATATCCCAATAACAAATATTGCTGATTCTATCGTATTCGCTCAAGTCTCAAACAATGGCCAAAGAACTACACTTTTTCGCATCGGAAGCTTCATAAATATGTATGCCGGTATATATTTACGGTCTCTCTAGATTCGCCAATCTCTAAATCAAATAACAGGCCACTCTGTGAAAGAGTATTGTATCCATGTATTTATTCGTACTTTACGTAAATGCTACGAAGAAAAAACTCATCTAAATAATATTTATTATATTTTTATTAATAACATTGTATCGTGTCTCCCTTTTCTATAGAAAATGATATTACTGCTGACAAAAACTTTTGAAAGAACTTCGCTTTATCTGTCTTTAACAAAAAAGCAAAGAAAAAATAAAATAAATGACAAATACATATAACATAATTTTAGTATTTGATATTTCTCCCGTTTTTCCGCTTACTAAATAACATTTATGCTATTACATTTTTTAAATATTTGTAGGATACACACAAATCGTTTTTCACTCTTCCCCGTACATTGAGGAACTAGTCGACTACAAATGTGTTTAAATTACTTGAATTTTATAAATTGAATTGGAATTAACTTAATGGAATATTTAAAAAAATACATCATGGGCGGTGAGAGCGGGTTTTACAGCTTTATTGCGTAATATTTGTAATAATAAACGTGTTATATTCTGGTTTTGTTAAATGTATTTCTGTATTTATATATAAATAAATATATATATATATATATATATATATATATATATATATATATATATATATATATATATATATATATATATATATATATATATATATATATATATATATATATATATATATATATATATATATATATATATATATATATATATATATATTTATATATATATATATAATAAATATATATATATATATATATATATATATATATATATATATATATATATATATATATATATATATATATATAATATATATATATATATATATATATATATATATATATATATATATATATATATATATATATATATATATATATATATATATATATATATATATATATATATATATATATATATATATTTATATTTATTATATATATATATATATATATATATATATATTTATCATACAATATGAAAGAAAAATATTATTTCCGGGCAATTATTTTGATTCAAAATGCGTTACTAAGAGAAACCCTGGGTCACCAAATCCCTTGTTTCAAACACCGAAAATTCCCCATAGAACCTCAGACAAAGGTTTAATACTAAGACCAGACCTTTTGTAACTTTGCCCTAAATATCTAGAATATTTAACCGTAGGTTTGTGTGTAACAAAATAATGTAGGTTCATGCCGAATAAATGAAAAATTCTTTGCATACTTTCAGTTAATTTTACAATCGCATACAAAGATACTCCGGCCTAAGAAAAGTGTATTAGATTAGTTTTATAAATATATCATACATCAGGCAATTGCGAACGGTAGAACATAATGAAGATGTCCAAAAAATGTTGAGCACAATATCAATCAAACCCAAAAATCTTGTAGTGATTTCAAAGGTTGGCATCCATGATTTGGTGTATGCATGTGATGGAGGCTTTTATTTTTAGTCAGGATGTATGAATGTGGAATTCCATCCTCTCTGCCTACTGCTGTAGTGAAACGACGTGATGGTAGTAGTAGAAGTTTATATCATTCTCGTGTATCTTTTACTTAAGTTTGACAAACTTCTTTTGTTATATGAGATTTTTTTTAGTAAAAAAAGTATATTTTAATAGATGAAACATAAGATGTGTATAATAAAGTATTTGTAAAAAAATATTAAATTACTTTATTCAACATTTGTCTTGTATTTTTTTCTTTTTGGGGGTGAATTTCATGGAAATACAAATTATATATTTGTAGAAAATTATTTGTGAACGTGAGTATGCGAGATTTTTATTTTTTTATTTTTTTAAACCCTTATCCGCACCTCAATGGTGCATAGAGCACTGTGTCATATTAACGCAGTGTTATCTTAATCGTTTACACATGAAGGAAAGGTGATCAGCCCTCCGCTTCAGGTACCAGACCATGGTAATATTGAATAAAAATTACAGTGAAAAAATCACTTATATTTATTTTACCCCCCTTGGGAATCGAACCCGGGACCTCCAGAACGGTAGCCGAGCGTGCTGACCATTATACTACGGAGGCGGACAAAGCGAGATTTTTTAATTCAGAAAAAGTATTAATTGAAGTCTTGCACTTAGAAACCTTTTTATTCGTTTATCTTTTATTTTATTATGTTTTAGGGATTAATGATAAATTTCAACAGTTCATAGATATTTAAAAAAAAACAATCTCAATTAATTTTATTACATATTCATTCAATTCAATTTCGAAATCACGACGCACCGATGCAGAATTTTAATCAATAGTATGGTGATAAAAACAAATGATTGGAACATGATAAAACGACATTTATCAAATTTCAGGTTTTAATTTCAGTTTTTCTACTAAATCAATCTTGTTCTCTAGTTAAAAATTATTTTAATAACCAATTCATATTTTTTTTACCTAATTGTATGAAAAATATTTTTATTTTCGGATTAAATTTATGATGCGAGTTTGTTACTATGTATATTTATCTTATATTTTTTAAATCATCATTTAAAAAATGATCGTTTTCACCTCTGAATTCCATTTTAATAAATCAAATATCATTTTCGCGTTTTATTTTTTATCCTCAAACGTATAAACAAATCTTTGTTTTAAAAAACAAGGCTTTGTTTATCTTGAAAGTAAATAAATGCCGTTTGTCTGTTTGTTTTTGTTTCATTTTCTAAACAGAGCTTACAAAGCTCCTTGATACCCTTCATATCGCGAAGTTCTTGCTTTGTCTAGAAGCTTACAAAAATACACTCGCCAGACGAATAAAAGTCCACTAACAATGAACTTCTTGCAGGAAAGCTTTCCAACAGGGCTGTAAATGGAGTAATAAAATATTCTGCGAATAAACCGGCATAACCTATAAAGACCTTCACTTTTAATATATTTGTAGCTTTCAATTTATGTGTTTGAGCCAAAGCAATGTACAAAGAATCCTTTTCAATGAAAAAATGGCACAGCTGAAAGTAAATATTACTGTTTATTCGTAATACAACAGAACTGGAAGTTGGAGGGTATGAAAATATTAGAATTTCTAAATTAAACCTTTAATTTAAATTCATTCAACTTTTTTTGTAACGCAGCTTTATATGGGAAATTTAAACATATTTTTTTATTATAAATTAAATAACCGCGCGGTTAATTAGGAACACCATACCACTCTGTCTATGCAAACACTAATTGCCTATTATTTTTGACATCTCATCAAAGATGAAGAAGAATATGGAAGTATGGGCATTTACGGGGCTGACGACAGTCATAGGCTGGTTTAAATGATCACTTTACAATTGACAACAACACTATTTAAATTCTTGGAAGTTCTATATATATATGAACCAATTTCGAAACGTTGTTCTCGAATCATTAGAATTTCACTAGAGATATCTGTTGGTGAGATGAAAAAAAAATGCTTTTTATTGAGCAGAAACTCTTTTATTAGTATGTGAGGTCCGAATACTGGATTATAATCACACACATG
The DNA here is from genome assembly GCF_059751285.1 of Brachycentrus maculatus. Lineage (NCBI taxonomy): Eukaryota > Metazoa > Arthropoda > Insecta > Trichoptera > Brachycentridae > Brachycentrus > Brachycentrus maculatus. The sequence goes on along the minus strand of NW_028281391.1, from coordinate 594,414 downwards.
AGAAACGCCAGAAAAAATCATTTCATTTTTATTATTTGAGCTTATAATTTGACCAGATAATTTATTTACAACATTTTGACACACTTATAATTAAAGTATTTGGACACACTCAAAATGTAGTACTATTTGCCTCATTCATTTTTTTTTCTTATTTTTCCTCCTTGTTTGCTCCCTAGGAAGAACTTGTCACTATCAAAAATTATCTTCAAGTCACACTTATATCCACTATTTCCTTAATTCTCTCCCAGGTCAGTCTATGGATACTCCTACAAAAAATGGACATGGTTGTGATACGCCCTGAGAATGCCATTTGAGAACATTTATCCCTTATGTCTCTTCTTCTGATTTCGAAGATTTCAATGCCAAGAAGACTAATGATGACCACTAACGACTATTGACAGAATGTATTCAGAAAAAAACATTGGGGAGAATCCCCAATGTTTTTTTTAAGAAAAAAACATTGGGGATTCTCCCCAATGTTTTTTTCTGAATACATTCTGTCAAAGTCGTTAGTGGTCATCAGTAGTCTTCTTGGCATTGAAATCTTCGAAATCAGAAGAAGAGACACATAAGGGATAAATGTTCTCAAATGGCATTCTCAGGGCGTATCACAACCATGTCCATTTTTTGTAGGACTTCAAAAAATGATTAATTAAAAAAATTAACGCATTTCGAAAGACCTAAAATAAGCAAAATATATGTACAACATTTTGAGTATGTCCAAATACTTGTTCACAAAATCTAGATAATCTCCAATTGCAGGAGTTATTTTCATATTATTTTTTGACATCTTATCAAAAATGAAGAAGAATATGGAAATATTCAATTTGAAAACTTCATCTCACCAATAATGAAGTTCTAGTGATTCAAGAATAATGTTTCAAAATTGGTTCAAAAAAAAAAAAGAAATTGAGTAGTGTGGTTGTCAATAATGGGTAGAATTGGTGAATGTTACACGTGTGTAAAGTGATCACTTAAACCATCCCCGTAAATGTCCAGACTTCCACATTCTTCTTCATCTTTGATGAGTTGTCAAAAAATAATAGCAGAATATATTTTCCAATTTGTTTAAGATATATCGCATCCCTATGGTTGGCGCCCAACCCGCTCTTCGGTGGTCGTCCTCCACGCCCCTCCGATAGCATTCATAATGCAAACCCTTGCATTTCTTGACAAACGATCTTGTTTACCATCCGGAGCCTTAAGGCTTTGTAAAACATGGTTATGCCGAGCTAAAACTGCACTCGCGTAGAGGACTATGAATAAAATAACCACTAAGGCAAATAACGGTTAATTCAGGGGTTGATCTACGGTTTTCAGGGTTTCTGAATACACCCCTTTATTAAGATGATACTAAGACGGCTTATATAAGAGGCTTTGGGGTTTATATGAACTTCACCTACTTTTTAAACGTAGAAAAATTAAATCTTTATCAAAAAAATAAATATTAAACAATAAAAAAAAAAAGTATATAGAGATTGAGTGATAATTTAAGACTGTTTCACCTTTGTTGCGACCAATAAAATACTGAAATCATGCCATTTCCCCGCAGGGATGGGCAGAGAAAATAAAACGTTTCACTAATCAGTTTTTCTAAACAATCTTCGCCTCTTTCACATTCATGCATCTTCTTTTATGTATTCGCCAATTCTGACTCCTGACTCAACCACGCCTAAGTATTTGAAGCACTTGATTATGTCAAGATTTCTTTAGATCTTCGTCTGTTTCTATTTTCATGTATATTTGCTTCATAAGTTTTGTTTAAACTGTTTTTTTTTCACTTGTTCAGTTCTCATGCCCAAACTATTTCAACACACCTTTCATTATCTTATTGGTTTTGATAATATCAGCCGCAATTTAGCCTGTTTGATCCTTCTTTTACCAATTTCATGCTTCACTTCCATGTACAGTATAATGATTAGAATCGGAAGATTTTTTTAACTTACATTCATTCTGTACAAGAACGGATTTTCACTTATGAAACTACACTTCAGTTATGAAATTATCGCAATGCATGTTAGCAGGCAACACATATAAGGTGGTATGGACATATGGAACAAACGGATAGCGAGAGAATGACCAAGTAAGTATATTTGGCAATTGTGAATAGGAGAACAGAACCAAGATGGCCAAAAAAGACTTTTCATGTCCAGATCAATCAGAACCTAAAATCTGGTTGTATCAAAAGTTTACGTAATCGGAGGGCACGAACGACTAGATGTATGGACCCCAAGGATAATAGTGTCTGTCAGGACAAAAGAGTGTGGCGTTTCATCTTCTCTACCTACCTATCCCTGCAGGGAAAGAAGGTAATAGCAGTAGAAATAGTAGTGGCAACGAATTTCGTTATTTTTTATTTATGGTTCACAGACAATAAAAAACACATAACATCAAATCAAATGCAGTGGGATACAAACAGTTTTAATGTTTTTCATCAATTATAAAAATAAAAAAACAGCAAACTAAAGGAAACAAGTAAAAGTTTAGGGTAAATATATCAAAAAGAAATAATAGGATGATCGAATAAATACTTAAATAGTCAATATTGTTATTTATTTCACCCTTAGTTATACGACCTGCAAAACTGTTCTCGATAGAAGGATTCGGCAGGCCACAAAGTGCTAAAAACTTTGAAGTTGTGACCACCTCCGTGGTTTTCCTTATTAAAAAGGACATATATCTAGAAATCGAACTAAAGCCATATTGATAGGCAAATTGGCTTAGATCCCTTGATAAGGGTGCTGCGGTTATAGGGACGCTGAAGGGTCTAGATCCAAAATGTGCTTATATTGTTTTCTTTTCATCCCCTTTCCAAATGAGAGGTTTATCCTTAAAATATATTATTTCGATGATAAATAAACTTTATATGTACAATTATATGCTGTACTAAATAAAAACTTAGCAGATGTATATTCAATATCTTTTGTAAATACAATTTCATATCATAATAAATCAAGAACTGTATAGTTTTTTTCCGGGTTCCGTCGTTACCGACATCATCAGACTTACGGGAGGCTAGACAAAATTGTTTATATAATATAAACAAATCATAAAAAGATGAGATAAGTTAAGCATTATCGATTAAACTAATACCTGACATTAAGAATAATGTTTATACTTCAAAGTAAAAAAAATGATGTTGCTGGTTATAGAAAAAGAATAAAACCGAGGAAACAGCACAATCAAGTATTTCAAGTAGGTACTTATTCGTGGTCATGTCAGGAGTTGGAATAACCAGTGGGTATATATGAGGAGATGCATGAATGTGGAAGATGCGACGATCGTTTGCATCATCAATCGAAACACGATGGTTTTTGAAGAACAGATTGATGTGGCATTCTATTCTTTCTGCCTTCTCCTGCGGAGAATAAACGTGAAGGTTAGTTAGTTACTTAGTTAGTAAGATACTTTAAATCGTTACGACAAGGGGTTTCTAATGAACTTTGGTTTGATAACATTTTGATAAGTGGAGTACATTTTTTACACATGATATTTATTCAATTATTATTTGATATAAGGGTATACTTGAATTCATACACATTCATGAAAACATTTAAAAATATTTTAAAATTCAAACTTCATAAAATAAACCAACTGTGCCACAAAGTATCTGCGAAAAACGTTCAAGAAATTTTAAAATTCATTAAAAAAACTGAATATAACTGTTTAAATTACTTAATTAATAAAAATAGGGTTTATTATTTTTTCATATCCAATTTGTTCTTTTATCGGCCGACTCAAACGCCGGATATGTGAAAAATGAAAAGCGGGCCGTTAGGAGGCTGCACTGGGAAAGCTTGCACAGTAAGTTGATCCCGGTAAGCCTCCGCTACCTGCGAGATAATAAAAAGCAAATGGAGTACCAGGAAACACAGTTAAGATAATAGTTTAAGTGTAACGGACCGTTATGACTGAGGGGGCAGCTTATCCGTTACTGCGTTATTTGGTGTAATCCATGTGAATCCCAAAAGTTTTGTTTAAATTATGATATTTGTCATTATTTATATTTTTAATATTTAAAGAGTTTTATAGTATATTTCGAGTATGTACTTACTGAAATTGAAGTTTTTTTTATGATGTATGTTATAAATATGTTCAATATTTATGAAATTTTCATTGTGTTACGTAATTTTTACTTTTTGGCAAAAATATTAGTTATGTTAGTTTATAACTCACCGAAATTTGAGTAATTATTATTAAATATGTTACTTTTACATTTAATTTTTTTTTGTGTTAAGTCATTTAAAAATATTTTTTTATCAAAAATATTAGTAATGTTAGTTTATAATAACAAATTTTATTTTTATTCTGATTTATGTTATTATTTACATATATTCTTAGAATTTTTATTGTGTTCAACAGTCCTGTTAACTATTTTTTTTACAATTACATAAATTATCTAAGTATTTTACCAATCACCGAGATTTAAGTTAACCACTTTTGAGACTCACCATTAATACACCAGTACGCACAAAACACTATTTACACACTTGCAGCTACAAAAAACATTAATCGCATTCGTTTTTGGTAAGTGCATTCTGGAGGTCAAGGGTTCAGTTCTCATAGGGATCAAATCAATTAAATGGTATTTTTACTGCAATATTTATTTAATATCACCCCGGTTTACTACTAGAGGCGTATAATTAATGCAGTTAATTAAATAACGATGAATATGACACATAGTGGATGCATACATTGCCCTATACACCATTGGGTACGGATAAGGGGATAAAGAAAAAAAATCCACCTAGTATTTACTTTACGGTATTATTTTTTCTTTTTTTAATTCTGCAAAAAAAATTTAATCGCGTTTTTAACATCTTGGTAAAAAAAATACTGATAGCCTTCAAATAGTTAATTTTTTTAACTAGTTATTTAAGAATGTACTTCGTTTAAATGCCCCTAAGCGTTCTGTTATTAATAATTCAGTGAAAAAAAATGTTATTTAAATTTCAATTATGAAATAAAATTTATCATTAATTTTTCTATTATTTTTACGTACAAAAAATTCAATTGTAGGGTTTGACATGGAACCATCCTTGACGTGTCCGCACGTTAGAGCTTAAACAGATAATAAACCTCCGTATAATTTATAAAATATAATGGTTTGTTGATGTTTCAATTTAAATAACCTCCAAAAAAGGACAAAACAATGCTTTTGGCTACAAAATAAACAGAAAATTTCTTAATTTTTTTTTATTTTATTAAGGAAATTTCTTTTTTTGTTAGATTCTATATAAAATATTTTTTTTTATATTTTAAATATTTTTAGAACTGTGGAAAGAGTATAAAACGGAGAAAATAACTTTCACATCTCAAAAAAAAGTACATACACGAAAGAATAAAAGTTAACTGAATGCATTGAAAAGCAATCTCTTAGACAAATGTGCGCCAAATTATATATGATCGGATGGTAGAATAAGAAAAGAATGCCAAACATTATCGATAAAATTAAGAAATGTGTTTGACGTGTAATGATGGTTTGGACATTAAGAACAGTAAAATAAATTTATCAGGTTAATATAGTTGGAAATAGAGCCAGAAGAAGACCGAAGAATTAAGGCATGATAAAGTATTCTAAACACTAAGTGAAAGTGGAATCCGGTCAGAAATCGGATCAGGAATCAGAATAATCAACGGGTATGTATAAGGAGATGCGGGAATGTGGAAAAGGTGAAGATTGTTGGCAGATTGGTGTGGCGGTCTTTTCTCTCTTTCTACAACTGCGAGGAAGCGGTTAGTTTGTTTGTTAAAAGCAAATGTTTAAATTATTCAAAATTAATATCAAGCTAATTTGAATATTTTGATATTCAAATTTTTGTTTTTGTTATAAATTCAAGCGTTAAGGCTTTTTAGCAGTAACCTCGAGAAAAGTATTTGAAAAAATCACATATCGAAAATTTCTCTTTTTTTCCAATAAAAAGATATTTTATTAAGTAAGGATAAGATAATTTTAAAAATTATTTGAGAATATGATTTTCAAATCGTTGACTCCATTTAATATAATCCATTTTCAATTATAAATACCATCATATCTTTAAATCTATTTTGATACGTACTTTGCATTATTATCAAACATTTCAGCATTATTATCAAACACCGTAAAGATTTTTAGGAAAAGTGGTATTTACCAAGTAAAATTTAAATTGTAAATGGATAGATATTTCATACGACAAAATGACTGTCAAACCAAGTTATGAAATTAGAATATTATCATTAAAATGCTCAAATATATGTTTAGTATTGAAAGCTGTCCCATCGCATTCCTAGATCTGATACAGAAGCATCTAGGCTTCCTGACAGATCTGCTCTTGCAAAGTTTTTTTTTAAACTAAGTTCAAAATGAATTTAAAATATGGAAAAACATAAATGTCCTTAGTATTATATCATTTCAGTAGATGCAATGATACAATATTTTAATCACATTATTTTACTGAGCTAAGAAATGTTTATAGAAAAAAATCGAGAGCACTATCGGGGAAAAATGTTTAATAAGGAAGAAAAAGGATCTTTACGGCTTCCTTCTTGCAGGACTTTCTTAAAACTCCCGTTCTTACGCAGGCAGACAATTTCTGCGGAGTTATAACTTCATTATTTCAGTTATGGAGCGTAATGAAATTCTTATGCAAACAGATCTTACGTTGGCGTGGTTCAGGAAAAATAAATTGCGGCATCCTTATAATAACATTTTGGTTTGGGGAAAATACAGGGGAAAAACACTTAAATAACAAAGGTTTACTGAAAAACTCAAAAAAATAAAACATCCTTCATTTTTCTCCCCTTTCTTGAGTTTTCTTTCTTCTCTGATTACTTGAAATTCGCTAGATGCAGAGTTCTCTCGATTCTCTTGATTCTCTTCATATTCTATCAAGATTTTCTAGTTTCTCTTGATTGTCTTCGTATTTTATCGAGATTTTCTTGATTCTCTTCATATGCTATCTAGATTTTCTTTGTATTCTATCTAGAATCTCTTCATATTATATCTATATTTTCTAGATTCTCTTATTTGTCTTGATTCTCTACATATTCTATCTTCTCTTAACTGTCTTGATTCTCTTCGTATTCTATCTGGATTATCTTGATTCTTTTCATTTTCTATCTACATTCACTTGGTTGTCTCGATTCTCTTCATATTCTATCTAGATTTTCAAGATTATCTTGATTGTCTTGATTCTCTTCATATTCCATCTGGATTTTCTTGATTCTTTTGAAAAATGCAAAAATCTTAAATTTCGTCTCATCGAAACAATAACATATTGAAATAAAAATCAACATAAATTTGCTGGGATTAAGGTTCCCGCCGCCCAGGATGTACGCTGCTGACAATTTGTCGGCAGTTTTCATCTGAACTTTTTTGGCATAAAGATCTAACTTATCTGATTGCAAAGGAGTTGACAGAGGACAGAAAGCCCTGGACTGGAGGTTTGTGGACTCCATTTACTCCAAATAGGGATCGAATAAGGATGAGGTTGAGATAAGATAATAAGTGATTATGTAAATAAGTGATTATTAAGAATATTAAAAGAAAAAATGCGCTCCTTCAGACGAATGTGTGGAAAATCATTGTATGACAGAATTGTAAGACAGAATATGTAAGAAAGGAATGTAAGGATGAACGCTAGGAATAAATAGGACACGCTAGGAATGAATACTTATCTTTATTAAAAAAAACCTTATCCACACCCAACGGTGCATAGGGCACTACATCGTATAAATGCTTAGTTATCTTGATCGTTGACACATGAATAAACGATGATCAGCCCTCCAATTCATGTTCCGGTCCAGGGTAATATAATATTGAATCAATATTAGAGTGAAAAATCACGTATATATATTTGACCCCCCCACTAGGAATCAAACTCAGGACCTCTAGTACGGTAGACAAGTGTGCTGACCATTGCGCTACAGAGGCAGACAATACTTTGTACAAACTTATGTTGGTAAAAAAAGCTAATCCATTCATGTAATTACGTATTTATTTAAAAAAACACCGGAGGAATTATGTATGTTCGTTGAAATAATTAATTTTTCGGCGAGAATTCATCTTGTATTTTTTTTAATCCTTTTATTTTGTAATATTTTATTTTCGAAATTAATGAATGCAAAATTTTAATAAATTTAAAAAAAACTGTGTGCCAAACGAACACATTATACCTTGGTGAAGATTCATTAGATTGCTGCGTCGAGTTTTGTGTGACAAATCATCAGTATAGTCCGTCCAGAGTGAGGTTGCGGTTGATTCCGAGCTGTCAAAAAGCAGTGACATTCGGAATGACAATACGGACGAACACCATAAATCATTGGCCTCTTTTACCACAGCGCTCATTGGTCGGGATAATCGAACACCAAATTATTTGAAATGTAAAAGAGTGATTTTTAATTAGATTCCCATGATCGATGGTGTGTTCACATAATCCTATAAAATATTGTTTTCCGTCAAAAAATATCTGTTTGCCCACCTATCTTCTGTTGCTAGTGTAATGATTAGCACGTCTGGTAAGCACGCCGGATGGAGGCCTCGGGTTATATTCCCAGAGGGTATCAGAGAAATATATGTGAAATTTCACTAATTATTTATTTAAATACTACCCTGGACTGGTATCTGAAGCGCAGGAGTGATAACCTTGCCTTTGTGTAAGTAACGGTCAAAAAAATGATGCGTCTATAGAATGCAGTGCCCTATGCACCATTGATATATATGGTACTCGTATGATAAAATTCAAACTGTAACACAAAATATTTTATATGCATGAATTTGCTTTGAAGTATTTGCATTAAATTTGAGGAGAATCATGCAATTTGACAAGTAATTAAATAGCTTAATTTAACTACACACAGACAAGTAACTGTATTCCTTTTTGTATGGTAAAATATTTTTTCATATTGTTATTCTGTTCTTCTATTTACAATTCATTTTACGTGAATTTTTAACAATTTTATTAATAATGCTGAAACCATTCCTTAAAATTAACAATATCTACTTATAAATAATCAAGCAAACTAAAAAAAACGACACGACGAAATATTCATGGATAAAATTGAACAAAGATTTATGGTTTGGAAGGTATAGTTTGAACAAAAATACTATGGATGTCGCTGTAGTATGATTCTGTCGAAAACAATTTACTTATTTAATTGAGTACAGTAACCGACAGCTTAGTTCGATCAACACTCAAGGGTCCCAAGGTCAATACACGGAGGTAGTTTTTTTATGTATATATTTTCTTCTTCATTTTCTTTCCCATGTAGCTATACCTACTGTTGGTCATCCATGTCATCTGTATAAAAAAAAATATTCTTATCTCACCCAGCTTTCGTGTAATTTGCGATTAAGTTAACACTCCATCGAACCAATGCAGTTTTCTGTTACCCATTCTATGCGGATAAGGGTGAGAATCATTATGAATATTTAAATATAAAATGATTCATTATCAAAACAACTCTAGACAATATTGAATTACTGAATATTACGCCATATTGCTACCATTAGCAAACAGTAATGTTATATATATTGCCTTTACTCAGGCGCACATACTTTTATTTTTATTTAAAAAAATTGACATCTCATCAAAGATGAAGAAGAATGTGGAAGTCTGGGCATTTACGGGGCTGACGACCGTCATAGGCTGACTTAAGTGATCACTTTACACACATGTAACATTAAATTGGTGGCGCCCGTAAATGCCCAGACTTCCATATTCTTCTTCATCTTTGGTGAGATGTCAAAAAATTATATGAAAAATAACTAATATAATAGGAGATAATCCTGAAGTATTTGGACACACTCAAAATGTTGTAAATATTTTTACTGTAATAAAAATAATCTCCATTGATTATTTAAAATTTTCCTTTGTATAAATCAACAAAAGTACATAAAAAACATTTATTTAATCTCAAAAGGAAAGGAAAAGAAAAGGCACACACATGTTTAAACCAAAATGGAATCCAATGTATTACCAAATTAAATTAAATCAAAATACTCATCACAAATTTTTTCGTCTGCAACAATAAAATATTTCATTAAAATACAAATGTCATACCTTCATCGGGGACGTACTGAATCAAATATGGCGATTAAATCAATATCAAGTGCACAAAAACAAATTAATAAATGGAAACGATTCTCCTTAAAACAGCTAATTGACTTTCTAATAAGCTTTTTGAAAAATAAACGTTCATTTCAGTGTGTATTTTAACCCACAGTTGCAAGCCTAGACGTCTGGCCACAAAGCCGCAAGGCCTGGAGACTTGGGGTGTGCAAGCGGCCTGAGGCAGGGGGAGATGCATCCCTCCAAAAGAAAGCCAAGAAAGTTTTGTTTGTTTGTTGCAAAAGTGGTTTTAAAAACAGCACTTTGATAATAAAGAATTTGGCTGAGTAATATGCTGTGGTCAGAATTCTGTCACTTTTTTTTTTAATTTACTTTACTATTTAAAAAAATATTTTGTTTCTAACACTCTTTGTACTCATTTTCTTGTGTACTCTCAAATAAAGAATGTAAGTACGCGACCGGCAGCGCAAGGAGCTACACGTGTTGTTTTTTTTCGGAGTATAGATTGAAATTTGGAGATTATGTAGTTTTGTAACTTTTTAACGCCTTAACTTTCAATCATTATTTCCTTTTCAAAATCATATGTATTTTTACTTAACCCTGATGATGACAAGGTTCTTCTCGACACCGGTTTGAGATAAAATGTACCTGTAAAAAAGTGGTTAAAAAAAAGTTGTTTTATCATATGAAGTTTATAAAATGTGCCATAAAGAATCTGCGATAAACATTCAAGAAATTATTATAAATTGTTTTTAATTTACTTTTTCTGTATTTTATCAAATATATTTTTTAAGGTATATCTATAAAGGTGCTATTTATACCTTTGAATTTTGAAGACCCTTTAGGTACAAAGGTATACTTAAATATAGTTTTCTTCGAAGGATTATTTGATAAACTTGTCAATCTACTTTTAAGGCTTCGTTATAGGAGAAAGTTTGTGAGCACTCCCAACTACATAAAACACCTTTGATTCAACTTAAGCTTTACGTCATACTTGGGTCTAGTTCTTAGAATCTTAGTGAATTATTTCTAAGCTCCAAGTGTGTAAAACGAAATACAAGGCTTTTCAAATGATCTCAAACAAAATCTAGCTTTCAACCAATCTGAAGAGAAATGTTTTACTTTTTAAAATTACAATTAATTGTCTGAACCATATTCAATCCTGGTGAATCATAAAAAACTACTAATCTATAATTTATATTTAAAGCACTAACTTTGTGATTTTCTATTTAATAATTAAAATGTATCTTTATTTTAAAATCACCACAAATATTTTATTAAAACTTAATTATAATGTCTACCGGTTTCGAAGCTAACCGCTTCGTTATAAATACCGATTAATACTGACTAATCAGTCTTGATAAAGAAGCGGTTAGCTTCGAAACCGGTAAACATTATAATTAAGTTGTACTAAAATATTTGTAGTGATTTTAATACAAAGTTACATTTTTATTAAATCATTAAGATTTATTGAACCCCCCCCTGGAAATCGAATCCGGGACCTTTAGCACGGTAGCCGACCGTGCTGACTATATTACATTACGTATAATAAACTCAGAAATGTTGTTGTGCGAGTGTTTTTTTATTTTTTTACTCAAATTAATGGGAAAATAATAAAGTTTTTTTTTTAATTTATTATTGACATGGTAAAGTTTTTTTATCTTTATTTTCAGTTCACCAGCTTATCAGATTTTAATATATATTTTCTATGGAGAAAAACAAAATATCTCCTTTCGAGAAATTTAGCGAGTATCAAACTCGTTTAAAATAATAATTACTAAGAACATGCTATTAAAATTAAGAGTAGAAAAGAGTCAAAGTCTCGAAAACGGTAAAATTCGTCCTTTATAAGAGTTCTCTTCTGAAAAATACCTTAAAAATAATGTTTGAAGTCAGAAAAGCAATAATTAGCTCGGTGTTTCAAAAACAAAGCTTTGAAAGCCCCTCTCCTTCTACCGGAAAATCTCTTAAAGCCTGCTCGCGCATGGCGGCCACTTCCGCTCATTCTGTATCCTACTTCCGGGGCATAATCATCCCCTTCCGGTACACACTAGAGCTGAGGACCATGTGTTATTATATTTAGAAATATTTATTTTAGTATTTGTCAATATAAGGCGATTTCGAGAAACATCTCCAGGATAAAATGTTTACATTATTTATATTCAGTTTTTTCTTTTCGTGAATCGTCGGAACGGACCAAGATGATTATATAAATCAATTATTTTTTTTATATAACTTTTTTTATTTATATCTCAACAAAGATGAAGAAGTCTACTTGACGTACGTATTTATTAATGCACTTACGACTGGTATGGTTTATGTATCAACGTATTTATTTTGTTGATATATCAACATGGATAAAGAATAAAAATTATATTTATAGGACTAACTTTGTGATTTTCCATTTTATAATTAAAATATATTTTAAATCACTATATATATTTATTATTAATCAATTACAATATCTACCGGTTTCGAAGCTAACCGCTTCTTTATCAAGAAATATATGGAAGCCTGGTCATTTACACAATAAATGACCAGACATCCATATTCTCTTCATTATTATTTTTGATATCTCATCAAAGATGAAGAAGAATATGGAAGTCTGGGCATTTACGGGGCTGCCGACCGTCATAGGCTGGTTTAAGTGATCACTTTACACACGTGTAACATTCAGCAATTCTACCCAATATTGACAACCACTCTACTCAAATTCTTGGAAGTTCTGTATATATGAACCAATTTAGAAACCTTGTTCTTGAATCACTAGAACTTCACTAGATGTCTCACCAATAGATGCTAGTGAAGTTCTAGTGATTCAAGAACAAGGTTTCTAAATTGGTTCATATATACAGAACTTCCAAGAATTTGAGTAGAGTGGTTGTCAATAATGGGTAGAGTTGGTGAATGTTACACGTGTGTAAAGTGATCACTTAAACCAGCCTATGACGGTCGTCAGCCCCGTAAATGCCCAGACTTCCATATTCTTCTTCATCTTTGATGAGATGTCAAAAATAATATGAAAATAACTCCTGTAATTGGAGATAATCCAGATTTTGTGAACAAGTATTTGGACACACTCAAAATGTTGTTCTCTTCATTATGTTGAGATTTAAAAAAAATAAAGTAATAAAAAATACTGCTTCATACAAATTTCTAATTCTTATTTGCTTAAGGCTTAAAGAGGTTTAAATGATTTACCAAGAAATTTCACAGGACCCACGACCTGTTATCGGCTGGTTGATCACTTTATTAACTGAGTTACATTCACTTTTCTACCCATTGACAACCATACTACCCAAATTTCGTTTTTTTTACTCTTCAATTGAAAATATCAACTTCATGTCGGCGACGTCTATTCAATTCAAAAAATTGGTATTTTTTTATTAGCAGAAAGCTTCATGAAATGTTTGTATGATTCTTTACCAAATTGTTTCACATACTAGAAGACGCCTGAAAATTTGTGATTTTAAATAACAGTCAAATAAAAAAAAATACTCCAAAGTGAAACAAAACTTAAAATGTAAAGATAAATTTGCACATGTTAAAATTATTGCGAATATAGGGATATATTTGTTTTTTATTTTTCCTATCCAAATATTTTCTCAGTTTACAAACACAAACAATTAAAAATATTGAAAAAAGAATATGCTAGAGTATTTTCAAGGCTCATAAATGGTCGTTGGCTGGCTTAAAAGATCACTTTTTACGATTTTCAACATTTTACGTACACTCAAACAAATACATGTTTAACCCTGATTATGACAAGGTATTGTAAAAATCGGTTGGAGAAAAATAAACCAAAAAAGAGGTTAAAAACAAAGTTGTTTTGTTTTATGAAGTTTATAAAATGTACCAAAAAGTATCTGGGAAAGATATTTAAAAAATATTGCTCTTCATTTAAAAAAAAATACAAAGTCATTGTTTTATTATGTAAAATGCCAAAAAGGAATTTCAGTTTAAAACACAAAATTAATGAAAAATACGTATAAGATTTTCGTAAAATAATGTATTTTTTAGAATAATTAACATTTTTCGATAAATAAACATTTATTCATAAGAATCCCGAAATTTCTCTTAAATTTAAATAATCTTCGTTGAATATTCAACGCCGCACTGTATCTTGAGGCCTTCCCAACTTGGTTTCACCTGAGGCTTTGAACGTATAACACATACTCCCCTCTTAAACCTAATTGCATATCATCAATATACTAATTAAGCAGATGTTTCAAACTAGAATTAAATTCAGATTTTGAAAGCTTGACATGTGGTACCATTAATATTAGACCTAGGATACAACGACACGTTGAATTATTGTTTAAATAAATAGAGAAATACGGGTAATTTTTTTCATTCTTTTTATGTAAGTAATGTGTTTAGTTTTATGTAATAATGATAATATTAAATTTGGATAACTTATACAGCGCCATTTTCGTAAAATAATACCTCAAGGGCGCTTCACTGTGAATGAATTGGGGAAAATATTATGGTGGAAATGATTTAGCAAACAAATGTGTTTTTAGTCTTTTTCTAAAGATCATCACACTCTCACTATTTCTAACCATTGGTGGTAAAGCATTCCACGCCATCGGTCCTGCAACAGCAAAGGCACGCTTGCCAAATTTAGTGCGTTGGTTGCGAGCTGGTAAGATCACTTTGCCCATTGCAGATGTAGCCGATCGAAGCGTGAGACGTCTATCAACCAATTCATCTGGAATACACAGCTCCTTAAGATACTCTGGGGCCATATTGTATATTGATTTATACATGAATAGGCAGAGTTTATACTCAACCCTTTCGGGAAAGCGTCAACAGTGGAGTTTGTGAAGTAGTGGGGTGATGTAACTGAATTTAGAAATTCCAAAAATTGTAATGTATTACTTTAAAATAGTTTTCAGGCTGTACTAGAGTGGATTCGAATGCGGAAACTGAGAATCTGCTACACTTACCATGGCTAATGGGTCGACACAAAATTTAACAAATATATTGTTTATAAGATTTGATTTTTGTACTAAAGCTAAGTCAAGATTTTAGAGTTTGAGCTGTTGATGCGTCGAGGGTTTAAGGGTAGGTAGAAGCTTTTTCTTATTTTTTATCAGTGGTAAAATAGACAACAGTATCTTTGATTGATTTGATTAAGCTTTTTATTTGGGAGAGACCTCTTTATTTGTTAATGTATGCAAAATCATTCCTGACTTATTTTACATATTAAGAGACATGATTTTAAATTTGTATGAAGCATTTGAGCATTATTTTTTTTACAATATTTTGAGTGTGTCCGAATCCTTGTTCATTAACCTGGATTTATCCACTTAGGAGTTATTTTTTTACATTTTGTTGCATCTCAACATAATAATAAATATAATAAAACCCTTATCCGCACCCCAATGGTGCATAGGGCACTGCTTCATATGAACACAGTGTTATCTTGATCGTTTACACACGAAGGAAAGGTGATCAGCCCTCCGCTTCAGGTACCAGTCCAGGGTAATATTGAATAAATATTACAGTGAAAAAATCACTTATATTTATTTGACCCCCCTGGGAATCGAACCCGGGACCTCCAGAACGGTAGCCGAGCGTGCTGACCATTACACTACAGAGTCGGACATCTCATCATAGATGGTAGAAATATTTTCTTCATCTTGGAGAAACCCAAATTTAAGATCAAGGATTTGAACTCACTCAAAATGTTGTGAATAAAATAACTGTTCAAATAGTAAGCCTTATAAAACGTTATAGTAAAATAATTCTAGGAGGATCCTTCATACATTAAAAAATATAATAGTTGCTGAAAATGAGTTTTTATAAATTTGAGTAGTCATCAGATATAAGAAAAATCAGAAACTCAGATATAAGAAAAATCTGCGTTGTTGAAGATGTTGTGCGATGGGGAAGAGAAAGAAGACGTTTCTGGAGAGATCATGTGAGAAGAGCGAGTTCAGATCGAGTGGTGAGGGTGGCAGCGGACAGCAGCATAGGCGGGATCAGACCCCCAGGAAGACCACCTAAACGATGGAAGGATAGCTGGTCTTCCACCTCCCAGGACCGACCCGAGAATGACAGGACCTAGTCTTAAAAGAAGAAGAAGAAGAAGAAGAAGTAGTCATCGGTAGAATGGCGAATGTTACGCGTGTATAAAGTGATCACTCAAACCATCTAATGACAGGTTGTTAGCCTTGTATTTACAAGTATTATATTTATAATTTTCGGATATTTACCAGAACGTCCATATTATTCTTCATCTATTTTTTATGTTTTATTTTTGTTTTCTTTCTTTAGTTAGCTTATTTTATATTTAATACAAACTATTATTTACACTTAATTTACATCCTATATATATTTACATCTTCTTACAATAAACGAAACATTAATTTTTAAATTCTTTCAGACTTTTCATTCTACATACATTCAGGCATCTACATATCTATAGTATGTGTCCGCCTCCGTAGTGTAATGGTCAGCACGCTCGGCTACCGTTCTGGAGGTCCCGGGTTCGATTCCAAAGGGGGGTAGAATAAATATAAGTGATTTTTCACTGTCATATTTATTCAATATTACCCTGGACTGGTACCTGAAGCGGAGGGCTGATCACCTTTCCTTCATGTGTAAACGATCAAGATAACACTGCGTTTATATGACGCAGTGCCCTATGCACCATTGGGGTGTGGATAAGGGTTTAATTATTATCTATAATATGTTTAGATGTCAAAAATGTAAAGCATATTTTTAATTACACTGATTCGCCGATAGTTTGATTCCGTTCTTGGTTAAATATACTAAATGGCGTTTTATTAGTTAAATGCTAGGTTCATGATGGCATAAATGATGATCTTCACTGCTAAACCGAAGTTGTACGCAACGCAAATAATAATTATTGGCGGTGTTAAATCGAAACGACGTAATCCGCTGGTAAAATGCATTTGGGATCATATTTAATGCAATTCAATTCAAGCCTTACAAATGAACATACTCGTAGCTTAATTAACCAATAAACCAGGAACTATTAATTGGCACCAACCTAACGTTACTCCGCGACGTGAGCTATACTACAATTGTAAAGTGCTAGATATACCCAGCTAGGCTTAGCTTTGGTTCCGTCAGTTAAATGGAAACCAAAGAAAATAGAAAGCGCGTTTTCGTAATACGTTTAATTTCAAAATGTTTGTGAAGAAGTGAAAATATTAGTAATCTATGAAACATCATCAACAAGCACTTAAAACCGCTGTCAAGAAGCACGCTGTCCGCCATGGTAATGTTTAGTATAGTGTTTTTTAGCTGCTTCATTGTTTTTGTATTTCATTAGTTTTTTTTGTTCAACTCGTTTACAAGTAATTTAAAATTATAATTTTTGATATTTTTTTTACTTATTAGAGTTAAAAACACAATCAGTGAATTAATTTGAGGAGATTCACGTTTTTGAAAAAACGAACATTTATTTTTTAATATAAAATATGTACATGTAATAGATTGGTATTGATACTTTTGGAGTTGACTGGAAAATATTGGAAAATCCAGAATTTTCTTTTTAATTTCAATAGTTTATTATTTATTTACCCACTTAATTTATTTTTTTGCGTTTTCACTTACTGTTGAGTATATGTGTAGTTTTCGAAACTAGTCGTGTTTATATTAAACTTGAAAGTGGTATTACACGAGTATCATCATTTTTTGTTTTAATCATAAAGTTATTCCACAAAGGTATTACTAATTCAATAAACGATATATATTTATTTATTTATTTATTTTTTGAACGACTAATGCCTTTAATATAACACATACATTCAGATTATTTTTGACATCTCATCAAAGATGAAGAAGAATATGGAAGTCTGGGCACTTACGGGGCTGACGACCGTCATAGGCTGGTTTAAGTGATCATGGTTGATGTAAAGAAATAAAATATTAAATATAAATGTTGTAAATAAATTATCTGCTCAAATTATTAGCTTAATAATAAAATTGAAAATTTTATTTTCTGGCGTTTCTCATGTGTGTGATTATAATCCAGGGTTTGGACCTCACATACTAATATAAGAGTTTCTGCTTAGTAAAAAGCTTCTTTATATCTCACCAATAGATGTCTCTAGTGAAGTTCTAGTGATTCAAGAACAAGGTTAATAATGGGTAGAATCGGTGAATGTTACACGTGTGTAAAGTGATCACTAAAACCAGCCTATGATGGTCGTCAGCCCCGTAAGTGCCCAGACTTCCATATTCTTCTTCATCTTTGATGAGATGTCAAAAACAATATGAAAATAACTCCTGTAATTGGAGATAATCCAGATTTTGTGAACAAGTATTTGGACACACTCAAAATGTTTTACACATATTCAGTATCTAATATAAAAATACCCTAATAAATACACTAATAGAGAAACATAAAATAGTAAAAAATTAACAAATAGTAAGTACTGGTAAATACACGTCTCTTTCAAACACTTTCAGCGAGCAGCGAGAGAGAGTGAAACACAACGTTTAAATTTATATTATAACATGGAGAAGTAATGCTAAGAAAATACAGACTTCAAGGTGGATAACGATATATTAAATAAATCTATTCTTTCAAAAGCATCGGCTAACATGTGAAGCCACGGAATCGGAGAGAAGACGGCATAGTTTGCATCATGTAAAAATAGTGCAAATATAGAATTATAGTTATTAAAAGACATTTTTTGTCGATTAATTCCACACTTTACGGTTAAAGGTTTAAAACTATGAAAAAGTTTCAGCAAAATATATTTATTAATGTATATGTAACTCGAAAGTGATTTGCATAAATAAAAATTTTATTTTTGTTTTTATAATATATTTCATTGCAATATTTTAAATGAGTTATTTCACAAACATCGGTCGTGTAATTTGCTTATGTAAATAGTGCAGTAATTACTTGTGTTTCATTTGAAAATTTTACCGAGTTTTGACAGATAAACAGGGTGTGAAATTTTGATTACACTTTTTAGTAGAATTAATGTCAACGATTCACTGGAACACACATGTGTGGTTTGGTGTATTTCAATAGGCCATGGAAATTTTCACTTCATACTATAAATCTAACGCAGAACGCGTTAACGTACCAGTCTATGATATTATTCTATGATTTTATTATTGCTTCTGAATAGCACCCCGTAGATTAAACATGGATCATAAAATACCAGGTATATTATAAAAAAACATTTTTGAAAGATAATATATACAGGAAAAGTATATACAGGATGGAACAAAATGAAACACCTTATCGAAAGAAGCTATGATTCTTGCAAATGGCGTCGTACGTCAATTTTGTTTGATATTTAGGAATTAGACAGCAGCAGTGTACACTGACTTTGATATTTGGGAATGAGACTAGAAAAAAAGGTCCAAATAATGGTTTTTATCACTCAAAAACCTTTTTTTTATTTTGAAAAAGTTATTCAAAAACAAAATTAGATAATTAATGTAGCGCCAACCTTTTTTTTATATATTTCAGCTGTTTAATTCACAAATATCGAATATGATTGACGTACTACGCTATTTGCAAAAATGAAAACATTTTCCGATATGATGATAATAATAAAAATTAAAATAAAATTGTGCCATCCTGTATATACGCACTGCCATAAGATTTAAAAAAAACTAAAATAATAAATATAACTCACCACTAAATAAATGCTAAAAATATTTTAAATACTAATCATTCCATATTCTTCTTCGTCTAAATAAAACATAAATAAATCAAATTAATTTTAAAAATTAGAGAAAAATTACCCATTTCTTGATTTTTGTCTCCTTTTGTCCTGTTCTTTTTACATTATGTACATTTTTCGATCTTGCACTATTCAGGGGTGCATTTGTGTTAGTTTTCGTATGCAATATATTACTCTCACCGTAAATGCCCTATCGACGGAAAGCTGTAGTTATCAGATTTCGTTTTAGCAGAGCTGGACTTCTATCGGACTTGGCAGGGAGAACACAATCAGATAAGTAAAGTATTGGAGCACAGCCACACGATACGAAATAATACAAGTTTGAGAAAACTGTATTTTTAAAGGAAACCAAATAAAAATTTAAAACTAAGGTGGGCACCAAAAATAAATCTTACCGATTAGTTTGCCTCAGGCAATTTTAACAAACATTCTTTATTTACAAGATTTTCAGTGTGTCAAAATACTTGTTCACAAATCTTGTGAACAAGTATTTAGACATACTCAAAATCTTGTAAATAAATTCACCGCTCAAATTATAAGGTAAAATGAAATTTTAAAAAATAAAATTATATTTTCTTGCGAACCTCTTGTATGTGATTACAATCCATGATTCGGACCTGACGTACATGATAAAAGAGTTTCTGCTCAATAAAAATCTTCTTTCATCCTACTATAGATGTCTCTAGTGAGGTTCTTATGAATTCAAATAATATGTTTCTTGTTTAATCAATATATCAAGAAGTTCCAAGAATCTTAATAGTGCGGTTGTCAATCATGGGTAGAATTGGTGAATGTGACATGTGTGTAAAGTGATCGCTTAAACTAGCCTATGACGGTCGTAAATCTTGTAAATACCCAGACCTCCATATTCTTCTTCATCTTAGATGAGATGTCAAAAAATTATATGTTAAATATAACTAATTGTTTTACCTTCTTCTTTAAACCCTTATGCAATCCTAATGGTACATAGGGCACTGCATCATACAAACGCTGTGTTATATTGATCGTTAACACATGAAAGAAATGCTATAAGCCCTCTACTTCAGGTACTACTCCAGGATAATATTGAATAAATATCAGAATATTGAAAGATATAATATATAATCCTTAATATATAACCGATTAATATTTTACCTGGAATGGAACAGGTAGATGATTTTATATATTTGGGATGTGGGTTTTCTTTGTTAGATTGATAACGATAAAGAAAGGAGAGTGTATGCTGAGAGCAGGTTGAATGGTGAACTGAAATCAGTTGAAATCAAATGAAAACCTAACAGCGAAAGCTAAACTGGCAGTACACAACGGAATCCTGGTAGCAACCCTAATTTATGAAACTGAAGCATGGGAATTAAATTTGTCAAATACTAGTCAGGTCTGAAGTCGCAATAATCAATACAGCAATATGTATAAGGAGTTTTTTTTTAAAGATGGAAATCGCATTTATTATTTACCTTGCTTATTATGTACAAGGTTTATCATTTAGTGGATTTTTGTTTCTTCTAGCTAATAAAATATGTTTTCATTTAAATCTGTATTGGGAACAGGAGGGATAATCTAGTGTGGGCCAATCGGGAACTTCTCAGCATTTGCTCATTGCTGGGACGAAACCACGTTGTACTCCTCAGGTGAAGGCAGACTGTTGACTGTCATCAGCAGACCTTCCGTTCCACTAGAAGAGGGTTCGGCATTTTGTGTCCTGCTTTGGTTTATGTTACCAATGTCCTTCACTTTTTTTATCAAATGTATGAGGAGATGCATGAATATGGTAGAGGCGAAGAATGTTTGCAAAGACAGAGAAGTATGGCATTCTATCTCTTAGTTTACGGCAGAGGTAGACGGAGAGAATAGGTTATATATGTACTGTTATATATGTAACATAACATACATTTTTTATTGTTATAAAAGTAAAAAAAAAACAAAGTAAAAAAAATAAAGTAGTATGGCATTCTATCTCTCTGTTTAACCGCAGAGGTAGACAGAGATAATAGGTTATATATGTACTGTTATAAATGTAACAAAACATACATTTTTTTTATTGTTATAAAATTAAAAAGTAACAAAAGATGAAAAAAATAGTAGTATGGCATTCTAACTCTCTGTTTAACCGCAGAGGTAGACGGAGAGAATATGATATATATGTACTGTTATATATGTATGTAACATAACATACATTTTTTATTTTTATAAAAGTAAAAATTAACAAAAGATGAACAAAATAGTAGTATAGCATTCTATCTCTCTGTCTAACCGCAGAGGTAAACGGAGAGAATAGGTTATATATGTACTGTTATATATGTAACATAACATACATTTTTTATTGTAATAAAAGTTCAAAGTAACAAAAAATGAAAAAAATAGTAGTATGACATTCTAACTATCTGTTTAACCACAGAGGTAGACGGAGAGAATAGGTTATATATGTACTGTTATAAATGCAACATAACATACATTTTTTAATGTAATAAAAGTAAAATAGTAACAAAAGATGTAAAAAATACGTACCTAAAAAGGAAGCTGTGAAATTATTCCGCAAACCGCTCTAGACACGTGGCCGTTGTTAGCCACAGTAGCAGTGGTAGTGTTGCCAACAGAGAAAAGTTTACACAATTTAGAACCTTCTTCAGAAGTTTATTTAGTCAGACTCGGGAAGCGCGTTGCTGTATTTTTGTTATTTTCATTTCAAGCGACTGCTTGAGAATCACCAGATGTCCTCCGTTATAAACAACAAATTATCTGTGAAAATAACATTAAAATAGGTCATTTCAATCTACATATTTAAAATACAAGTTAATTGTGAGCTTCGAAACACGCAAACTAATATATAAAGAGTACATATATTACATGACCTAACATATTATCACACTATCCAGTTGATTAATATCAAAAGTGATTAACTCCATTTTCATATATTCCATCATTCATATATTTTTTAAACATTTTACAAATTGGACTTTAAAAAATATACAACATTGAGATGCAAATATGAAGGTCTAGATATGTAGAAGGCTGTAATTGCTGAGTTCAATAATCACGTTATAGACGCAGTAATATCAACAAATTTTCAGATTTTTGGCATCAGTGTCTTTCGATAAAAACCCTGCCATTTGGTATCGTTTTTTTATGCTTAAGAGTAGAAAACATCTTGGTTTATTTAAATCGACATACATATGTTTAAATATAAAATTATGTCTTGATTCTTAAGTATGTATGTTATTTTATTCTAAAAATCCAACTTTATTTTTTTTTGACAAAAAAAATCGAATCTAATTCTTTTTATTACATTTAATATATTACAATGGGATTATATTATAAAATATAATCCCATATATAATACTATCCCAATTATATAATACATTTTATCGTTAATTTTGGTAACATTATCGTATTGTATAGTTTACCTATTATTTTAATTATTTTTTAAAATCATTTATTTGTTAAGTATTTATATGTGCCTACATATAAAAACATACACTGTATACATTCATTTAAATTGTTTTAAACATAAT
Organism: Brachycentrus maculatus; assembly: GCF_059751285.1. Lineage (NCBI taxonomy): Eukaryota > Metazoa > Arthropoda > Insecta > Trichoptera > Brachycentridae > Brachycentrus > Brachycentrus maculatus. The sequence continues at coordinate 571,170 of NW_028281391.1, read as the reverse complement.
ATTATCAGTATTATTATTTGTTATTGTTTTTATCTATTTTATCTTAATACACAAAAAAAAGATTTTTTATTTGTACAATTTTCATGCAATTAACTCTTGATCAACTACCCATTTCTTTATTTTGCCTTTGTTCCATATTTTATTCTGACCTATTACCTTGGTCGGCAACAAAATAACGTTTGGAACGTTATATTGAAGTGTTCTACTTCCAAATTTATTATTAATTCTTGGGACTATCAAACGTTGTAGGTTAATCGCGTATCATGCTTGTGTACTAAATTACTAACAGTGTTTCTACTACATATGCATATAATAAACAAACAGAATAAGACAGAAATATTACATAAAATAAAGTCATTACAAACTTTATAATGTTAATTCTTACGAAATTCACAGTCAACAAAAAATAAAAGAAATAAATAAATTTACAAAAAATTGCAAGAATAGGAAGTTATTTTGATTCAGATATAAAATGCTTCGTGCGAAATGGATTAAGGCGCTTTCTCATTTGTTCAATTCATTCCGAGACATTAATATTGTCGACTTCGTTTACGTCTCCTCAAATTCAGTATATCAGCAAGGTGTGCTTAATGCTCAACACTTCGGCAACTTTTTACCCCTGCTTCGTAAAATCTTTTTAATGCCCCTCCGAGGAACGATTCTCAGCGCTACGCACGCCGCGGCGCTATAATATAATGATATCACAAATCCTAACTTACCAGTTCAACTAATGACATTCATAATTACCGACTTATCCAGGAGCGTACTTAAGAGAACGGAGCTAGAATTATGTATACGTAACTGCGGGGTTTCTAGGAGAATTTTTAATGCGTTAAGATAATTTATAGGAATTGTGTACTTTAGGTACTGCTAGTACTACCATCCCGCCGTTTCATTATAAGGGTAGATAGGTAGGTAGGTAGGTACATACAATCCTATCTTCCCTCACATTCATACATATTCATATTATTTCGGAAAATTGTCCAAATACTTACTTGTTAACAAATCTGGATTATATCCAATCATAGGAGTTATTTATCATATTATTTTTTGATATTTCAACATAGATGAAGAAGAATATGAAAGTCTGGGGATTTATTTATTATTATACAATGTTTCAAAATTTAAACATATATCGCTCACTCCTTTCAAGAACTTTATAAATCAAAAATCGTCAATTTTCAGTTGTGCATGTTTTCGGAATGTCCAAAAAATATACTATATCCCAGCAAAAGAGGCATATTATAATCTTAATATTTACCCGCTACATGGCAAAAAGTGTTGTTTTTGCATTTTGAAGAAAAGGTATTATTTAAATTTTTTTTAAAAATAGTAAATATTTTTCAAATGGAGAAAAAACCTTCAGTTTTACCTAAAAAAATCTGTTGTAAAGTAAAAAGTTCAATAAGTGGCTTGATATTTATTTTTAATACATTGTGTTATACTTTTAAACTTTAAAAACGTTATCCTAAAAAATCTTTTGTTTTATTTATGACGTTTTTGAAAGGAGTGAGCGATATGTAGAACTTATATGAATTTGAGTAGTGTGGTTATTAATCATGGGTAGAATTGGTGAATGTTACACGTGGAATGTACCTCGCAAATGCCCAGACTTCCATATTCTTATTCTAAGAAGAAATTTATAACATCAACATTTCGAATACAAGTCAGAAACGTCGAATTTTTTCCAACTATAAATATAAAGATGTTTATAAAAATATAAAAATTAAAATAGTCAACGCGATCGGCTACCATTTTAAAGGTTCCGGGTTCGTTCCCTGGGGTTGAATTGATATTAACCAAGATAACAAAATAAATGAAGATATATAAGAAATGTCTACATAATTTGAAATATTATTTATTGAATGCACCGAAACGCATGTTAAAATATATAATTTTAGAAAAATTGATAAATGTTTACCAAATAAATAAAAATATTAAAAATGCACAGCAAGGTTACAACTGAGTCAATTAAATGAATTCTTATGATAATTATAACAAAGTCATATTTTTTCTCACATTTACACTAAAATCACAAAAACCTGGTTTTGTTATAGAAATTCGTTCTTGAAATACGCCATCAATACTTGAAATAACCCAAAATAAAAGGTTCATCATCTATTATGGTGTTCCAAAACCTCATAAAAATACAATCAATTATTTTAAAACCTGGTTCATTAGTGAATATTTTTTCCCTTTTGTTTTCCGTCATTTGTCACTATTGAAATTCAATTCGTTCGCAACTTTGGTAAATTCTTTGTTTAAATTTTCAATCGGTTAACTCTATAGAAATAACACAATGTAACTAACGGTCACGGATTAAGCCCGTATATAATAAAGGTTTGAGCACAATTTTGTTGAATTATAGCTACTATTGAACTAGAGGACTTGGTCATGTAAACGTGGGTTTCTTTTTTCTGCAGTTACAGTTAATCGGGCGTTTAACTGTAAAAGGTTAACAATTAATCGCAGAGCGATAAACGCTGAAATGAAGTCACTAATGAGACTTTATTCGATGATCAATGATGATTCATTAAAATTGCCCGGAAATAGATATTTATTATTATTATACTCAAAACGGAAGCGAAAGAAATTAGTTTTGTAATTAATTTGAATTTATCTATCCGCACAGTAGCTAAAAAACGTTTAAAGCCAGGAAAGAGAGTATTTTTAATAGTTTTATCTATGCGCAAATATTATGTTCATGTCTAAAAGAAAAAGGATTGAATTAAATTTTTGGAGAAAAACAAGGAAAATTTATTGATTTTATAACTTTTCCTTAAAGCTTTTCTTACATTTATTGTATTAAAAATATTGAATTAATTTACTTTAATAAATTAGGGAATCACAATTTTATCCGCCTCCGTAGTGTAATGGTCAGCACGCTCGGCTACCGTTCTGGAGGTTCTGGCTTCAATTCCCAGGGGGGTAAAATAAATATGAGTGATTTTTTCGCTGTAATATTTATTTAATATTACCCTGGACTGGTACCTGAAGCGGAGGGCTGATCCCTTTCCTTCATGTGTAAACGATCAAGATAACACTGCGTTTATACGAAGCAGTGCCCTATGCACCATTTGGTGCGGATAAGGTTTTTTTTATTATTATATAATTGTTTTAAATAATAAATACAAATGTTTATAGTTAATATTCGCTCAGTCAAAATCTCAAGTACCCTGAGTAATCCACGATTTTTTTTTAATTTCGACACAACGTTCGTGGCGTTAAATCATCGCGTTTAAAAGTATCTGAAATATCTTTACCCTAGTAACAGTGTTACCCCTTTAAAAAAAAACAAATATTTTTTATTAACTTAAAACAGCATTTTTAACACGTGTTTTATAGTTTGTTAGCAACTTAACATGCATAGTATGCAGTTTAACGTCTTTTTTTACTGACTTTCAATAAAAAATAAAACCCAATTTTGTAGGATATAATTTTGATTTCACTCGCTCTCGCTCACATACGCCATGTTTAACTAGCAAAAACGCATTAAACCCAACTTTTATTCCCATCACAAAACGAAACATTTAGTATTTATTCAAATTCCGATTTAAAAATTTAACAAATTGGTTCGATCGATAAATCGTGGGGTTTTTTGTGCCTCGGCGAAACCGTTTGAGGGGAAATTGACCCCTATTAATAAAGTTTGACAGCACACAATAGCGGTGAAATCATTGAGTACTTACGATGCTTGACGGGCTGTGGGTTATTTAGTTCAACGTCTTTAGTATCGGAAGATGGTTACAACTTTCAACGCCACATAAATTCTGGACGAGGTATTTTGAAGAACAGTGCGCCACAACAATCATTTATTTTTATTTTATTTGTTCGGGAATTGTACAGCTTTACATTAAAAACAGTACATGATAAAAAATAGTTACATTAATAAACATAAAACCAATTTAACAATTCCACATTTATGTTATAATAACTATTAAAAACATTAAGAGATAAAAAAAGAGTGGGAGTGTGTGTGAGAGGAAAGAAGTAAAAGGGTTAGGTTAGGTTAGGTTAGGTTAGGTTAGGTTAGGTTAGGTTGGTATAAAAATTAAATTTTCAGGAAGGAAAAGGCATTTGGTAAAAACGTTTTTTTTAATAACACTTATACTATTTACAATAAAACTAAGATTTTGTTTTGGCCACATTCATTTATATTTCTTTTTTCCAACCGGTTTCGACAAAAAACATGCCATCTTCAGGAATGGTATAGGGATGATGATTTTTATCTTCATATGCATATCTTATTTATCTTATCATATTTTATCTTATTTATCATATTTTATCATATTTACTCTTACTTACTATATTTTATCTTATTTATCTTATCATAGCTTATCATATTTATATCTTCATATCCATCCCTGAAGATGACAAGGTGCTTTTAAGATCTTTTTGAAAAAATTTGCTACCAAAAATAAGGTTTCAGCTTTATTTTATTAAAATAAAGCAATATAAAAAAAACAGAACTTGAAAAAAATACTTTTGTTTTTTACAGTAAAGTGACATACAATTATATACTCATGTTTATTTAAAAATAAATTCATCAGCAAGTTGCATTCCTTGCACACATGCGTAATATGATGTGCAAGGAAAGCAATTTGATGCTGAATGTTAATAAATCTTAAATCATGTTTTTTTTTTAATAAAAAACTTTACCAGATAAAAAATATATTCCTTTGTATATCATTTTTATTGGATAATGTATGCATATTTAATAAAAAAAATATAATATCTTAATTAACAAAGAAAGAAATAATTATTAAGTCAAAATTACAAAATAACATCGGCGCATTGGTCCCGGGTAGAGCGGAAGCTTTCTGTTGCATTCTCCGGACAAGCGTCGATACACATACAGAATGATACACGTGTGTATCGATGCAGCTCTATCGATAGAGAAGAGGAAGTAGGTACCTACCTGGTACCTACCTTCCACATAGTACCTACCTTTACCCACACTCGTCTTTACGAAACATTACGATTTACGACCCAGAATACCTGTAAATATTCATTCAGACCCATTCCTATACAAAAAAGAATATTTAAAGGTGATAAATTATATTTTTATATAGATCGTTTAATGTTTTTAACATCATTATTAGGCTCGATCGTTAACGATATGATACGGGAAATCTATACATATGTGTTGACTCCTCCTACGTATGGTGTTTTAAACCACAAAATGCATTTTTGAACTCTAGTTATGCGTCCAAGAAAAAATGTATTATTAATTAAAATTTCACTTGGTTTATTGTCCGCCTCCGTAGTGTAATGGTCAGCACGCTCGGCTACCGCACTGGGGGTCCCGGGTTCGATTCCCAGGGGGGGTCAAATAAATACTGTATAAGTGATTTTTTCACTACTTATATTTATTCAATATTACCTTGGACCGGTACCGAAAGCGGAGGGCTGATCACCTTTCCTTCATGTGTTAATGATCAAGATAACACTGCGTTTAATGATGCAGTGCCCTATGCACCATTGGGATGCGGATAAGGGTTTGAATGATTTATAAAACTTTTTTTTTTAAATCTATTGTGACACGTGTTTAGATGCATTCCGTAACATTTTTTATGCACCGTATGTGATGCTATGTCTAAATTTTAGAGTGTGTCCTTGGGACGTTGAATGTTGAATATGGTCTAGGACTGTTTTTTTTTAATATTCTTCAAGAAGAGAGACAATTTACTATATAATAATTATTTCACAAGTAAAAAAAGTCGAGCTAATTTTTTTATTTGTTTTAAATTGTGACAGTTTTTTATATTTTTTTAATTGTACTTTTCTACTTATAAAATATTTTATTCTTATTGTGCTGTGCCTCTCAAAAAATGAGACCATGCTCTTGTACTTGGAATGGGACTTACATTCAATTTTTATTTATTGATATTTAATTTAAGATTTAATACAGTGTATTTTTTATGTGTCGTTCTTTGTGTTTTTTTTTAACAACTACTTTTGAAAAACTTTTTTTGTAAATTTATTTTTAAACAATACATATTCATACATATTTATGATGCCCTAATACCGTGATAGGGAGTTTGGATTCAATATACATACATTTGTCGTAAACATACAATATTTATTTTTAAATGTGTAATTATTCGACGTAAGCCCAAATAATGACTCGCTATTAAGTTACTAAGCCTTTATTTACAATATACATACTGCGTGTATTACTTATTTTGTTATTTAGGCAAAGACGTTAAAGTGCATATAAATTACCCCCACGAACAAAAGGCAAAAGAATAAGTGTTTAATATGTGATTTGTGTATTGTTAAAGCTAAGTTTCTCAAACTTCTCAAAATGATATAAATATTTTTCAACTTATTAACTAGCTAACGAAAAGTAGGTAAAGAAAATAGAACGCCACACCACTCTATTATTATTTATTTATTACAAACAATCCTTGCCTTTTCTTCATTCATGCATCTTCTCACACATACCCGCTAATTATTCTGACCACTATGATCAAATATTGGAAATTCTTTATGATGACAAGTTTTCTTTGGTCTTCTTTAATAGATTACCATGGTAAAAAAAGGAATAATGGGTAAACCAATAAATAAATAAACAATAAATAATTTAGTTGCATGGAAAAATATTGATTTTGAGAGATTTTATACAATTCTTAATTGTGTACGAAGAAAATTGTCTTATGACCAAATATTAAAACACGCGGCGTAAATCCATCTTCGTAGTGTAGGAGTCGACACGTTTAGCTACCGTGTTCAATTTCGGTTCCAGGAGCATAAAAAAAATTAAGAATTTTTCATCAAAAATTTTAAGAAAAAATTAAGAATTACTCAGGTCTAATTACCTTTCCTTCATGTACATAGCGATCAAGATTACACTAAATTTGATGCAGTATCTTAAATATCATTGTGTGTGAATTAGAGAAAGATGATAAAGAATAAGAATCATATGAAGAAAATGTATTTACCGATCATGATAACACTGCTTGTAGCCAATGCACTTCCCTATGGACCATTGGGTATAGACAAAAAATAAGATTCAATGGCCTCACTAAAACTTATTTGTGAAAAAAGGGAATTATGAATAATTATAATAATAAGGTGTTAATTTGATAGCACTAATTAAAAAAAATGACCTACATATTTTTATTATGATTAAAAAAAGGTTTTTAACTATTTTCACAAAAAATGTAATTATTATCCAGTGGGACATAAGTCCTTTCTTAAAAAATCATTTAATCAAAAACTCTCTATTTTCTCAAAATCTTTTTTTCAAATAAATAGGAGTACATTTTGAGAAACCTTGATTACTAAATCCCAGCATCCCACGAGATGGCTCCCTTTTATCTTCCAAAAGTTCGTCTGTTTTAACTTGCAGTATGCATAGAATAAACAATAAATACCAGATGTGAAACATTCCGACAGACAATAACAAAAAACAAGAAAACAGAATAAAAAAGAATCTATTTTTGTCCATTTGTAAGCTGCAATTAAAATGTACAGACACTAGGATTCTAAGAAAATCGATAATTTTAATTATTTACTGTTGGACTTCAACTAACAAGCATCTCGAGTCTCAACGATAATAGGTACGTTTCATGTCGCGTATCAAATTCCAACATTTTTATATATCGTGTAAATAAAAATTAATTAGTCATTTTGAAACCTGTCGACAGATGGCATTAGTGTTCATGTAATGAAATATTTTAATAGTTCTGTAATAAAAATGAAAAATCGTTTCTCAAAAAAATAACTTCACCTAGCCACGTGTTGCTGTGACTTCCGGTGGTTAAACGGAGAAAAGAAAAAAAAAGCTAGAATTTGCAATACATTTAATTTCACTACGCTTGTGGGTATTCAATGTTGTATCAGCTGTTAATAAGCACGCTGTCTGCCATAATAAATGTTTTGTTTTAGTATATTACTGTTACGTTCAATAGATGGCTTTGCTATCGCGGTCACAACATCGTTTAAAAAATATTTTTACTTGTCACGGTAAAAACATTAAAAAAAATAATATTACATATAAAAACGCAGGTAAAGTTTAGTGCAACGTGGTATAGAAATTTCAAAAATCTCAACAAATTAACAGGGCTTATGACCTGTCATAGGCTGGTTTAAGTAATCTTTTAGAGCTAAAACATTCACCATTCTACCCATGATTGACAACCACACTACACAACGTTTTGGAACTTGTTTATTATATATCCTATAATTGATACGTACTTTCATATAATACATATAAGTTCTTGGCAGCATCTATGGTTGAGTAAATGGAGCTTTTTATTTAGCAGAGACCCTAAAGAAATGTTCATTTATAATGAGTTGACACTTGAAGGATTTGGACATACTCAAAATGTTGCAAATTTTGTTCGAAAAGTTTTATTTAAAATATTAAAACGCGATAAAACCATGGGTATCAACTTGCACTCACCTGCTTTGAAATTCATTTCTCATTAAAAGGCAAAATAAAAATTTAAATAAAAATATTCACATTTACATACAAATTTAAAATGTGTTTAAAATTTTTTGCTTTAGTAATTGGTTTATCATTAGGGTGTCAAATTTGTAGTAGTTGTTTTTAAGTACATATATATCTTACTCAAACGTACTATTAACATCTCACTTACATACTCAATTAAACTGTCAGATTGAACATAATATTTTCCCTTAGGCTTGAATTAATTTATTTTTGACCACTCGTAAATTTTTAATAAATAATAACTTCGCATCATGGCAGAACCTTGTAAAGACGAAATTTCTGACATTTTAAAATCATTTTTGATATATATTTTAGATTACAAAAATGTTTGTGTGTCCAAATCCTTGTTCAGAAATCTAGGATTCCACTTATTCTCCAAAGGAGTTTTTTTATATTGACCTGTCAACATAGATGAAGAAGAATATGGAAGTCTGGGTATTTACAGGGCTAAGAACTGTCTTAGGCTGATTTAAGTTAACACTTTACACACGTGAAAAATTTGTATTTCTACCCATGACTGACAACCACTCTACTTAATTATTTGGAACTGGAAGATAATTATATAAATTATGTAATTATCTTTCTAAACGGATGCATAGGTCTTAAACTTTGACCACTGGTCTGTTTTTGGTTGTTTGGAAGATATTGCTGCATTAAGCATGAAGCATATATGTAGCGTTAACCCTGCTATCGTTTATATAGTATATTACGCACAACTCGCTCACTCCTTTCAAGAACGTCATAAATCAAAAAACTTGATTTCTCGGGAGAACGTTTTTAAAGATTTAAAATATAATACAATGTATTAAAAATATATATTAAGCAACTTATTGAACTTTTTACTGTGCAACAGATCTTCTTAGGTAAAACCTGAAGGTTTTTTCTCCATTCGAAAAATATTTAATATATTTAAAAATCTAATTAAACAATACCTTTTCTTTAAAATGGAAAAACAACACTTTCTGCCCTGTGGCGGGTAAATATTAAGTTAAAAATATGCCTCTTTTGCTGGGATATAGTAAATTTTCTGGGCATTCCGAAAACATGCACAACTGAATATTGACGATTTTCGATTTATGACGTTCTTGAAAGGAGTGAGCGAACTGTTAAATTTATAAAACAAATAAGCAAAATTTCAAATAAAAAATAATCACTTAAAAATGTATGTAAAGCTAACCAATATGTATGTTTTGTACTGGCATTTCTTAGCGGAATCGCATATTATATAATAAAACAACTAGGTTTATACTTTTTTCCAAGTTTTATTTTAAATGACCAGCTAGCGGATATCGTCGTTACCGATATCATCAGACTGAGAGGCAAGACGAAATTTTATGTTACAAACACAACAAAATAGGGGTTATATAATAACCATGATTTATTAATTCATTTTGCCATAAAAGTTTAATATAATCACAGTTTTCAACCCCTGCCTTTTAACATTTAATAAAAACATTTAATTTTTTCTTATCTCCTAATTATCAGATGACGTTGGTAACGACAAAACCCGGCCACTGGTGAAATAAAATAAAAGTAAAAAAAGGACTAAATGTATGATTGTTGTTTTATTATATTGTTTATATTATGTAAGAGTAGTTTAAATTATTGACTGTATTAATTTACATTAATTTTTGTCTGCCTCCGTAGTGTAATGGTCAGCATGCCCGGCTACCATACTGGAGGTCCCAGGTTTGATTCCCAGGGGGCTTCAAATAAATATTAGTGATTTTTTCTTCGTAATATTCATTCAATATAATCCTGGACTAGTATCTGAAGCGGAGGGCTGATTACCTTTCCTTCGTATGTTAACGATCAAGATAACACTGCGTTTATATAATGCAGTGCCCTATGCACCATAGGGTGCGGATAAGGGTTTGAATGAATTAATTTATAACATAAAAAAACTCTTTTATTTACATATTTCTATGAACGATTCATATTAATAGCCACACTGTGTAAACGTTTCTGCATCTGCCTTATATCTCTTCATCGGGTTTCTTCTGAAACTCATTGGTTTCCTTCACTCGAATCGTATATCTTGTTTCGATTATTCAATACTAGCTCCAAACTATGTAAACTTGTGTGATTGATTCAATCCAGGCTCGTTTAATTTGTTCGTTGTGAAAAATATATCAATCGAACTTTACAGTGTTTGCTTTGTAATGAAAACCTAGTTTGTTACTTTCATTAAATCATGTACGCATAAAATTAAATACATCGTAACGTTAATTTTACATTATACAGTAATACAGTATTTAATATTCGAATAACATATATATTTACTTTTTAAAAAATGTTTTTACCAAGGTAAGTTGTATTCATTTATTCAAAAGAACAATTATAAAACATATTAAAAAAATTAAAAATTGCAGACACCCACCAAGCTACTTTGTGCGTCTTCATAGAATTAACTCTTGATCATTTACCCATTCCTTTATTTTGCCTTTGTTCCATATTTTGTGGTGAACTTTAACCTCCGTCAGCAACAAATTAAAAATGTATGGAACGATAAATTGAATAAATATATACATGTTTAATAATATATAAATGTGATAGTGACGTAAAAATAATATGCGGTAGTATATTAATGTTTATGAAGATTGGTATCTGAAATACAAAATTGACGTCCTTAATATATGATAACTAACACTCTTGTTATCATTCATCGTTTGTTTTATATAATACCACTTAAAAACCCTACTTCATGACTACGGGATTTGTAATCACGATTCAACCATCAGGTCAAATGTAGACTAGTTTTTAAGTGTTTTTAAGTGGTATAACACAAAGTGAAACATGAATGATAAATAGATTGTAACATAACCATACCACAAAGTTAACAATGCTTTAATACACAAAATATGAAAACAGCGCGTATTTGAATGCAGCTTTATGTCATAAAATGAGGTAAAAGATAAAACTGACAGGGTACAATGGAGTCCTGGTTCCAACCCTAATGTATGGAAGTGAAGCATGGAGTTGGCAAAATAAGGATGTAAAAAACTGAATGCAGTCTCTTCTGAATTGCGATCTCTCAGACGGATGTGTGGCCAAACGATGTACGAAAGACGTTAGAATATTGATTATAAGGAAAGAATACAAGGCTGATATAAACGTTATGGATAAAATTAAGAAAGGTGTGTTAAGAAAGAGTGAGGAAAGAATAACAAAACAAATTCATGAGCATGATTCAAATTATTGAAAAGTAGTCAAGTCAAGAGAATGAATGAGAAGATGCGTGAATGTGAAGGTGTGAATATCGTTAGCAAAGACAGAGTGGTGTGGAGTTCTATTCTTATTGCCTACTCCTGCGGGAAAATGGCGTGATGGTTATTTAAATTAGTTAAATGTGTATTTAGGTATCATATATATATTTTAAAATATATAAATAACTGCATTTCCCAACCACGGCATTGGAACGCATTCAAATACAAAGCTATATTTTATACCAATTAAAACCTTTGCTGGCTAAATGTATATGTGTAATATGTTACTTTTCTATAAGCACAAATAGGTGTAAATTATGAAGAAAAAAATAATCTATTGTGTAAATACATACATGAATAAGAAACCGATTATAGCCGTTAATAAATAATATATTTTGGTATCAAGCTAACTCTATAGTCTCGAGATAACATAGTTAATGATATAATTTATTGAAATACTTATATAATGTGCATTGTGACACTTATGGATATTTATTATGTAAAACAATGTTTAACAACAGAAATATCTTACAATAGATTTTTTATCTACGCGGTGTTACATAAAAAACAAGTTTTTAAAATTATCTTGTTAAAACCAGTTTTAATTTAGTTGAGCTTAAATAATTTATTTTTGTATAAATTGAAATTATTTTAAAACTGAAAATAAGAAAATTAGTACATACTTATACTTCAAAAAAATCTTAAACCCCTGCATAAGCGCTTTTGGGTATCATGTTGGAGATCCCATGTTCGATTCCCAAAGGGTCAAAATATATATTATTCACTCTCATATTTACTTAATATTACCCTGAACTGGTACCTGAAGCGCAGGACTGATCACCCTTCTTATATGTGTTAATTAATCTAAATAACTCTTTTTATGTACGATACAGTGTCATGTGTAGTATTGGGTAGTTATAAGGGTAAGAGAAATAGAGGTATCTAATGTGTAAGTTTGATCACTTTTCCCTTCAGTATTCAATTATATTTTTATAAGATACAGTGTCCTTTGCACCATAGGATGCCACTAAGTTTAAGAAGAGGAAACTGTTAATAATATTGATTGCTATAAGACATTTAATTTATTTATCTATTACACTGATTCTGGGGACAAAGTTTATGCATTTATTATCAACTAAACACATTTATTATCATTTTTAAGATAAGTAAACTAAACGTGCCATAAATCCAAGTACATAATAAGCAATGAAAAAGCTCCTTAGGCAACTAATAAATACTCTAAATAAGAAGTTGCTGAAATTAAGTATTAGAAAATAAAAGCAAGTTTTTGTTTTATTTGGAGAAATAAAATAACTAAATATTTCGTTTTATAAATGTTATAAAACAAACCCTGAAGAAGGCAACATGTTGTTGGCGAAACTAGTTGGTTTATAAAAATAAAAGTGAGTGGATCAAAACAAAGTTATTTTATTTCTCCAAATAATATATTACAGTGATCCACAAAGTTAGTGCTTTAAATATTCAAAATACAAGTTTAATGTCCTTAAATTTTTGTTCCACGGTGTATAGAACATAGGATTTGAATGCCGGGTCGCGTAGGTTTGCGAGGCCCTTATATAGTGTGTGTATAACACCAGCTGATACGTGTATTTATGGATAAAGAGAATATTTATACTTCCTCAAGAAGGTCTCTGTGTACATGGCCACCATCCGTGCATTTCAAGTTATTGCTACAAAATATTTCAAGTATCCACGTCAAATAAACACTTTCTACTGAGTAAAAATTACACAAACAGCTAAATAGACACACGTAAATTTAATGAGTTGGATCTAAAACATACAAGATTTACAAATTCAGATTTGAAATGGTTTATCTACATTTCTATCTTACATTGATCTTGGCTTAGAGATTCATATAGAATCGATTGGGAGAAAATCTAAATGAATTGCCTTACAGATCACGGTCATGTTTTCTTGTACACAAGTAAAAAGTGATAATTCAATAAATAAGTGGTTTATGTTTATTTATTTATTTTCATAATACATAGATACATTCAATATACATATTCGTTTCATATATACATTTATTATACGTATTACGGCTCTTTAGGCATGGCCTGTGTTGAGCCGAATACTATGTAACATGGTAATACAAAATTTATATTTTTATTTTTTTTTTAATTTTTTATAATGTTTTTTTTTAATAATTAGATTATAAACATAACATACAGGAGATACAAAAATAATTTATAGTTTAAGGTTTTTCAATGTGATAATTACACCTGGACTTTAATTAATTCACTTTCTACCTTGTCCCTTCCAATGTTAAGCAACCATCGACGGACACTGTTCTTAAAGACCTGATCACTCCTGGAAATCTTAATGGTTTCGGGCAGCAAATTAAATATTTCTGGAGCAAGGAATGAAAAATATTTTTGAGCAAAATTTGTTTTAACGGCTGGGCCAATATAGTTTTTATTTTATGCTGCCCGGGTTCGAATAGTTTGTTGCGTTCATATACGTATATGTACAGTGAGACGATTGAGAGTTCTTTACGTTTTTAATGCATTTTAAAACAATTGTTTAAGATCATTTTCGATCACAAATTGTTTCGAGAACTAGAAATGTTTTCATCAACAGATGCAAATACAAACTATATTATTCATTGTTTCCACCCGCTGATGAGAGCATCTGCAGTTCTCAAAACTATTCGTGTTTACATTAACTTAAAAGTGATCTTATAAAAGTGTGTTACGTTTAAACTCATCACGTTATTGCACAAAGATAATGCCAAATTTTTTCGTCGAAATTTGAATGTATTAATATACCAAAAATCACGTGAACTATCTTTAACAAAAATCATCTCAAGAATATCAATGAATTTCATTCATCTATGCTTAGTTATTTTATACATATTTATAGATACAAATGTAAAAGCTTAATATAAATTGTTCATAGATTTGGCGTTTAATTGGTAGAACTCCTTTTTAATTTATGTATTCAATGTTAAATCAAACGCTGACTTTTTGAGTCTATTTAGTTGTATTTAATTGTTTAAAAAATCAGTTTTGTGGCAACTGTTTGGTATTTTTAAACGAATGTCTTGTTATGGTGTTTTCAAACGGATATTTTGTTAGTTTAAAAATGCCATGAGTAAGGAAACAATTGTCACAAAATTGATTTTCATGCGTTTTTTAACAATAAAATACAACTAAGTAGACTCGAAAAATCGGTGTTTGATTAAACATTTAAAACATAAACTTAATATAAATGATATACTTTCCTTCGTCTACTTCAGACCACTTGAGTCCTTTTTGAAAGGAGCGTTGTGGATGGCGGCGTGTCAAGAAACATTAAGGACAACTATACAACGTTTTGGGGACAAGTTTTTGAATTTTGAGAGAGGACGGTCACGACCCCCACAAATGAGGAACTTTGTGTAATAACGTGATGAATTTAAATATAACAAACTTTTATGAGATCACTTTTAAGTTGATGTAAACACGACTAGTTTTGAGAACTGCAGATGTTCTCATAAACAGGTGTAAATATACAATAATATGGTTTATATTTGCATGTGTTGATGAGAACATTTCTCGACGTAGTAGAAAGTATGTTTTTCGATGAATCGAGAACCTGTAAAAAGCCTGGGCAATAAATGAGTTTAACCATTTATTTATTACAAATTATCTAAATTCCCGCGGATACAAATTGTGAAAGTTATTTGTGATGTTTCTAGGAATATTATATCTGATAAGGCACGAGTAGTTATTTTATATGATTATAGTTTGTGAAGAATCTCCTCGTGAAGTGTAAGACGCAGGCGGCCGGGTAGGCAGTAGCCTGTTTAGGTAGCGCCCAATAACGTGTAAAGTTTACAGCTATTGTCGTCGTTAGGTAAGTTCGGTAACTGTGCTGGAACTAGGCGAGAGCGGGACCCTGTGGGAGTGCTGATATTTGGGGAATATGAGGCGGAATTCGTTACGGCTGGTAGCTACTGTTCAGACAATCAGGGCTGTAAAAAAAACGATGTACTTTTAATAGATTTATATTATCCACTGACACTTCGTGATGGAATTGAATTTTTAATATATTATTAGATTAAAACCAATATTTTAAGCTTTTCCACTTTATTTTTATTTGACCAGCGACCGGGTTTCGTCGTTACCGACATCATCAGACTGGTCACCAGTCTGATGATGTCAGTAACGACGAAACCCGGTCGCTGGTCAGATAAAAATAAAGTGGAAAAGCTAAAAAATTGGTTTTAATCTAATAATATATTAAAACGATGTACATTTATTAAATTCAATTCAACTTAAAAAAGTGTCTTTATTATTTACAAAAATGCTTAAATTTCATACTTTTTCTGTGAGCCTAAGCGGCTCATTATTGGAAATAGGTATCAAATTGTGGTAGAGCAGGTTCGAACCCATAAAATCTGACTCGAGAGTCCGCGACACTAACTTTGGGACCACAACCCGAGAATAACTCTCAACATAGATTAAGAAGAATATGGATAATAAGTCGAGGATTTTTTTGGAACATGTATTTGCGCATACAAAAAATTTGTGAACAAGTGTTTGGACACACTAGAGATATTCATATAAAAAAATAGCCCATAAACGATTTAATTTACTGATGTAGAATTAACTTTGTGGAATATTATTATATATATTTACTTAATACTTGAAAGTGGTCAGGTAAGGAGTCGTAACAATCGGCGGGTATGTATGAGGAGATGCATGAACGTGGAAGAGGCGAAGAATGTTTGCAAGGACAGAGTGGTGTGGCGCTTTATTCTCTCTGCCTACCCCTGCGGGGAAGCGGCTTGATGGTTAGTTAGTTAGTTAGTTTTTTTAAATATATAAATTAAACCCTTGTGAAATACCACTTTGCACTGGGTTTAGTACTGTAAACACAACTAGTTAAGAGAACTACAGATAGCTGTTTGTGAACTCATTTGTACTGTGTCATAAGTTTGATCACATATCTAGGTTTTCCAAAAATTACAACTACTCTTCTCAAATATGAGTTCCTAAAAATTGAGTAGTGTGGTTGTCAATCATAGGGGGTAGGATGGTGAATGTTGCACGTGTGTAAAGGTCACTTAACCAGTCTTTTGTAGGTCATAAACCTTGAAAATACCCAAACATCATGGATGTTTGGGTATGAAGAAAAACATGGGTTTTTCTTCATATACGCTAACATGTCAAAAATGCAATGTAAGAAAAACTTCTTAAAAATATGTATTTTGAAAATTCTCTCTTAGTTTGGAATATTCAAAAAAAAATTCATCTGTATGGCAACCCTGTTTTCGTCGATCGTATCACAAGTATTCAACAAAAATATAACACGCGCAGCATTTTCAATAGACGACGCTTGTCAAAATAGTACATTTTGGAAATAAAAAAGTTAGTTATGAATATCACTACATTTGTAGAATATTTCGAGTGGATTTTACGACTGGCGCATTGTGTGGAATCTGGAATATAAAAACGGGCGATTTGTTGCCCGATGCTCACAATAGATAAACTGTAACACGTTTTAGTTTTATTATTCGATTTTTGGGACACATATTTTTCCGCCCACCGCCGATAACTCATATCGCTGACGATGATCGTAATTAAATTTTCGAAATACATATTCGAATAAATTTAATTTAATTTTTATATTTTCAATGTAAAAACTTTATTTTATTCTCAATATTATTAATATTTAAAGCATTTACTTAGTGGTTAGTCATTTTTACTTTTTTTTTTTTACAAAAATGTTAATAAAATTAGTATATAAAACGTACATTAAAACGTACATTATTACGTTTAACCTCGGCTCGTAACGCATGTCTGTATTGAAAACTACAGTGCATGTTGGTCTTCGGGTCGACCAAAAATCGCATGTGTTAGACATTTTGTGTAGTTTTGAGTGTGTAAATGGCGCTATGGTGGTCAAGGGTAGTATTGTTTGCATGCTGTGTTAGTGATTGTCCTGACGAAGAGACGGGTACGTCTCGAAACCGGTAGACGTAAACATCTCGGTGAGTGGTTATATACTAATTTTATTAACATTTTTGTTAAAAAAAAAATAAGTAACTTTATTTTGATTAGTTTGTTGCCGACGGAGGTAGGAGGTCAAAAAAAAATATGAAACAAAGGCATAATAAAGGAATGGGTAAATGATCAAGAGTTGATTCTACGAAAATTGTAAAATAGTTTACGAGTATATTTTTTTAAAAATGTCTCTCTTATTTGTGTGTATATTAGGTTAAAATGGTTAAAAACAATAAAACAATAAAATGCATGTAAAAAGAATTCCACCAACAAGACATATAAGGTGGCTTGGTAGGTTTCTGCAAAAAATATTTTTAATATGTTTATAATTGTTCTTTGAAATAAATGTGTACAATTTATCTTAATAAAAATATAAAAAAAATAAAAATTCAGACACAAATATAATCCGACAAATTATTATAGTTTTTATTTCTTTTTTTTTTAATTTGACCAGTGACTGGGTTACGTGACTAGAAGAATATTAAAGTCTTGGTATTTACAGGGATTATGACCTGTCATAGGCTGGTTAATTACAGACTGCTATATTCTTCGTCATCTATGTGGAGATGACGAATAATATGGAATATGGGTTATATGATTGAGTGGTTAGTGTCGCAGACTCTTAGAGTTTCCAGGTTCAAACCCCTCTACCACGTATTTAATAATGAGCCGTGGATTAACGATAATAGAAAGAAAACAAAATTTAAAATAAAACTTTAAGTTTTATTTTTATTTGTCATTTAAATGCATTAATTAATTGATATTAAACAACGTTAAGTTATAAAAAACATGACGTTTTAAAATATTTAAAAAAATATTTTTTCTAGTATTTTTTTAAATAAAATTATTTTTTATCGTTTATTTATTAAAATAAGTTTCAAAAAATGTAATTTCAAATACCGAACGCCACATGACCTATCTTTAACAATAGAACAGTTCAAAAATATCAAAGGAATCACGTTCATTTATGCGGTGCAATCAAATATCTAGCCGGCGAACGTTGTCCTGCACGAGCAGATTTTTTGGTAACAAATGTTTCTGTAAGTTTTACATTTTTTTTTTGTTCAAACAAATAAAAAAATATAAATGAATAATTAGTTGATAACAAAGCCATCTATAAGGTTATATTTTTTCAAGAACCTGTGTAAGATACAGACTAACATACGACCAAAATTTACTAAAACCCGTTTACACATTTACATATAAAACATATGCTCATAATTTTTTATACAATATAATTTAATTATATAAGAGTAAACATAACTTCTTAAACAATTCAACGCACTTTTTCTCATAAAATTTTTAATAGAAATTATGTCTGTATAATAATAACTGTCGAATTCGTGTACTGAGCTCCTTACTTATTGAGATTTAATATATATTAAATGTATGTTTGTTTTCTTGTATTAACCTCTTAGTATTGTTCAACTATCGTATTTATATAGATCAATATTTGTAAGCCTCAAAGTAAATCGGAGAATTTTCGTTTCAATTATGAACAAGGCTCTCCAGTTTTGGTGCGTCGTGAGCTGACCGCCTTACAAACCCTCACAGCATGTGGGACGTGAGACTATAGGATTAGGGGTAGCGGTTGATGTTTATTACATTATTATAATAACAGTTGCCTTAGATTCCTGGGGTAGGTGCAGCCTTGCTATGGGTAGTTTGGTCCTCATGAACAGGAACCAAGCTTGGAAAGTACAAAGTTGACATTATGGTGAAAATATAGATTGAGTTTTAAATGCATTTTTACAAAAACGATATTTTTATACGATTAGTAAACCAAAAGTAGATCTAGCACAATTAAAGAGATAAGTTGTTTTATATTTAATGATATATGTATTAAAAATATAAATATTTAAAATATATATTAACGATATTTTTTTTAATCATTTCATTCATTGCTAGACATTTCTACTTTTTTTTCTTGAAAGTTTTCCGCAGATACTTTGTGCCACATTTTATAAGCTTTATAAAATTAATTAACTTCGTTTTCCCCATTTTTTGTATAAATACAATTTGACCTACCGGTTTCGACAAGAACCTTGTCATCATCAGGATTTATTTTATTTCAAAAACATTAAAATACTCTCACCAAAAACTTCCACATACTCCGTAAAAAGCAGTTTTTACGGAGTGTGTGGAAGTTTTTGGTGTAAGTATTTTAATGTTTTTAAATTAAAATAAACCCCGATGGTGACAAGGTTCTTGTCGAAGCCGGTAGGTTAAATTGTATAAATAAAAAAGAGGTGAAAACAAAGTAAATTTATTTTATAAAATTTCTACTTTTCCTTCCTTAATACTGACTTCTCACACCACAATTTTAAAGCATCATCTTTACAATTATTTTTTTAATGTTACATATTTCATAAACCTTACTTTTCGATATCACCTTTTTCTTTTAATCCACCAGTAAAGGCATCACAACCTTCATAAAAAATAATGGGTGTACAGTAATGGTCAAAAATAAATATTCTCCACGTAAAACTTGTACAAGATTCGAATGAATTAAATGCCTGAAATACCTAACTTGTGTACGGGCAATCTGATTGGTTGTTTACATCACGCGTCACAGGGTAGCTGTTTCCGCTCTGATATTAATTCCGAATGAAATAAATGTTGCCATTCGAAATAATTCCACCAAATTTATTTGCGATAAGAACAGAAACACGAGTTTTTTTTGTTGGGCTTGAATTCTATTTTTGCAACCATAAAATTAATATTGAGTAGCATGTAAGATACAAAATTTATCTGCTTATAATTAAAATTATAATTTATGTATTAATTTAAAATCAAACACAGATTTTTTGAGTCTACTAAGTTGTATTTTATTAACAAAAAACACAAAAAAAATTATATTGTGACAATTGTTTCGCCTTGTTGGGGCATTGTTTCGCCTTGTTAGGGCATTATCAAACGTTTGATAATGCCCTAACAAGGCGAAACAATTCTCACAATATAATTTTTTATGTGTTTTTTGTTAATAAAATACAACTTAGTAGACTCAAAAAATCTGTGTTTGATTTAAAATTAATACATTAATTAAAATGGAGTCAATGAATAAATTAATATTATATGTTTCAATACATATTTATTTTAGTCAAAACAATTAGGTGCTCAATTTCCATGAAAATTTGTTTTAAAAAAAACATTCACCCATGGTCAGAGATAGAAATCTATTTCAAACCCTTACCCGCACTCCAATGGTGCATAGGGCACTGCATCATGTTGTCTTGATCGTTAACACATGAAGGAAAGGTGATCAGCCCTCCACTTCAGGTACAAGTCCAGCGTAATATTGAATAAATATTTGAGGACAAAAAATCTATTTACTTTACAATATTCTCAACGTTTAGCAGTATATTATCAGTTCGTTTCATTAAACAAACCATGCGTTAATACAGACTAAATAGTATAAAAATCCGATATTACACGTGAAGTTTAACGACACATCAGTTTTTTTTTACTAAGTAAAACTTTAGTTAAAATGGAAAGATATTACCACAATGTGACTATCGAATCAATTAATGAAATTTGATTTATATTCTGTGTATAATTTAAAAAAATGCGATACTATTGTATCATTGGAGCTATGTTGCAAACTTTATAAAATAAAACAAGTTTGTTTTTAACCACCTTATTTTTTTTTTTATTGGTACATTTTTCTCAAACCGGTTTCAATAAGAACCTTGTCTACATCAGGGTTAAACACATACTTTTTATCAATTTTATAAAATATGCCACAAAATATCTGCGAAAAACATTCAAGAATCCATTCTGTAAATGTTGAGAAAACTCATAACCCAAAATTGATTACATAAAAGTGACAGATTAAGGTGTTGGGCCTCCCTGAGTGATGTTGCCCTTTACGAACATTGCGTTAAGCAAGGATAACGCGACGTGCATACATCAATAGCTCAGACAACAGGTTACGATGTTGTATACAAATCTTACGTATTCCAGGAACGAGTGGTGTTCACCCAAACATCACAGAATTCCCTTGTTTAAACAAGTTGATTTAAGCCATCCTACTAAACGGACACATTCCGTTACAGATTGATTCTTGAACCGTCTAGGTCAGGGATAGCGAACCTATGGCACGCGTGCCATAGGTGGCATGAAAGACGATTTCGCATGACACTCGAATGAATAGAAAAAAATAGTTTGATTATACATTTTTTTTAAAGTTTAGATACAGACGAAAGTACAACTGTTTGTATTAAATTAAAAGCTACCGGCTATGAACGTGATATAAAAAAGGTATGTAGCTTCTAACAACAAAAATCTCAATAATAATGAAGTTTTAAGCGTTATTTTTTGACATCTCATCAAAGATGAAGAAGAATATGGAAGTCTTGGCATTAACGGGGCTGACGACCGTCACAGGCTAGTTTAAGTGATCACTTTACACACGTGTAACCTTTACCAATTTTGCCCATTATTGACAATCACACTACTCAAATTCTTGGAGGTCCTATTTATATGAACCAATTTTGAAACATTGTTCTTGAAATATTGTTCTTGATCATTTAAACTAGCCTATGACGGTCGTCAACTCCGTAAATGCCCAGACTTCCATATCCTTCTTCATCTTTGATGAGATGTCAAAAAATAATATGAAAATAACTCTTGTAATTGGAGATAATCCAGATTTTGTAAACAAGTATTTGGACACTGTCAAAATGTTGTAACGTTTTAAGAGTTCTACATTTTTAAAGTCTATTTCTAAGTCTGTTTTTTGCCATTAATAAGTACTTTAATTTAATTTTTTAGATGTATTAATGCATTGTTTTTTTTTAATTTAAGTTATGGAAACATTTGATCCATTTTTATTTCATGGGCATGTGGGACGAGATTTTTTTTTACTCAGGCTCTGAAAGGTTCGCCATCCCTTCTCTAGGTGAAGGGGGCTTTTTATATACATACACATATTATGTAGTATTTAAAAAAGTAATATAAAGACGCTACCCGTCGAGACTGACAAATTGGGGTTGCTTTTGAAAATAAACACATGACTTGATCGTTTTCTTCTTTTTGAAGTGAAACTTTTTCAGGTGCGGTATGGCAAATTGGTGATGCCGACGAAAAAGTAAAATTTTTAAATGTACCCTTGTAGTATTCTGGTTTAAATCTCTGACATCATATCACATTGCAAATTTCACTTTAAATCTCAAGAGATGTCATAGTAATATTAGTCAATATTTCATATTATTTTTTGACATCTCAACAAAGATGAAGAAGAATTTGCAGGTCTGGGTATTTACGGGGCTTATGACTGTCATAAGTTGGTTTAAGTGATCACTTTACACACGTGTTACATTCACAAATTGATTGAACCTACCTATGATTGAAAACCACACTACTCAAATTCGTGCAAGTTCTATATATATTATCCAATTTCGAAACACTGTTCTTGAGTGACTAGAACTTCACTAGAGACATCTATTTGTGAGATGAAAAGAAATTTTTATTGAACAGAAACACTTTTATTAGTATGTGAGGTCCGAATCCTGGATTGTATCACATACATGAGAAACGCCAGAAAACATCGTTTTCAATTTAGGTTGAAGGGTTTTCTTCTAACGCTAATTGACATTCGATAGTGCATGGGGCACTGCATCGCATAGAAACAATATTATTTTGATCACAAAATACACGTAGGTAAGGTGATACCAGTCCAGGGTATCAAATAAATATTTGGTTGAAATATAACTCATATTTATTTAACCCTCCCAGGATTTAAATCCGAGACATCTTGCACAGCAGTCTAGCGCGTTAACCACTACACTATGCAGGCAGACTTATTTTTTAATAGTAGTACATATATGCTTATCTTCCTCAGCCATGCGTGTTACCTTAAAGAATATTTTTATTAGAACCCCATAAAACTTTAAATACTGCAATTCAAATGTAAATAAACTCACCTCGTGAAATAAATATTTATGAAAATTCGTAAGAATTACGATACTTTACGACATTGAAATGGTCAATAATTTCTCGCTGCGATTGTCGCAAGACGTTAAAGCTCTGATCCGATCACGAATATGATTTTAATAAGGGAAATAAAGTTAAATAAAATGTTTTACTGCCGACCGGAACACCCGCTTTATCCAGGATTACAATCTCACACCGCGAGCCGTCTGATATTTACCGCCTCTGTTTTTTCGTCCTTTTTTATGTAGATCTCCTGTGCCCCTGGCCGTACACAGAACGGCGTGTGGGTTAAGGACACGGTAAATAGTTTACCTAACGCCAGGGCTGCCAAAAATTATATATAATTTTAAACATAACATTATTTTTTTATTAGAACCCCATAAATCTATGAAAAATGTAAAATAAAAATTCTCATTTTTTTGTTGTGTATGTAAGGTTAAAATAGATAAAAACAATAAAAAAAATATGTAAAAAGAACTCCAACGACAAGACACACAAAGTGGCTTGGTGGGTGTCAGCAAAAAAAATATTTGTTGAATATGTTTATAAATTTTTAAATGAATGTATACATTATTTGTATTTATATGTATGTATATATATATAAATATATATATTTATATATATATATATATATATATATATATATATATATATATATATATATATATATATATATATATGTATATATATATATATATATATATATATATATATATATATATATATATATATTATATATATATATATATATATATATATATATATATATATATATATATATATATATATATATATATATATATATATATATATATATATATATATACATAGTTGACGAATAAAATATAAAAAAAACATGAGTATTTTCAGGGCTTACGGATAGTTTAAGTGATTAATTTGAGGAGTGTGGTCGTGAATCATGAGTAGAATGGTGAATGTTACACGTGCGTAAATTGATCACCTAAACCAGGTTATGACAATTAAAATTTACAACACACATAAAAGTAATTCCAGGAGGTAAAATTAGGTAACATGAAAATGTTAGACTTGATTTTATGGTTATGAATAATTTATGTACATTAAAAAATTATAATATCAAAAAATATTAAAAATAAAAAATAAATTTTTTAATGTAAATTATATATAATACTAATATGCATATTAAAGTATTAAAAAGTGCTAATAAATATATTTTTTTAAATATCTTGAGTTTTTTCTTTACATCTGCTAAGTTGGCAACCCTGCGTGATAGTAAGATCTACACACTGTAAACAATATCTTAACCAGAAGCTGCCTGTCTAGAGTAAGAGCACAGTATAATCCCGAGATTCCCTTTTCTCTATACAAGTTCATGTAAAAATAAATACAATGCTACCACCTATACACATGTTCTCCTTGGGTAATTATCTGTCTTAAAATTGTAATACGATGTTTTATATTAAAATAAATAACATTAGTTAGGTAAAATATATTAAAAAATGCAAATGCTCATTTGTTTAAAATCATAAGGTTATTGATTTGAAATTTTGACAGGTATTTCTTTTCATCACAATGGCAGTACCATCTGTTGAACGTAACACAAATACATGTTATACTAATTGAAAGCTGTATATTGTATTCCCTCGAGCATTGTGACACTGTAAATAGTCTTTACTTTTTGTATTGATATCTCTAAGAAAAATATGAAATAAAAATTAAAAATCCTATTTTTATAGAAACGTCTCCAAGTATGTAAGATAATTCGAAGAGAATTTATTCGAAGAAATTAATTTCATAAAAAAACATACTTAACTCAACCATAGATGGTGCCGGAAACTCGCATGTGAAAGAATGTTCCAATTGAAGGATAAATACAGGTCCCAAAATTATATCAGTCTATGATAGGTCGTAAGCCGAGTTAAAACCCATCTTTTTCTTCATCTTTTTTGAGATGTCAATCCATTAATAAAGTTAACAAATTTATTTGAAGTTTTTCATACATATTTTAACATGCTTTCTGCGATATGTTTTTTTTTCTTCGTGATTTAAGTGAATAAAAAAAATTACAAACCATTTTTTTAACATTCATTTTAAATTCTCAAAACTTATTTACTTCCCCAATATTTGTTAACATTAGATAAAATGTTTATTTTACGGTTTTAACATACAAAGATACCGCCTTACCTCGATACTTTGATTGTAATTAAAATTAATTAATTTTTTAATCAAGAATTTTTTCAGTCTTTCAAATACGCCGGTCGTGATTACATAAACGACATATGTCACTTTTAGATTCCGGTATTCTTATTCGGTCTTAGGGTGGAACGATACCAAAATGACGAAAAATGTGTTTCTCTGATTATTTACCATTTAATGACAAAACTCAGTAACTGGTCAAATAAAATAGACGTGGAAAAACTATTTAGATGTTAAATTATTTAATGAAATGCAGATCCAACAAAAAATACCAATGCAAAACTTGAACATATTTTTTAAATGTTTTTTGATTTTTTTTGCTGTTGGTGAAATGCGTGTTTTTCATGAGTGGACAATTTACGATAGTCCCGTACTAAGATACATCAAAACAAGTCTCGTGGTCTAGGGTTTAAAGAAATAAGGAAATGGTAATCGTTCCACCCTAGTAAATAGTAAATAGATAGATATAGGACACGGGTACCAAGACAAACTGGCACTAATTGAGTCTCAAAAGGGACCCACCCTATCGGGTTGAAGATAAACGGCCCATTTATTTAGTTTTTGTCCGGATTTGGGGTTCGATGTCCCGAATTCCGTCCCGGTGTGAAGGAGTTAACATTTCACACCAGCGCGCGGTGGCAGTGCACAAAAAACTGACAAATTGTGAGAATATTAATGTTCTCTTAAGCACCACCCTAATGTAATTTTAAATAGTGTAGTTTTACATAAATGTATCCAACATTTTTTGTTCTAGAAAAACAGTGATAACTAGCTTTTTAACCACTTTCATTTTAGGTACTTTTTTCCAAGCGGTTTCGACAAACACTTGTCATCTTCAGGGATGGATACGCACATTGTTATATGAAGGTTGGATACGTAGATATAAATGAATAAAGATAACAAAGAACTTGTAGAAACTAGTTTTAAAAATGATCCTAAAATAAAAGTGGTTTATACAAAGTTTTAGTTTTATTTATTAGTATGTTGGATATAAAATGTGCAACAAATGTCAGCAAAGAACATACTACAAAAAAAAAGTATGGATGATTTTTGTCGGATAAGTTTTTTATATACACTAGGATTCGCCAGAAAAAAAACATTGAATATTTATGTTTTTTTATAACACATTGTCCGTTTTCATGATATGTATAGTAATTAGGGAATTTAGCTAGCATTTGATTCCTAGGGGGGTGGTTAAAATAAATATAAGTGTTTTTTCACTGTAATTTTAATTTTATTTTACCTAGGACTGGTACCTGATGCCCTGTATTTATCACCTCGCCTTCATATAATTAACAATAACCAATAATATTATTAATATATTTAAATATTTGGCGTTTAATTTGCGAATTCCATTTTAATTTATAAATTAAATACAACATTTTGAGTGTGTCCAAATACTTGTTCACAAAATCTGGATTCTGGTGAATGTTACACGTGTGTAAAGTGATCACTTAAACCAGCCTATGACGGTCGTAAGCCCCGTAAATGCCCAGACTTCCATATTCTTCTTCATCTTTGATGAGATGTCAAAAAATAATATAAATTAAATGTTAAAATCAAACACTGATTTTGAAAGTCTACTTAATAGTATTTTATTATTAAAAACACATAAAAAAAATTGTGACAATTGTTTCGCATTGTTATGCCATTTTAAAACTAATGAGTTAGTTTGAAAATGCCATAACACGGCGAGACAATTGTCACAAATTGTATTTTTATAAATAAAATACAGTTTAGTGGACTCTTAAAATCAGAGTTTGATTTTAATGTTTAATATATAAGTAAAACTAATAACACAACATCAATTTAATGCAGTGCCCTATGCACCGTTACGTGCAGAAAAATATTAATAATAGTAGTAGTAGTAAAATCAACACCAATAATCATTAAAAAAAAAACAAAGTGCAATCGAAAGACTTAAAATATATTTTTTCTTTTAAAAGCATTGATAAGTTTATGGTATGGCAATATAACATTCTCCTTTCCATTCACCGTTCAAAGTCTTATTACACAAAGTTATCGATGATTGAAAAGGAGAGTTTTAGTTAAAAATATGTTTATAGGTAAATAGTATAATGCACAAATACGTTTCATGTTTTTGATAAGAACGTGAAATACTTCGATGAAATCATATTCACACAAAGGATCATCGTAAATCATGTTTTTCATATCCCTGTGAATTATTTCAGGGTAGGTACAAAATATTTTGTTTTGCATATTTTGAAAGCCTTAGAAAGTGTGTGTGTGTGTGCGCAAGTTATATTGTGCTAAGTATTATGTAAATGTAGACACAGTCGGTAAAGTAGGTATCCGCGTCTGTTATTATCTCTCGTAGCAACTTGCTCAGTTATCGTATGAGAGCTTGTTTTACGTACTAAATGTGTACTTAATTACATGAGCTTAATTATTATTCAGGGCTTTGGGCGGTAGGGGTGGGCAACTCGTGACGGGCGGGAGCTTCTTTTTTCACAAATCGTTACGTTTTATGGGTGATTGAATTTTTAATGGTGGGCGTCGACGGGTTTATTTCACGACCTGTGAATGGATCTCACATTCAAAATGATTAAAGGTTATTATTTTTAGGTAATTGAATGGTTCTCTGTGTTGAAAGCGCTCAAAATGAAACGATAACGAGAAAGTATTTTGTGCATTTTATTTAAAAAAATCATTTTTCATTTACATATATTTAATTATTAAATTGTTTCAATTACATAACGTCCAAGTGATTAAGAAATCTGGCTACGGCTTATGCAACACCGCTAATCATCGCTACTCAGGCTTCAACTTTTAAAGTTTTATGGCCTATGCCTACTAGTGAGTGAATTTACTCTTTATGTTAAAAGTTACTATAATTTCAAGTAATTCATGAGTGAAAATTCTAGGCAAAAACACTCGCTATCTTGCTAGAGGCTTAAAGTTTTTTTTTTTTATGAAAAAATTGAGAAATTAAAATATTTTGACCCAGCGAGAATGTGGTGAGAAAATGTAACAAGAGAAACATAGATGAGAACGACATTCCTAGACTTAAGAATAATTAACTTACCATCATCCCGCTTCTGCGCAAGGGTAGGCAGAGATGATAGAACGCTATACCAATTTGTCTTTCCACACAATACTCGTCTTTTCCACATTTATGCATCTCCTCTACATACCCGATGATTATTCCAGACTCCTGACCTGACCATTTTCAAGAATTTGAATTGACATGTTTTGTTCGGATTTTCTCTGTTTCTATTACCATCTACAGTCGCCTCATAAACTTGTTTTATTGTTCTTTCTTCACTCATTCGATTCACATTTAACCTTTCTTAATTTTATTGATAAAGTTTATCTCAGCCATTCATAGCCACTCTTTTTTACCCAGAAGGATTGTGAAATTAAACATTACAAATGTGCGCTTTCTCTATTCCTACTTTTCACTTAGTGACATTCAATAGATAAAACATGGATGTTATAAAATCCTTTTTACGTCATTGGCAGTGCCATCTGTTGAACGTAACAGTAACAAACACAATGCCAAACTTTGCCCATGGCCCAGAAGCATTGTGAAATCAAATATATCGTAGTCATACAGGAGAAAGTGACCAAGTGCATTTTATTACAAAATCGTGATCATTGACTATTTGATATCCGACTAGCTTAATATTGCCCTGAAAAAATCCCAAAGGATTTTAAACTTGGAAGTATAATATATTGACATCTTAAAAATGACTAACTGCATTGATAGAATTAATGGGTAGAATTGGTGAATGTTACACGTGTGTAAAGTGATCACTTAAACCAGCCTATGACGGTCGTCAGCCCCGTAAATGCCCAGACTTCCATATTCTTCTTCATCTTTGATGAGATGTCAAAAAATAATATGAAAATAACTCCTGTAATTGGAGATAATCCAGATTTTGTGATCAAGTATTTGGACACACTCAAAATGTTGTAATTAAATTATCTGGTCAAATTATAAGCTTAATAATAAAAATGAAAATGGTATTTTCTGGCGTTTCTCATGTGTGTGATTATCATCCAGGATTCGGATCTCACATACTAATATAAGA
Source organism: Brachycentrus maculatus (assembly GCF_059751285.1). NCBI lineage: Eukaryota > Metazoa > Arthropoda > Insecta > Trichoptera > Brachycentridae > Brachycentrus > Brachycentrus maculatus. Next base: position 541,331 of record NW_028281391.1, on the reverse strand, counting down.
GTTTCTGCTTAAAAAAAGGCTTCTTTACATCTCACCAATAGGTGTCTCTAGTGAAGTTCTAGTGATTCATGAACAAGGTTTCTAAATTGGTTCATATATATAGAACTTCCAAGAATTTGAGTAGTGCATTGATGTTTATTTTCTTGCCAAGTAAAAGTGACTTAAATGGCCCTCCTGAACATTTCACGTTTTGGTAGTTGGTCACTTTCTCCTGTACGACTACGATATTTATTTATTTTTTTTCTTCTTATTTTTTATTTTTATTTTTTATTTTTAACTCTTTATTCCAGCATATTAAAAACGTGATTTTTATTTTATTAACTTTCCATTTTACCAGACTGAGCCACATCAACGCATGGTTTGATGCTTGAGGTGGGTGAGTAATTATACCTTTTAAATGCTTGCTCGTGCCTCAATGGTTCTCACTGTCTTAAAACTTAGTTTGTTTTAAGTCGAAGTTTATGTGTGCCTTATAAATTTAAAACGTGCGCACTTAGATCTCCAAATGAACATCTTTATGAGAGATGGATTCATCCATACAAGACACATGGATGTACAAATTATAATATAAGCCATTGAATTTTATCAACCAATATCTTAAGGGCATAAGAAATTCTTCAGAAACACGATATTAAATCATTAATTAGAATGTAATTTGTATTCACAATCAAGACGTTTACACAATATTTACATAGGAAATAGTACGAGATATTGAAAAGTAAATAATTAAGGTTTAGGCGTAAGATAAAAAAAAGGGCTATAGGTAAAATTATTTAAATCAAACATCATATTGTTATTTAAAGTTTTACTTGGTAAATACCACTATTTCTTAAAATCTATTGTGACATGTCGCTCACTCCTTTCAAGAACGTCATATATCAAAAAACTTGATTTTTCAGGAGAACGTTTTTAAAGTTTAAAAATATAATACATTAATTAAAAATAAATATCAAGCCACTTATTGAACTTTTTTACTGTGTAACAGATCTTTAAGGGTGAAACCTGAAGGTTTTTTCCTCATTTGAAAAATATTAAGTATATTAAAAAAAAATAATAAAAAATACCTTTTCTTTAAAATGCAAAAGCAACACTTTCTGCCATGTACCGGGTAAATATTAAGTTTTAAATATGGTTCTTTTGCTGGGACATAGTACATTTTCTGGGCATTCCGAAAACATGCACAACTGAAAATTGTCGATTTTTGATTTATGACGTTCTTGAAAGGAGTGAGCGATGTGTTCGACGCATTCTGCATCATTTTCAATTACCAAGAAAGACGTATATTTAAAATGGATAGACATTACCGCAAAGTGACTGCAAATCAAATAATAATATTTTTAAATTATTAAACAGAGTCCAATATTACACATAGTAATAATTTAAATTTAGAAAAATGTATAGTTTTGTCCGCCTCCGTAGTGTAATGGTCAGCACGCTCGGCTACCGTTCTGGAGGTCCCGGGTTCGATTCCCAAGGGGGGTAAAATAAATATAAGTGATTTTTTCACTGTAATATTTATTCAATATTACCATGGACTGGTACCTGAAGCGGAGGGCTGATCACCTTTCCTTCATGTGTAAACGATTAAGATAACACTGCGTTAATATTACACAGTGCCCTATGCACCATTGGGTGCGGATAAGGGTTTTATTATTATTATTATAGTTTTTTAGGTATAAAGTTTTTAAAACGCTATAAACTTTTTTCTCTACTTCTGTTTTTTTTTTATAAAAAAAAAATTGTAAATATATATCAAAACACGCTTCAACAGCAAAAGTACATATTTGATTTCTAATGATTTGATACTCAGTAATGTTTAAATATTATAAACTCAAATTAATATTTTTAATATTGATAAAGTTATACCGGGAGGAAAAGGGTTGAGTACTTACAAAAATAAGGTCAAGGGGTATAAGTCAATTAATGTCAAACGCGTCGTAAAAAGATTATAAAAAACAGATGGTTCCGAAATCACATACACGAATGTCAATATTTTCTCACGACTGAATCAAAACATACTTGTTACAATATTTGTACGCTCGGTGAGGAAGTTTACGCTTAAAGCAAATTATAACGCACCATCGAAATTACTTACACCTTTAGACGCGAGTTATACGGTGCCTTGGGTTACAACAAAATCTGATTTCCGGCCATCGAATGCTGAACTCGATGAAAGCGAATAAATTACCGTTTTATTTGTACACTCCTGTCCAAAACTAAGTGAACAGTATGAATGAAATAAACAATTTTTTAAAAATTTTATTTTTACTACTACTACTACTACTACTACCATCACGGCAGAGAGGATGGAACGCCACACTCTTCTGTCCTAACATACACTCCTCGCCTCCTTCACATCCATACATCTATCTAGTCATACATGCCCTCCGATTACGCAGACTTTTGACACCGCCAGATTTTAGGTTCTGATTGATCTGATCGTGCCAAGTCTTTTTCTTTCGCCCACGTTCTGTTTTCCCTCTCACATTTTCTTGGTCATTCTCTCGTTATCCATTCGCTCCACATGTCCATACCACCGCAAAGAACTCATCCTAATCTTTTCATTTTCTTTTTATGTAAAAAATACACCACAAACACCAATTGAAAATAAATCTTTCGTTCGCGAGTTTCCCGACGTTTCGTTTTCCCAACTTAGGCGCCTGTCAAATTTAAAACATTAAAAAACTGTTACACGTATGTAAAGTGATCACTTAAACTAGCCTATGACGGTCGTCAGCCCCGTAAATGCCCAGACTTCCATATTCTTCTTCACCTTTGATGAGATGTCAAAAAATAATTTTAAGAAACTCGCTGATACCATTTGTTCTGAAGGAATGGTTTAAGGTTGCATTCATATTTCTACTTCACTATTTTAATACTGAAACAATGAAGGAAAATTTTCAAAATTAACTTTGAAATAAATTCTTTTGTATTGAAATATAAATATTTGATAAGAATTGTAAAAATCTCATTAAAATATTTTTTCAATAATTGATTCGGCAGTCACTTTGTGGTAAAATCTATCCATTTTTAATTAATGTTTTACTTAGTAAATACCACTATTTCTTAAAATCTACTGTGACACGTGTTTCGATGCATTCCGCATCATTTCCAAACACGGTGTTTGAAAATGATGCGGAACGCATCGAAACACGTGTCACAGTAGATTTTAAGAAATAGTGGTATTTACTAAGTAAAACATTAATTAAAAATATATTTTCATGGACTCATATAATGATTATGGATTATTTACAGCATTTTGAGTGTGTCCAAATACTTGTTCACAAATTTCGGTTTTCCCCTTTTAGGAATTATTTTTTTCATTTTTGTAACAACTTAACATAGACGAAGTATAATAGGGAAGTCTTTATATTTATATGACCTGTCATGGCTGGTTGCTGATCATTTTGACAATTCTGATCACTCGTAATTGACAAGCACAATAGTAAATTTTTAGGAACTCCTCTAAATTCGTGAATCCCATGACGCTGTACGTGTGAGTTCACTGGATCCATTGAAGTTGGATTGAAAAAGCATTTATTTATCAAAAACCCTTTTTTAAGACGTATGCAAGTTCTAAACCTTGGATTATTTTATATACTGGGAGATGGCATTTTTTATACATCTTATACTACTAGGAGTTCTAAAATTTGAGTAGTGTGGTTGTCAATCATGAGTAGAATGTTGAATGTTACACATGAATAAATTGATCACATAACCAGTTTATGACACGTTTTAGTCCTGCATATACTTTTTTCAAAGAAATAACCCGCAAAACTGTTTTAAATGCTTGTCTGCAAGTAAATGTGAGAGATACATCACAAATACCCAGACCAATTGAAATCAAATCTTTCTTGAATTCATTTTGCAATTGGTAGGAATCGAACCTGCGACGCCAGTTTCGCAGTCGAGCGTCAACTCAACTACGCCACGGCGCCTGTCAATCCTTCTTCATCATATAAACATCATGATTTATTTAGACCTTTTTTCAATAGACTTTCATAGACAGATCACGCTTGAGTCGTGTTCAACTGTCATAGTCATTTTATACAATATTTTTTGACATTTTATCATGGAAAGACTAACACCGCAACAACTATTAAACATGTTCAATTTGTTTTCCACCAAAATTTTGTTTGCGACAAGACTCTCTATCTTATTATATATATATTATATTAAACCATATCCGCTCCCAAGGTGGAGCACATGGAGTCCACAAACTGTCTCCAGGCTTTTCTGTCGGCTGCCAACTCCCTTGCATCCTCCCAAGTCCGCTCAGGACGACCACTGCCGACAAATTGTCAGCAGTGGTCGTCCTGGGCGGCGCGAACCTGATGCCTTGTAAAAGAGGCAAGGTTGATTAAAGCTCTCAGGAGGCATGCGGAGTACATGGCCAAGCCAACTGAATCGCCTTTTCTTGACGACAGTTGTGACCAAAATTTGCTGCGTCCTACGCCTTATCTCTTCCTTACAAAGTCAAACCACCGCACGCCTAAAATTCTCCGCAGATACCTATTCTCAAAGCTTAGTACACGGCTGCTCTGGGCCCTTATAAGGTGCCATGTTTCACAGCCGTATAAGAGAACAGGAGCAATGCAGGCATTGTATAGGCGGCATTTGGTCTTCACCGAGTAAAAATCCAATCTCCAGACAGATAGTTCATCCCTCTATCTTACGATGCCAACATTTTAAATTCATAATCATATCGGCTCTTGAAATATGGCCGCGAGTGTACAAAAACAAATTACTTTGTCTCCGAGCGCATCCGTATTAGCGCTGGAACGTCTGCGGGAAGAAGCTGTGCGCTGGATTGGAACCAATGCCCTTCTCCTACAACGAGGTAATGATGCATCCATTACGTACCGAGTACCCGCCGACCGTCCGCAGTAATGGAGAGCATCCCGACCTTTCTTTATGATAACAGGGATTACGCTCTTATTGCACTAGATGAGCGGGATAATTCTGGATCAAGACGACGTATTACCCTGTACATGCGTTTCAGCTGCAGCAAAAAAATCAAAATGCATTGGTACTTAATATATTATTAGATTAAAACCGATATTTTTAGCTTTTCCACTTTATTTTTATTTGACCAGCGACCGGGTTTCGTCGTTACCGACATCATAAGACTGGTGGGAGGCTATACAAATTGTTATGTTATATATATAAAACAAGGCAGGAGTTGATAACCATGATTCGATATAATTTTATTGAGAAATTAATTTGATTTGAGTGAATTTAAGTATTGTATGATATTAAAAATATTTTTTATTAAGGTTATTTTGTATTGAGATTGTATTAACCTGTATAAAAAATATTTTTAATATCATACAATACTTAAATTCACTCAAATTAAATTAATTTCTCAATAAAATTATATCAAATCATGGTTATCAACTCCTGCCTTGTTTTAAATATAACATAACAATTTGTATAGCCTCCCACCAGTCTGATAATGTCGGTAACGACGAAACCCGGTCGTTGGTCAAATAAAAGTAAAGTGGAAAAGCTAAAAATATTGGTTTTAATCTAATAATATATTTCTCTGTAACATAATTTATTTGATTGATTAAATATTGAAAATCGAATACACCTCCGTAGTGTAATGGTCAGCACGCTCGGCTACCGTTCTGGAGGTCCCGGGCTCGATTCCCAGGGGGGGTAAAATAAATATAAGTGATTTTTTCACTGTAATATTTATTATAATAATAATATAATAATATATTAAAAATGCAATTCCATCACGAAGTGTCAGTGGATAATATAAAGCATTGGTACTTATTTCCATATTTTTAAAGCGTTGTAATTAGAGACTAATTGAGCGATTTTCATAAAGCACAGTGTGTTTGTGCAAGTACAAAATTAACAAAATTTTGAGATTGTCCAAACAATTTTTCACAAATCTAGATTATCTCCAATTATTTTTTAAATTTCCAAGAATTTGAGTAATGTGGTTGTCAATCATGGGTAGAATTTGTGTTTTTTGTTATTTCATTCACCAAACCATCATCCTTGGTCTTTGTCCAAGTGGTAAGCACGTTTTACAATAATAAAATCAGGGTCAAGGATATATTTGTCACCGTATTGACCAAAAATATATTGATCTTATAAATGTGACTTGAAAACAACATTTTGTGTGTGTTCATTTGTAAATAAATTAACTGAACAAATTATAAGCAAAAATAATAAAATTAAAAGGTTTTTTTCCGGCGTTTTTCTAATATAATTTTATACATCAGAGCGTTCCGTAACAGTTATTTAAATGTCAAAATAACGAAATCTCTATATCAGGGCTGTCCAAATCACGGCTCGCGTCCTATAATTTTGCGGTCTGCGACGTATTATTGATCTACTACAAATACGGGAATTTTCCTTTTGCAATAATCGTTTCGTAGAACGTCATTAAATTTTTATGGCACACAAAATACAAAGATGATTTATTTGTTCATGTGGCAATAAATTTTCTGACTTTTTAAATAGGGGCTTGAAAATAAAAATAAAACAAATTTCGGCTTAAAATGGAGTCTATGTAAGATAGTCTTTATCTTTGTGGAAGTACGTATTCATCTACGAATTTAATGAAATCTATATAAAAGTTTTCCCTGTCAGATACATACGCACTGCGTCTGTCAACAACTAATATTAACTATTTGACATCTCAACAGAGAAGTAGGTGAATAAAAAACACTGCTAACTGAAGCTTTCACAAATCACCCATAGATACAATTGCGAGCTCGCACATGAAGCGACGGATGAATCGTAATATGCATAAAAGTTTAAGCTGTGTGGTTGTCAATCATGAGTAGAATATAGAATGTAACACGTGTATAAAGTTGTCACTTAAACCAGTCTTTGACAGATCGTAAGCCCTGTAATTACCCACACTTTTATATTTTTCTCCATCTTTGTTAAGTGGAGAAACCAATATTTATGAAAAAGGGTTTGGACACGCTCAATATGTTGTAGCTAATATTAATTTTGAATGCAGCAAAACAGTGTATGATAGATTTTCGAATGGTGAAAAAACGAAAGAATGCAAAGCTGAGATAAACATTATCTATAAAATTAAGAATGGTGTGTTGAGATGGTATGGGCATATGGAACGAATGAGTGAAGAAAGCTAGGTAAAACAAATTTATGAAGCGAAGAAAATGAGCAAAAAAAGACCGATAAAAACTTGACATGATGTCAAATACTTGAAAACGATCAATTAAGGAGTCAAATGATTGACGGGTACGAATGAGGAGATGCATTAACTTGGAAGAGGCAAAGAATGTTTGGAAAAAGACAGAGTGGTGTGGCGTTCCATTCTCTCGTTAGTTAGCCTCTCGGGTTAGTTAGTTAATTTTTAGATTATCACCCCGGAATACATCTGGTTTGGACAGCCCTGTTTTATATAATAAACTCCGAAAATTTAAGTATGGACTTCCTAGTTCCGTCACATACGAGTTATCCATTTTGCCTTAATCTCAATTCTAAAGTCTAAATTAGATTCCAAATAACTCCCTCGTTATTACTTAATTAGAAATAGAAGCGTTCGTAAAGATAATAAACTCAAACGAATTTTCTTATGATAATTAAATCTTGCTTACGGTAGGCAGGTACTACTCTGGGTAATTAATTCAAGCTCAATTGATAAGTTTTGTACTCACATAGTGATTGAGTGGCAATTATAGGTGGCAGATAGAAATACGACAGCTTTATTAAGTGGCAATCAAGTTTATCATAAAAAGTTTAAGTGGGAGATTAAGAAATGATTTATTTAGAAACGAATATTTTTTCTTTATTTCCAATTTTTTTATTTATCAAACAAAAATTACAAATAAAAAATACCAAAAAATTACCCCCACTGAGTCTCCCATGCCGAGAATACATTTTACAATATTTATTTTTAAAATTATCTATGACATCCAATCAAATACATGGCCGAATGATGCGATCTATTTCAGATCTACCCACTTCCATTATCCATGTATAAATAGCTTATTTATGTTAATTTTCTATTATTAATGACCTAATGGATAATGAAAGCAAGTTCAATAACTTGATTGCATAATAATCATAGATTTTCCCACCAAAAGAAGTACGTGTTAGATTTTGTTTTATATGTTTCTCTGTTTTCGTATGAATTATATCATTAATATTTATGTATATTTCATCTATTCTTTCGTAGGCTCTGTAAATACACAGACTTCCATATTCTTCTTCATCTTTGTTGAGTATATGTATATATACTGATCACATACACCAACTGACGTCAGGTATTAAACCCCGTAAGTGTTCAAAGACGAACTCATTGTTAGACATCTGTAATAAAACTTGAAAATAATTTCTAGGAAGATGTGTCCAGTTTTTGTGTACGAAGATTTGGAGACGATAAAATTATTTTTCATACAATAAAGTCACTTGGATTTTCTATGTAATTAAACCATACCAGCTTTAAACGTATTTGTTTAAGTTACGTAAGTGCAATGCGACGTAAATCGGGAAACAGAAATTCTCTACGTGTTACGTATCGCAATTAAGTAAAATTTATTAACGAATGTAATACAGGTAGTTAGATTTTAGGGTATTATGTCACGCAAAGTTGCAATGAAATGTTGTTTACTGCATTTTAGTCACTTTCTCACGTTCTGTGGCCGTATTAACTTAATTAATACGGTGGAAAGAGCATGCCTTAAACACATAATCCTTGTGTTAAATGAAATATTGAAAACTTAAAGAAACCGTTAGGTCAGAAAAGTAAACAATGCTCACACGATACCTGAAAATTTCAGAAGTAAATAGTTGGCACAATTTTTTTTAATTAAAATTCAAGCAACATAGGTCAATAATTTTATTAAATAAAATGCCTCTTATCGGCCAGTCCAATATAAAAATATAATTTTCTTTATTGATTCGATAGTTGTTTTATTGTAGTATCCATCCATTTTTAATTTTAATTCACCTTTTAAAAAACGGTTTTCCTTAAAATTTATTATGACACGTGTTTCGATGCATTCCAAATAATTTTTAAACATCGTATATGGTCAAAAAAATTAATTGTGTTACATATTAGTAAAATATCAAAGATTGATTGAATTAGATTTAATTTATATTTATTTTTTATAAAATTTTGCATATTTTATTTAAAAATACACCTATGTATTGATGTTTATAATTGATCACTTTGAAAAACTTCGATATTATTTCGAATTTTCATTTAAGTATTATAAAATAAACGTACGTATATGAACAAATATATGTGCATACATATACCTATTTGTGAATTCGTATTCATAATTAATATAATATTTCCTTTTGAGGTATCCCACTAAGCCACCTTATGTGTCATGATGTTGAAGTTCTTTTGGCATATTTTCTTTATTTTTTTAATCTACTTAACCAACTAGTTTCGGCAAGAGGTTGTTGCCGAAACTAGTTGGTTAATAAAAATGTGAATGGATCAAAACACAAAGTCTTTTTATTTCACAAAATAATAAATAATAAATACACAAAAAATTAAGAAATAAGGCTATTTTTACTATGTGATCTTTTACCCATTCCTTTCTTATGTCTTTGGTCCATATTTTTGCTAACCCTCTTACCTCCAACGATAACAAATTTTTGAAAATCCTCAGAACTGTGTTTTGAAGTTTTCTACTTCCATACGTTTTTTCTTGGAACCATCCATTTTTATCCATCAGTTGTGGATGAAGCGTTTATCATAGTTGTGTACAAGAATATTTTTAAACCTTTTACTATAAAATCTTATTTAAAAAAATGTGATATTCACTGAGGGTATTCACATAAGACCCTTACTTTCCTCACAAGGGTTGCAGATAAACTCGCAAATACAGTACGTAATACGATGCAAAAATATAATGTTAAATATTCAAAGCAGCCCTTCTCCCTCTATTTGCATATTTCTGTATGAAAAATGAGCGAGATGAAAGGTACGCCTAAGGCCCGATTGCTATTTCCAATCTGCATATCATTTGCACATTTTGTAGAAAATCCACCACAGTACGAGTATGAGCAATCTTCAAGGGCGGGTTTTCAAATTTCGAGTCTTTTGATGGAATTTATCGCGAGTTTGATGAAATATTTTTACATTTAATAAAGCGGAGGGCGCACTTGATTAAAATAGTTTAATGGGCTTCATCTTCATCTTCATCTTACCTTAACTAACCCCTATTGAGGGCACTTGTACTTTTGAAAACCTTAGCCAGCGCTATCTGAGATTACAAGCAACCTTCAAATAGATCTTTATATTCTGCCAATTATAGATCAATAGTTGTTCGTATGGTGAGAGGGCTCAAGTAACACATCAAAGTTCAAGTAGACCCGTTCTACGGTACTAATAATATCAATTATTTTTATTTGGGAGTAGTTTAATGATTTTATTTATGGCAAAAACATATTGTCTTAGGATGAAAATATTGATTAATATATTTAATAATTAATTAAACCATATCCGCTCCCTAGGTGGAGCATATGGAGTCCACAAACTGTCTCCAGGCTTTTCTGTCGGCTGCCAGCTCCCTTGCATCCTCCCAAGTCAGATCCGCGTCCCAAAGTTCCGACGAGAACTGCCGACGAATTGTCATCAGTGGTCGTCCTGGGCGGCGAAAACCTGATGCCTTGTAAAAGAGGTAAGCTTGATTAATATATAAAATGATGACCGAATATTGGGAACATAGTATATGGTGCACTAGTATCAGTTAAAGCGAGTAAAAGCCTATCAGCGAAGGCTGAGTTGGCAGCACACAACGGAATCATGTTATCAAATCTCACGTATGAAGGTCAGGTATGGAGTTGGTAATATTAGGTAAAAGTAGACTGAATGCAGTTAACATGTGATCTCTCAAACAAATGAGCGGTAAAACATTGTTTGATAGATGTTCGAATGATAAAGTAAGGAATGATTGCAAAGCTGACGTAAGCATTATGGATGAATTAAATTAAGGTGTATTGAGATGGACTGAAAAGGTGTATTGGACTGGAGCAAAGAAAAAATGAGTAAAGAATGACAATTTCAGCAAATTTATCAGTAGAATGTAGTTAAAAATTGTAGCAGAAGAAGACTGTCATGATCCCTACATGTTCCGATCAATGCATCCTCAACATGTTTTTATTAGTAATTAAAATGTAACTTTTTTTGAAAAATCACTATAAATATATTTATTTTGATTTTAAAACAGTGTTACATTTTAATTATTAAATAAAAATTTACAAAGTTAGTGCTTCAAACATAAATAATATTATGTTTCTTTAGCTCCACATCTAAAACGGCTCCAGCCGCCCTCGTCAATTACACAAATAAACAACTGCAAATATCACATATTTTAAAAAAATCTTATTACTTAACTAACTAACTAACTAACCATCACGCCGCTTCCCCGCAAGGGTAGGCAGAGAGAATAGAGCGCCACACCACTCTGTCCTTGCAAACATTCTTCGCCTCTTTCACGTTCATGCATCTCCTCATACATACCCGCCGATTGTTACGACTCCTAACCTGACCACTTTCAAGTATTTAGCATACCTGATAGTGCCATGTTTTTCTCGGTCTTCCTCTGCTTCTGTTTCCACTAACATTCGCCTCATAAATTTGTTTTACCGTTCTTTCCTCACTCATTCGATCTACATGTCCAAACCATCTCAACACACCTTTCTTAATTTTATCGATAATGCTTATCTCAGCTCTGCATTCCTTCCTTATTTCACTATTCGCACATCTATCATACATCGTTTTATCGCACATTCTTCTGAGAGATCGCATTTCGACTGCATTCAGTCTACTTTCATCCTTCTTTTGCCAACTCCATGTTTCACTTCCATACATTAGAGTTGGAAACAGGACTCCGTTGTGCACTGCCAGTTTAGCTTCCACTGATAGGTTTTTATTTGCTATAACTGATTTCAGTGCACCATTCACTTTGTTCCCAGCATGCACTCTCCTTTCTATGTCTATATCAATCTTTCCATCCCTAGAAAACATACTACCCAAATACACGAAATCATCTACATGTTCCAAAATCTCACTACTTCTGATACGTTAATTAATTAAACTCGTTGTGTAATATTGCCCTTTCAAAAGAAGAAGCACTGGTCGTGTTTTACCATCAGGTGACCTACTAAGAGGCATATTTTACATAACGAGTTTTGGAAAGACGCATCGCCCGACGATTAGGCAGATCGTAAAGTGTCTTTCGCGTTTTATTGTGCGTGTAATCAGCGGGTATTCTAATAAATATTAACTTTGGGATAATAAATAAAGATTTCCGATACGTATGAAGAGGAAATTACGCTGACCAGTCAACAGATTAAATTGATTAAAGGCGCTATTCTAGAAATCGTGAGGAAGATTGATTGTTGTTTATTCAAATTAAAAAATATAAATAAATATCACACGCGAGATCAAAAGTTCACATTACTTATGATCGTGAGACAAAATTTGAAATTTTTATTGAAACTTATTTATAACACAGTATTAATAAGAAAATAAAATTATACAATATGTCATGTTTTATTATATTTCTGTTTTCAGAATAGCACTTTTGGATAAACTGGTCTATTTAATAATAAAAAAAAACATTATCCGCACCCCAATGGTGCATAGGGCACTGCGTCATATAAACGCAGTGTTATCTTGATCGTTTTACACATGAAGGAAATATAATCAGCCCTCCGCTTCAGGTACTAGTCTAGGGTAGGTAATATTGAATAAATATTACAGTGAAAAAATCACTTATATTTATTTTACCCCCCTTGGGAATCGAGCCCGGGACCTCTAGAACGGTAGCCGAGCGTGCTGACCATTACACTACTGAGGCGGATTTAATAATAATAATATTTTTTTGTATTTTTCTTAAAATATACGTTTGTGTATGTTATTAATGTGTTACGTATTATTTTAATATTATTTTCATCTTCCTCCTTCTGGTGGAATGGAAGGCTTGTTGACAGTCAACAGTCTGGCTTCTCCTGAGGAGTTTTACGTGGTTTTCTCCAAGCAATGGGCAAATGCTGAGATGACCTTAATTAGCCCACACTAGATCATCCCTCCTGTTCCGAACACAGATTAAAATAAAACATATTTTTTTTGTAACAAAAACAAAATTGGTGTACATAATAAGTAAGATAAATATTAAATGCAACTCCCATTAAAAAATGTAAATTAGTTTTACCGTAATTTTCTCACTCATTTGTTCCAGTCCAAACTATCTCAACACACCTTTCTTAATTTAATCCATAATGCCTACCTCAGCCTCGCATTTTTCCTTATTTCACCATTAAAACATTTATCATACATCGTAATGCCGCACATTCGTCTGAAGGATTGTTTTTTTACTGCATTCAGTCTATTTTTATCCTTCTTTTGCCAAATACATGCTTCACTTCCATATATTAAACAACAAACATCATTATCTTACCTTAGAACCCTAACTGTCCATCTCCTCCTCCCCTGACCCCTCCTCTCTTTCTTAAACTTGCTACCTGATTCTACCTATTTATCATTAGAATCCTAGAATACTTTTTTGTCTAATTGTTAATAATTGTTTTTTAGTTTTTTGATAAAATCTATTACATCAGACAATAATATGTATTAACTTTTAAAAACGTCTGAGACATTACTATCTGTCATTAGAATCCTAACTGTCGATCAAACCTCCTCCCTCTACCTCCTTCCCTAAACTCCCTTCTTCCTTTGCCCTCCTTATTATCGTCTTTTGTTATGTTTTTTTTTAAATGTCAATTTGTAATTTATGTTTTTTTAAATGTTCAAGTACTATCTGCCCACTGATTGCAAACGGCTATATATGGTATCAAACGTTTTGATCAATATCACTAGTCCGTCTTTGGTCGGTTGGAAGATATTGCTTTTTAGCAATAAGCCCGCCAATATACTTTTTATTTTCTGTACATGAAGTTTAAATAAATAAATAAATATTAGAGAACTAGTATGTTTTTTTCACTCTACCCAATTCGTTTTTTTTTCGGCAGTCAGATTCAGCTATATGGCGACGCGGTATCTACTTTGGGAGATAGAATGGCGTAAGCAGTACTTGCCCGCTTCGGAATCGCTGATACTCCACGGAAAAGTGTTCGTTCGGATAAATAATTTGTTTATTTTCTAATTTGGAAACTTTTAATCAAATCCCGATTCTAGTTTACCGGCAAGGCCGATTGAAAGGAAAGTTTGACGATTTTTTCAGCCACTCGGTTCACGTTCTGTGCCAGCAGGGAAGTTAGCAAGGTTGCCAAAACTAAAAATAAAAATAAACAACGCGATAAACTCCGTCGTTCATCTAATACTGAAAACGAATCTAAACTTCAACATGGGTATATACTCGCAATAATACGTATACTATCGCAAGTGGTATATGAGAGTTCATATGACATGTGAACAAAGAAAAAACCTCTTTATACCTTATTATTTATTGTATTTTCACACTTTTACCGCTATTAATAAAAATATAAAAAACGATTGTTGTTGAATTATCGGCCCGTTAGTACTATTTCACTAAACAAACAACTAAAGTCACGCTGCTTCCTTGCAGGGGTAGGCAGAGAAAATAGAACGCCACACCCCTGTTTTTGCAAACAATCTTCGTCTCTTCCTCATTCAAAAATCTCGTCATAAATACTCGGCGATTTCTGACCTAACCACTTTCAATTATTTGAAACGTTTGATCATACCAAATTTTCCTCGGTCTTCCTCTGCTCCGATTTCCAAATGCATTCTATTCATATGTTTTACTGTTTTTTCCTCTTTTGTTCGTTCTACATCTTCAAACCATTTCAATTCACCTTTCTTAATTTCGTTGATACTGCTTATCTCTCAACCTTGCATTCTTTAATTATTTCACCATTCGAGCATCTATAATAGATACATCAATTTATCGCACATCATATCAACATTCAACATAAATTTGATATGATAAAACAGAGAATTAAAAAAATAATTAATTCCCAAAACAAAATAAATGTCACAAAAATACTATTATTTTATTTTTAATTAGACGAGTATAATAAAGGGTATGGAAAAAAATAGAAAACATTTTTATTCAAACCCTCTTTCGCTATAAAAGGTTCCCTAAAACTTTTCAAATCTGCACGGTTTGTGCGAAAATCAAGTGAACAAATTATTAAGCTTAGCGTTATTATTGGCACATCCCTGGGAATCCTCTGGGGGAGGAAAGAGCAGGTCACGACGAACTTCAATTGAATTTTCTTTGCAAAGAGGCGGACTTCTCCAATGTGTCCTAATGGCCTCAGATAGTGTCCTCCTAACAATGTATTCCGGACGAAGTTCCGACGCTCCTTAATTATTAAACCACAATTAATTAAGCACGCATACACGTGCGTCGGTTAATTTAACCCCTGTTTACATGTATACAACGTAGATTTTTAGGGGTTTTGATATCGAAAGTTTTACCGAACACAATATCCAATATTTCTCTATAATAGATTTATATTATCCACTGACACTTCGTGATGGAATTGCATTTTTAATATATTATTAGATTAAAACCAATATTTTTAGCTTTTGCACTTTATTTTTATTTGACCAGCGACTGAGTTTCGTCGTTACCGACATCATCAGACTGGTGTGATGATGTCGGTAATGACGAAACCCGGTCGCTGGTCAAATAAAAATAAAGTGGAAAAGCTAAAAATATTGGTTTTAATCTAATAATATATTTCTCTATAACATGATTTATTTGATTGATTAAATATTAAAATCGAATACACCTCCGTAGTGTAATGGTCAGCACGCTCGGCTACCGTTCTGGAGGTCCCGGGTTCGATTCCCAGGGGGGGTCAAATAAAAAAAAGTGATTTTTTTACTGTAATATTTATTCAATATATCACTGGACTTCATGTGTAAACGATCAAGATAACACTGCGTTTATATGAAACAGTGCCCTATGCACCATTAGGGTGCGAATAAGGGTTTTATTATTCTTATTATTATTATTATTAAAATCAAATACTGATTTTCAGAGTCAACATATTTTTTTATTATTAAAAACACATTAAAATAAATTTTGTGACAATTGTTTCGCCTTGTTATGGCATATTCAAACTACTGTGAAGAATATAGCTATATAAGGGCCCTCAGTCCATTTAATCTTCACAGTAATTAAAAAATGCCATAAAAATGAGGAACATTTGTCACAAATTTAATTTTATGTTTTTTAATAACAAAATATAATTAGGTTTACTTTAAAAATCAGTGTTTGAATTTAATATTAAAAAAATGTAGTTTTACAAAATAAACGTTAAATCTATAAATGCATAATTTAGTTAAAACATTTTGTGTGAATCCAAATATTTGTTCACAAATCTGGATTATCTCCAATAATAGAAGTTGTTTTTATTATTATTATATTATTTTTGATATCTCAACATAGATGAAGAAGAATATGGAAGTCAGACGTCCACATTCTTCTTCATCTATGTTGAGATATCAAAAATAAAAATACATTTTTTTTTCAATATAATAATAATAAACCCTTATCCGCACCCAATGGTGCATAGGGCACTGCGTCATATAAACGCAGTGTTATCTTGGTCGTTTACACATGAAGGAAAGGTGATCAGCTCTCCACTTCAGGTACCAGTCCAAGGTAAAATTGAATAAATATTACAGTGAAAAAATCACCTATATTTATTTTACCCCCCTTGGGAATCGAACCCGGGACCTCCAGAACGGTAACCGAGCGTGCTGACTATTACACTACGGAGGCGGACATTTCAATATTATTTCTATAATTATATTTTAGTAATATTATTTATTAAATCGCTTTTGTGTTACTTAATTATTGAAGCATAATTTTATTTAACACGCCTACACGTTTGTTCGGTAATTTAACCCATGTTTACATTAATACAACGTAGATATTTGGGATTTTTACGTTAAAAGTTTCACAGAATACAATATTCAATATTAAACAAAGTTTATTCAATATCTTAGTATTCATAAAAGAGTAATATTATTTCGTTGTTTTATTACTTCATTATTAAAATATAAATTTATCAAAACATATATTGAATATCTCAAATTGACGTTATTTATAAATAAATCTAACATTCACATTTGTTCTGTTATTCCTTCATCACAAGTAAATAAACACCAATACAATAAGGGTTGTTAATTTAATTAATCCGTTAACATTTAAAAAAAAGAGTTTTGTGATAAAAAACACAATTTATTAATTAAACTTTTATAACATTAACATAAAAATGATATTGTTACTTCGTGAAATACTTAAAAAAATATTACAAAGAAAAAAGATTGAAAAATAAAGTTTCATTCTGAAAATGTCTTTGCCTACACCCTTATACTCGAAAAAAAAAAAAATATGTAGACATTGCGAAACATAATGACAATATACCTTACATTCAAAACTGAATAAAAATTGTCCTCCCCCTACCCAAATGACGGCTGAAATCTACCCTCGAAACCTACTCGAGGGACTTGAAGGCTGTCGAGGAGTGGAGAGGAAGTTCCGAGTGACCTAAAACGGAAGTGCGTAGGTTCTGTTGCCACTTGAATTGTTTACACTCGTTAGGTATGTACTACAATAGTATCATTCCTGAAGAATTGTATTCATGAAAATAAAAATAATACAGACAAAATGCAAGAAACGTTATTATATAACCTCTTACCAAGATTTTAGTCTACCAGGGTTGTGATGAACCCATCTCTTCGTCAGGACAACCACAACACCAGCATGCAAACAATAATACACGTCACTACTAAAGCACTATTTACATTGTACTTACAATCACATAAAATATATTTCTTATGTGATTATGATATCTAATTACAATAAGCGATACAATAAATAACTTGAAACCATAATTTAACCAACTAACCATAACACCGCCTCCGTAGTGTAATGGTCAGCACGCTCGGCTACCGTACTGGAGGTCCCGGGTTCGATTCCCAGGGAAGGTCAACTAAATAAAGGTGATTTTTTCACTCTTATATTTATTCAATATTACCCTGGACTGGTA
The DNA here is from genome assembly GCF_059751285.1 of Brachycentrus maculatus. Taxonomy (NCBI): domain Eukaryota; kingdom Metazoa; phylum Arthropoda; class Insecta; order Trichoptera; family Brachycentridae; genus Brachycentrus; species Brachycentrus maculatus. Next base: position 523,319 of record NW_028281391.1, on the reverse strand, counting down.
TCCGAAGTGGAGGGCTGATCACCTTTCCTTCATGTTAATGATCAGGAAAACACTGCGTTTATATGATGCAGTGCCCTATGCACCATTGGGGTGCGGATGAGGGTTTTGACGTTTTGAAGTTGAACCATAACACTGTTTCCTCATAGGGGTAGGTAGAAAGAGTAGAACGCCACACCAATCTGTCTTTGCAAACACATTTTGCTTCTATTTCCAACTATTTTCGCTCATAAAATTGGTTTACTATTCTTTCGCGAACCCAAACCATATCAACAAACTTTCTTAATTTTATCAAAAATTTAAAACTTTTTGAGTGTGTCCAAATACTTGTTCACAAATCTAGATTATGTTTAATTAGGAGTTATTTAAAAAAAATGACATCCCAACATAAATGAACAAGAATATGCAAGTCTGGGCATTTACGGGGCTTACCATCGTCAAAGGCTGGTTAAAGCGATCACTTTACACAAGTGTAACATTTCCCAATTCAAGATAAATATTTATAATACGTGTGTAAAGTGATCACTTAAATCAGCCCATGAGGGGTCGTAAGCCTCGTAAATGCCCAGACTTCCCATTTCTTCATCTATGTTGATATGTAATTTTTTATCAGTGATGCTTTTCTCACCCTTGCATTATTTCCTTATACCACAATTCGAACATATATAATACATTGTTTTGCCAAACATTCGTCTGAGAGATCGCATTTCAAATTAATTCAATTTACTTTATTTTGCTAACTCCAATATTTCATTTCCATTTATTAGGGTTGGAACCATTATTAAATATATATCTGGGTTTTTTTCTTGTAATATGTGTAGGAGTAATTTGTGTGGTGCACTCCATCCCTCTTGCCTTGCCGGTACCCATTGCAGGGGTGTCTTACAACATAACGACATAATAATGGGGGCGTCTATCTTTGTCACACACGTGTACTACCCATTACAGCGAATACTGAAATGTTGCACGCGTTTATTCATAGTCGTATGCGCAAATAACATATTTGTTACATTGTAAGGGGGTCGATTGAAAAAATATTGCATCATTTGGGGTTTCTCTTTAAAATAAATACTTAAATTTTTAATTATTGCATTACTTAGTAAATACCACTTTTCTTAAAATCTACCGTGACACGTGTTTCGATGCATTCCGCATCATTTTCAAAATGAAAAGTATAAGTTAAATAAATTAATTAAAAATTGATAGATTTTACCATTAAGTGACTGCCGAATCAATTTATGAAATTAAATATATTAAAATCTATTTCAACAAAAAATAATTTTTCACTGAGTAGATATTTCTGAATAGATTAATCCAATTAAATTAAAAGCTGAATTTAAATTGAAAATCATATTTTCTTGTATAAATCTAAATAAAGTGTCTTTTATAAATTAAATCTTTCTCAAAATAAGCATAGATGGCGTCAGTGAACTCACACGTACTGAGTTATAAGATAAATGATTATATGTAAAAGTTTCAACAATTTTAGTAGTTTGGTTAGAATGAGTAAAAATCGTGGGTAGAATGGGGAATGTTACACGCGTGTAAATTGATTACTTAACCAACCTATGACATGTCATAAGCCCTGTAAATATCCAGACTAGGGGAGTGGGTTCTTTTTACAAAAAAAATTTTTTTTCGTTAAATCGATGTATAATGAAGATAGAAATTATTAACACAAATATCCACAGATATCATCGCTTTGCAAGTTACATCATACTTACTAACAGACGGACTTCGACGTTGATTAACGTCCAGTTAAGTTTTTTGCTGTATATTCTAAAAACAGAAAAATATCCAATATACATACACTAAACAAATAAGGTGTGGAAAGACATGTTACCTATTCGGCTGTTGCCCGGTTAATGGGTTCTGTCTTTGCGAATATTCCATTAATATATATTTATATATTATATATACTTACGTTCATTTATTTAAAGTTTTTGAGAGGAATTGATGTTTGCATCGTACAAAGGGTTGGATGTTTACAAATGTCCTACTGATGACGTCATCACCGGGATGATAACACCAAAATATTGTATAATTATGTTAACGCTTGACTGGCTTATCGCAAAATATTGTGCAGTTCTGAACATGACAATGCGTGCTGGGTGTTGTTACACAAATATGCGAGATGCATTATCGTGTCATGCCTTGTTTGGGGTATATCTGGGGTAGGTGTACTACTGTGGAAATCGCTTTTATACAATTTACCCCTATTTATTTTCTTCTTTATCCTTCTCTTAATTCATATGGACCCAGTTATGCAGGAACCATTATATCCACCATTTTTTTAATTTGAATTTTCGCAGAATGCTACGTCACTAATAATAAATGTTTAAATTTTCTAAAGACACCTAACTAAATAAAACAACACAATATTTTTTTGCAGAACATTTTTCTAACACACAACCAATAAATCCACGAAAAAAAGTTTGAATCATCAATGTGGGTTGGCAGCTTTCATAATTTTGTGCGTTAAAATTATTAACATACATGAAAATAGTGAGAAAAAATCCATGTCATTTGAATGTGTTCGATATTGAACTAAAAGAAGAAAAATATATTTCGCTGAAAATGTCCAAAATGGTTGGATGTGAATCATCGAACCTATTCCATTTTTTCTTTAATTTTGCTGAAACCCAACCAATGAAATACCGAACTATGACCTTATTGACAAAACAATCAAAATTTTGAACGTAACACACCATTAACAATGATTATATATTAGTTATATCAAAACAACCATAACTTCAACCATTTGAAATAGCAATGTTATATATTTTTTTTTGTTTTGAAAACATTCAAATGCAATTTTCTCAGCTTGCCAATTTGTGGGTTAAATGGTTTCTGCTATATAAATTCATGCTGCATTGTTATCATGATAACAAATACCTAAAAATAAGAACAATTTGATTCTCTGTTGTCTTTTGTATGCCGACGATGCTATACTTCCTGCCGATAGCAAAGAAGACCTGCAGTCGTTGGTGACAAAAATGTATAATGTGTTCAAGGCAAGTGATTTTCTGATGAATATTGCCAAATCCAATGTTATGGATTTTTAAAGAGATGAATGCATATATGGGTGAAATATTGATAAATGTGGAAATTATGGAAAAGTAGATGATTTTGCGTACTTGGGAAGTATATTTTCAAGGGTTGAAAATATTGATTAAGATATAAAGAGATGAGTGATGATGGAGTTGTCATTCCAAAACCGGTAGTCATGAAATAGTGTTTTTGAGTGGCATTACACAATGTGAACGATGAATGGTAAGAGTAGTATATAGATAAGAGAGTATTTTATTACTATGCCACATAATGGTTTAATATAGTTTTTTTTTACGTTACGAAATGTTAGCTTAGTTAAATAACGAAATTACAAAATGAAAGCTTTCTTTTGTTTTTATTTTATTTTATTTTGGATTAAGTTATTATCGAAGAGAATTGTATATTCACAAATTTATGGTCCGAAGTAAACAAAGTATTCATTGTAAGTTCTTACCTACATGAAAACGGAACGACTATTGTTCAAGAACCGAAAATCGGTTATCGTAAAAATTAATGATATCGAAAAAAACACGCATCAGTGCATGCTTACTGTTGTAGGTAAAAAATAAAAGATTCAACCCCCGCTAGGGACAAAGATACGATAAAATATACGTTGTACGTTTGTAGGTAGCATTGCACATTGAAAAGTACCATCACTAAGAAAAAGGATCTTTTCTACGCTGCACTAAAAAAGGGATAATGTCGTCTTATGTGCAACGGTCATAAAAATAGTCTATTTTTTATTTTCGCACGTTAATTTTTTTATTTCAGTATTTATAAAAGTAAATTATTTAATGTGTCACATAGGGTATTTTTTATGAGGTTTATAAATTCAATTTTTTCGTCGCGTGGCATGTTGCGCTATCTTGTTGAAACCACAGCTCTATCACATCAATATCATGCAACTGAAGTACGAAGAAGTCAGTAATCATGGTTCTCTAGCGCTCTCCATTGACTGTAACATTCTAGCCGGCATCGTCTTGAAAAAAATGTGGGCCAAGAAGCCTTTGTCGAGACGCCCTCTTTATTTGTAAAAATAGAAAAAGGGAGAAATTTAACAATCGGCGGGTATGTATGAGGAGATGCATGTACGTGGAATAGACGAAGAATGTTTGCAAAGACAGAGTGGTGTGGCGTTCTATTCCCTCTGCCTACCCCTGCGGGGAAGCGGCGTGATGCTTAGTAAGTTAGTTCGTTAGAGAAATTAAAATAAAAAGGATCTTTTGTTTGCCGCCCTTAAAAGAAGGAATATTACCTTATCTGTAAGGGTCAGAATTTTTTTTATTATTTTAGTTTTCTTTCAATATTTATGATAGTAAATAATTCAATATGTTTTATTTGAGATAATAAAAAGAAATATTATTTTTCAATACATTCTTTGTACACTACCCTAAAAAAACAATAATATTTCATTATCTCAAATTAATCGTTCAGAATTTTTGTTGTTGTTTCCACAGATTACGTTTCATTTCGGTATTTATTATAGTAAATAATTCAATATTTTTTATTTGCAACAATAAAGAATGTCAAATTAAAAAATAAGGCAATGGTCAGAAAAAAAAATCACTACGACAGATTAAGTTTTATTTCGTTGTTAATTTTATTAATAAATCAATATGCTTTGTTTGCAACAGTAAAAAGGTAAGTATTTTATTGAAAATATTTTTTTTTGTAATTAAGGAGGATCTTTTCTACAATGCGTTTAAAAGGATAATGTTATCTTATCTGGAACTGTTTTGTTAAAAATACCATGTTAAGATATGGGGAACGAATGAATGAGGAAAAAATAGTTAAACAAACTTATGAAGTGAATAAAGTTGGAAATAGGAGCAGTGGAAAATGGAGGAAAATTTGGTATGATCAGGTATTTAAAATCTTTATTAGGGGTCAGAATAGGAGAGAATAATCAACGGATATGTATGAGGGGATGCATGAATGTGGAGGCGAATATTGTTTGCAAAGAATAGCGTTCTATTCTCTCTGCCTACCCTTCTGAAGTAGCGGCGTAATGTAAGTTAGATGAAAACATAAACAATCGAGGTAAAATTTTCTCTCTTTCTCTCTAACCCTTATCCGCACCCAATGGTGCATAGGACACTGCATCGTATTGATGCAATGTTATCTTGATCGTTAATTATATGAAGGTAAGGTGATCACTCCTGCGCTTCAAGGACCAGTCCAGAGTAATTATAATAAATATTAGAGAGTAAATTTGCTAATATTTATTCTCACCCCCCTGGGAATCGAACCTGGGACCTCCAGCACGGTAGCTAAACACGCGTGTTGTGTGTGTGTTTTTTTTAATTTTAGCAATACATCAATAAAATAAAATAAATGACAAGGCTAGTACTTTCTGACTTAAATGTAACGAAAATGAATAAACGGAACGTATTCTCAAATAAAGAGCTTTAACTTTTCATAATCAGTCAATATGATTTACGTCATTCTATCTTCAGCCACAAGAAGAAAAAAATGGTTATCTTTTAAAATGGCAACGATTGTGAAACCGTGCGAATTGTGATTAGAAACTCCCGCATTTTGTTAATAAGAAGGCTTTAAAATTCGAACAGGAAAACTTGTCTGACGCGCACTCACAGCGAGTTTATACCCGCGCGCCGGTAAAGGCAGTCTGCGCCTTACCGCGGTGACCGGTGGACGCGTGTTGCGCTGTGTGCGGCTCTGAGCTTACAGGAATACGAAAACCGTTCGCGATCTAGTGACTCGAAGTAATGCAATAATCAAATATAACAAACACCATTTATCGGTCGGCGAATCCGATAAGAAACTTACAAGAATGGATGTTTTAACAAATCGTGTTGTTTTAAATAAAACTGATTTCGGATAAAAATCGACAGTTTTAGTAAAGATTTCTCCCGTTGGATTTTGCGTTTCTACTTGATTTATAAACGCGTATTTTTACCGGATTTTTAATTATTCAAGATCTGTGAAGAAATCATATAAAACGTGTTTACAGATAAAAAATTGTTTTGTGAATGGAATGAAGATGTTTCAATTTTGAAGCTGTGTAGCGATAACAGTCGTATCTGTGACGAATTGCGAATTCGGCGCTAAGTGACAAATAATAACAAGTGGAAAAATAACGAAAAAATTTTCATTTACGTCCGTGTCTAGATTGAAGATTGGAATCACATGAATATTAATCGTTCTGGTGTATAAATTAATGTGAAACTAATTGGTTTCGCTACTTTTTTCATGCATCTGGTTTGATTTGTCAGTCAAAATATATCAGATTCGGACGTGTTTTGAATAATTATACGATATAAATCTTTCAGCCGACATAATGGGCTCAAAAACCTTTTGATAGAGCTACGTCAACGTAACATCTCGAACATATAATTAAATTATGCATGAGAAGTCAACTGCCATCAGTTTATTGTGTTCGTGGTGTGAATTCATCGATTGATTATGATAAGCTTCGATAAACAGTGATAAAAAAGCTTAAAGTCGTAGTGTTGTGAGGTTTTATAGTGTTGAATTTGTGGTATTAATTTTTTATAGAAATTAAGTGGCAGCAAGAGGAACTCGGAGATAATAAACACTCGTACAAATGCGAAGATTTAAATAAAGGTAACAATATTTATTCTGAGAATTGCTTTATATATTATGACACATGATTTCGTAATAATTTTAATTTGAAAAATACAACTGAAGCATATATTAACATAAAAATAAAATATTGAAATGCTAAAACCTGATTTTAGCACACATTTTCTGTGTTCACCATTAAATAAGGATTATTTTTCCTTACGTTCAACTTTGTAATATTTGAAAAGCGACGCCTTTTTTTTAATATAACATTTTTTTAAAATTACAACCTTTTTAAAATGATATATATAAAGCCTTAAGCTCTTTTTAACACCTGTTTCATCATTCATCATTATTATAAAGACGTTTTTGTATTTCACGGTCTTATGTAAGATTTATTGTTTTTTTTTTACACATAAAAGATATTTACGCAAAAAAAAATTGCATTATTAAGGCGTAAGAATTACATCATAAGTTGATAACAATTTAACTGCGTATTACAAACAAATAAATGTAACAATATTTTTTCATCGAAATCAAAAATACACCAAATAAGAAACAGAAAATACAAAAAAGAACACGAAACAAAAATTACCATTTTTTCAGGATTTATATATATTTTTAATTTCTTATATTCGATTACAAAATATTACTTTTGCGCACTCTTTTAGACACAGATTTTTTTTTAAATGGGACACTCTAAAATATATATTTTTCAATGTCATTCATGATTTATTCTGATTAATAAAATTTATCTAACATATTTTTTAATATGGTGTTTGATTATAAATATCTATCAAAATACGTGGCACAATAGATTTTAAGATAAACAAGTATTTACCAAGTTATATTAAATTGAAAAAAAACTTATTTTTTATATTCAATTCATCATTATCTATTTTAAAATTTAAATCAACATTACGGCTACAATCTGAATCTGAAAACGATTTTTAAAATTATTACAAACCGATATTATTGAATTCAAACATGTTAATTACAATTTCAATTTTTCAACGCATTTTTCCAATCGGTGGACACTAATACGAGCAGCATTAAATACACACCTTTCAAAGCTGCTGCCAACTTCTAAATGATAATAATTACCATTAATATTTTCAAAATCAAAATCAAATTACAAAATATTTTTGTGCATCTAACCATCCAGTAAATCATATTACTTAAGAAAAGTTATCTGAGCGGTCATTGTGAATTATAATATTTTTATTAAATAAATCTCAACGTCACGATAGTTTAGTAATTGAATAAAACCCTAAGCCACGAATTATTTTGAAATCCAACCTAATTGTAAGTTCTGAGAAAAGTGGACTCATTTTACCTGAGGGCTTTTGAAACTAAATAAGTCACACCATTCATCTTTTATGAAAAGTGATAAATATGATGAATTTGGTTGATGAGTCTGTATTAAAAAATATTCAAAAGTTTGATGCTGTTTTTTCTTTTATGTTTACTTTACATCTTAGAATCTTTTCTTATTTTCGTTCCCTTATATCACTTAATAATTTAAACAGTATAATCAATTGTATACTTCGGATAAAATTAAGAAAGGTTTGTTGAGATGATTTGGACATTTGGAACGAATGAGTGAGGAGAAAACGGTAAAACAAATTAGGAAGATTAAAATTAAAACAAATTAGAACAATATAGGAAGTTGAATTCTTTATTTATTTATTTTTCAAAACATATTACATACATTAGTCATATATATAATATTCCCGATGAGTGATTTCTAATTAGTTTCAATGAAGTTGAAAAAAGTAGCAGAGAGGACCGAGAAAATTTGACATGATCGGGTATGTCAAATGCTTGAAAGTGGTCAGATCAAGAGTCGAAATAATGGGCAGGTATGTACATATGAGGAGATGCATGAATGTGGAAGAGACGAAGAAAGTTAGGAACGACAGAGTGGTGCGTTCTATTTTCTCTGCCTACGGGGAATCAGCGTGATGGTTAGTTAGTAAGTTAAGTTATAAAATAAATATGTTGTATATCGTCTATCAATACCAACTAACGCGTTGGTTGCAACGTATGGAATCTAAGAACACTGTAACTGTCGTTTTCATTCACTCACCCCTTTGCTTAACTTTAATTGTGCATTCCTTGTACAAAACAAAATATAAAATAATGTAATATACAAAAAAAATGTAATATTTGATATGGTATATTTCTAGTCGTGTCCGTAAACCGAACTGCCGTATGTCGAAGAATGTCGCCAATATGTAGAAAAAAATCAATCGATTTACAATACATTTTCCAATTTTGTATCCGTTCGTGTCACTTTCACATTCCGTACCGCAATAAATGTGGTAAAATCACATTTGTGTATCCTATATGATGACGATTAAACCACTTTATGTATCCGAAAAATAAAGAAAAACGACTTTTTAAAATTCCGTTTTCACACGCTAGCACTAAATTCAGAGGGTATTTAGTTTCCAAGGTTCCTTAACACAAATTCGATACCAAATCGATATTTAGAGCCATCTCGGATTTTTTCGTCGCTCGAGTAATTGGAATTTCTTAATTTAATGATTAGATCGGGCGATCATTACTCAAACCATTTATTCGGGAAATTCATTATCTAGGATATTGGAGACGCTTCGCATTTCCAATCTGTAAGATTTTCGGCAAAATATCGTATAAAGCAATTACAAAATTGTATTAAGCGTATGATTTATGTTAGATGTGTAAACAATTTTATAACCAGAAAATATTGAAGTCATTTGGTATTTCAAGGGCTTACGACTTATCATCGGCTGGTATAAATGATCATTATGTACGATTGCTCATGGTTTTAAACATCCTTAACATTTAACTTTTTGATTTTGTATATCTACAAAATCTATGGGCATGTTTTGAAGTTAAGCTAAGCGAAATTTTCGTGAACTTATAATGCAAACGAACATTTTTTTCTATTTTTTAGTATTTCTTATTCTTGTTTATTTAACTGGATATTTTAAAAAAAATAATAAAATAATTAGGTCAATACAATTTATGTAAAATATTCATAATTAATATATTTTCTTTTTTGTGTGTTTTTTTTTAAGTTGAGATGTACTGTCTAAATGTGAGTTAGTTTACCTAGCTCATAAGCGTAGTAATTAATGCATTTGACTTGATATATTTATTTATTGTACTAAATTAAAGATATAATACCATCCTTTAAACTCATTTTTCAAAATTTTAAATATTTAAGTATTTTCTTTATTTAAATTTATGTATTGTTATTTTTATGAATGTTATCATGCAAAGATTTGCAAATAATTGACAATTTAGTTTAAATTGCTTGGTGTTGCATTTTATCATTATTAAATCATTTTGAAATCAGAGGAATGTGTTTTTTAGATTTTTGTTTTCAGATTTACGTACATACACACACACATACTTGATGATCTACTCTTTTGGGTTCTAATGTAAATAAAAATGTGATGTATTTTTATTAACATTAGAAATATATATCGTGCGATATTACCCTAAAATTACCGTACATCAATATTTTACACCTATTTTAGCATTCCATACCTTTTTATCAAATTTACGACATAGTTCATTTAAATGAGGCTTCAATTATCGTATTGTATCTTTGGCATTGAAAGTTTTCGGTCATCTGTGAATGATTCATAAAAAATGTACTAAATTCATAATGATCTTGAAATATTTCAAATGACAAATATTAGGAAATCATTATGTTTTAACCGATTGTAAATTGATTTCCATGAAGTGTTTAATGAACCGATTTGTTTGCTGTTGAAAATAATTATATTTACAAGGTATTCGGACTTTTTATATACGAGTATTATATAAAATACCTTAAATGAACAAGTGACGTAATATCCGGAGTTGTTCTTAACTAAAAAAGTGAGAGATATGTTAATTTATTTTTATAGAAATATCTACTTATACAAAGCGTATCCGAGTATATGCTTTTATAAACACATACACCCTTTTTTTAGGTGCCCTTGAGGTTTTTAGTATTTTACGAAAATGAAACAATATAAATTATTCAAATTTTTGATCATCATTATTTCATAATTCTGTTTTTTTTTCCATTTTTAAGAACAAAAATTTATTGACAAATAAATATTTTAAAAATTTGTATATAACCTCTCACAAAGATTTTTATACCAACCGGTTTTGAGACATAGCTGTCAATAGCATGCAAACAATATATTGCATGCTGTTGTAGTGATTGTCCTGACGAAGAAACGGGTACGTCTCGAAAACGGAAGATATTAAAATCTCGGTGAGTAGTTATATACTAATATTATTACAATTTTTGCGAAAAATAATATGAAAGGAAAAATGACTGACCACAAAGTAAGTGATTTAAATATTAATAATTACGAGAACAATTTCACGTTCTAATATTTTGATCGTGTCCAAATACTTTTCCATACTGTTCCAAAATCTGGATTGTATCCCATAAGCAGATCTTTTTAATATCAATTTTAGACATCCCAACAGAGATTAAGAAGAATATGGTAAACTGGGCATTCACAGGGCTTATGACCTGTCATTAAGTGATCACTTTAAGCAGTGTAACATTCACCGTTCTACCCATAATTAATAACGACACCATTAATTTTTTTGAAACTCATACAAATCGCTCATTCCTTTCAAGAACGTCATAAATCAAAAATCGTCAATTTTCAGTTGTGCATGTTTTCGGAATGCCTAGAAAATGTACTATATCCCAGCAAAAGAGGCATATTTTTAACTTAATATTTACCCGCTACAGGGCAGAAAATGTCGATTTTGCATTTTGAAGAAAAGGTATTGTTAAATGATTTTTTTAAATGTACTAAATATTTTTCAAATGGAGAAAAAAACCTTCGGATTTTACCTAAAAGATCTGTTACACAATAAAAAATTCAACAAGTGGCTTGATATTTATTTTTAATACATTGTATTGTATTATAAAAGTTTTAAAACGTACTCCTGAAAAATCAAGTTTTTTGATTTATGACGTTCCTGAAAGGAGTGAGCGATATATCATATATCTCGTGACGCTTCATGTTTCAGTTCAAGGCAGCAGCAAACGTGAAAACTAAATATAAAAATATTTAATTCAATTTATTCTTCTTTTTTATATTATCTTCCAAACTTTTTGTTTACAAGAATTCACATCTGTGTATTTGAGTAACATTGGAAACATTTACGATTTCCTATTTTATGCGATGGAACCAATCTAAACCATAAATTTTAAGGCTTTCGTTTTTATCTTCGAGGTAACAAAGCTAAGAAAAAAGATTCGATCATTTTACCCCTTGCAATGACTTATACTGACTTATACTTACATATACTAAAAGTTCAGAGTGACTTTCTGAACTTTGAACAGTTTTGTGCTACATTTTCGCTAATCATTGACAAATTGTGACTAATTGAAGATAATTGATTGTTTCGTATGTCAAGTGCTGTTAGTATATTAACGATTTATGTACTTCTTAACCCTCCGAAAACTTTGTGTTAAATTTTCGAAACTTTTTCTGGAAACTTTGTGAGGAAATAACGGTAAAACATATCTATGAAGCGAATGAACTTGATAAAAGGAGCAAAGGAAAACCAAAAAAAATTGACATGTTCAAGTATGCCAAATGTATGAAAGCGGTCAGGTCAGAAGTTGAACTAATCAACGAGTTTACATGAGGAGATGTATGAATATGGAAGAGGCGAAGAATTTTTGAAAAGACACATTGGTGTGTGATTCCTGCTTCTCTGCCTGCCCTTTCAAGGAAGCGCCGTGATGGTCAGTAAGTTAGTTATGATTTGTATTTTTTTTTGGATATTTATTGAATATTGAGTTTAAAAATGAAAAAACGTTACAAGTGGGAAAGTTCTCCTGGTTCTGGCAAATATTCTCCATTTACATATTTTTACATAGAGACAAACAATATTTGAAAAGACAAAGTGAGGTGGCGTTCTATTTTCTCTGCCTACCCCTGCGGATAGCGGCATAGTGGTTAGTTGGTAAATTGGTTTTAGAATACCATAAAAGTATACGATTTTGAGCACAAATCGAGCACTTTTTTCAACAACGTCGTTTTAAAAAAATCGTCAATTTTTAGTTGTGCATGTTTTCGGAATGCCAAGAAAATGTTCTATATCCCAGTAAAAGCGGAGTATTTTTAACGTGATATTTACCAGCTACAAGGCAGAAAGTGTTATTTTTGCATTTCGAAGAAAAGGTATCCTTTAATTATTTTTTTAATATACTAAATATCTTTCAAATGGAGAAGACACATTTAAGTTTTGAAAAGTTCAATAAGTGGCTTGATATTTATTTTTAATACATTTCATTATATTTTTAAACTTTAAAAACGATCTCCTGAAAAATCAAGTTTTTTTTATATAAGTATGACGTTATTGAATGGAGTAAGCATAATGACACAATCTTTACGTTTTCCTTTTAAAAAATATTTATGTAAAGAAAGCTGATCTACCGTTGTAATTGAATTTATTTTTTGTCATAAATATGACACCAGTATTTTATCCAGTTTCAGTATGAATGCCGAAAAACGATCTGAATTTTCATGGAAAATTCCGTTTTCGCATTTACAGTGTACAAATCTTGTTCTGCCATCCCGTAGACCTTGGGGTGGGATTATTCGAACGTGTGAAAAATGTATTGAAAACGATGAAGCCAACAATAAGATACCCTTTTCTTATTGATGTAAAGATAAATTGATACTACATCCACCGCTTCCACCTTTCTTATAAATCTTCATAAAAATTCTAAGGTATAAAAATGTAGCGAGATTTATAATACGAGTATGTACATATAACATATTTTGAATATGTCGTATTCATACAGGAGAAAGTAACCAAGTGCATTATTTTACAAAAACGTGATCATCGACTATTTGATATCTTACTGGCTTTATATTGCCCTGAAAAAATACCAAACGATTTTAAATTAGGAATTAAAATATATTGACTTGTTAAAAATGACTAACTGCATTGGTGTCTATTTTCTTGCCAAGCAAAAGTGACTTCAATGGCCCAAGAATTTTTGGTAGAAGGTCACTTTCTCCTGTACGACTACGATATGTATATGTATATATAAATATATATATATATATATATATATATATATATATATATATATATATATATATATATATATATATATATATATATATATATATATATATATATTTATTTATATATATTTAAATATATATATATATATATATATATATATATATATATATATATATATATATATATATATATATATATATATATTTATATATATATATATATATATATATATATATATATATATATATATATATATATATATATATATATATATATATATATATATATATATATATATATATATATATATATATATATATATATATATATATATATATATATATATATATATATATATATATATATATATATATATATATATATATATATATATATATATATATATATATATATATATATATATATATATATATATATATATATATATATATATATATATATATATATATATATATATATATATATATATATATATATATATATATATATATATATATATATATATATATATATATATATATATATATATATATATATATATATATATATATATATATATATATATATATATATATATATATTTATATATTTATAAATTTCAGTTTTAATGGCACGTTCAGTAGTTAAGGACATTTTTTAAATTAAAATTTTGTAGAGAGTAGTAAAACTAATTAATCAAACGCTCCTTAACCTGAGAGAAAAATTCCTGGAACTGATATGAAAGACAAACTTTTGATATAAATTCACGCGTGTCAATTGCACCCCGACGGAGCTTTGCCAGTCCCATCCCTTACACAAGCTTCCATATCCTTCACAGCCTTTCATAATAGCCTACTGAAAAATTTATTGATTTATTCCTGTTCTGATTTTTTTCTCAACGAATTCGCCGACGGAGAAAAATGGGATATCTTTCCACGAAGATGGAGCGACTTTATACATGCTAAATTTATCGCCGATGTAAAATGTTGCTTGCAATTTTTGCTTAGAAATAGATAAATTCGAATACAAAATTTTTATAGTAAATCGTAATAATTTAGATTAAATAATTAAATAATTACAATGTAACTTTGTTTTAAAATCACGATATTTATAGTGATTTAAAAACAATCTTACATTTTAATAATAAAATGGAAAATCACAAAGTTGGTGCTTCAAATATACATTATATTAGATTTAATAACTTGTTATTACATTAATAAACTCTAAAAGGTTTTTTACAAGATTTTTTTTTAATACGAGTATTTCAATCAGCATGTTATTTCAGAAAATTGATACTAAATCAACAAACTCTTACGAGCCTTTTCTAAGCTAATAAAGGTATTGTGCGTCCATGTATAGTGGTTGGTATATTTATATGGAAGTCCTGCGTTCAATTCCCAGGTGGTCAAAATAAATTTTTATTCATTGCTTCGGTATTTACTTTGTGGTAAGACATGTTAAAATGATTAAGGAAACACTTGTTTTTATACCACTAGAGTTTATTAATGACTACTAGTTTCGGAAGCTAAACTTCCATCGTCATCTCTGAATAATAACTATTATTATTATCGTTTTTATTATAATTATTAGTATCAGTTATTATTCAGACCTGACGATGGATGTTTAGCTTCCGCAACTAGTGGTCATCAATAAACTCAAGTGGTATAAAAACGAGTGTTTCCTTAATCAGTATAAATGGTTTTCACTCTTATAATTTTTTAAATTTTTTTAAAAACCCTTGTCTTCATAAAATAAACTATTGAATAAACATCACATCTAATTGACACAGTGATCTATGCACCATTGGGTGAAAATGAGTGTAAGTAGTAGAAATTTTAAAAATATTTTATGAGGGGAAACCTCAATATACTCCTCTTTTACAACTGTGTTATTTTTTTCTTACTTTAATTATTATTCATTTTTTATTTCCTTATGTTTATATTCAACGCATTTTTTATTTAGCAAAATATATGTTGGATATTGGATACGGGTATCCTCCAGGATATAATCAGTAGGGGTCTAGATAGTCCGGTTTTGACTTCCGAAATAACGTATAATGTACCCGGCTACCGTACCCGTCACACGTCACAGTCTTTATTCATAGTACCTGTCCTTCGAACTAATTACGCGCGGAGTTTTAATGGCTAGTGAGTACAATTCATGTTTTAGCCAAGTTGACATTTTTAATTGCGGAAAATCTGTGTGGAAAAGTGGAATGGTGATCATATTTTCCTCTCTGGGTCTTTAAAAACTATGCTTCTCAGCATTGTATGTATGTCCCTACTAGAATCAACATCACACACACACACACACACACACACACACACACACACACACACACACACACACACACACACACACACAGACAAACACACACACAGACACAGACACACACACACACACACACACACACACACACACACACACACACACACACACACACACACACACACACACACACACACACACACACACACACACACACACACACACACACACACCACACACATTCATTCATTTGCTAGGTCTAAACTAAATATTTTGTAGTAATCTTTATGTTTTTGTGGTCAACTTTAATAAGCTTGTTAAATGTATATCTTTTAAAAGTTTTGTTTTACAAATATTGCTGTTGTTAACCCAAATAAAATTAAAATTAAAATATTTAAAAAAAACACACAAAAAGTTGAGTAATCATTGGTTAAAACGTAGTTCTACTTGTCAATGTTGCCATTATTTCATCAAATTATAAATCAACATCTTAATTGAGGATAAACTAGTCGAAAAACCTTTTAAAAATAACGTAGAAAGATAAATATATGTGTTGTACGTATGCATACATCTTTAAGGGCATTATGTATTATGGCAACGCTGAAACGATATTTGCGTATTAAATATATTAAATATATTGCCTGCGGACAAAAAGTACCATTTCACAACGTATATTGTAAATAATCCACCAAACTATTTATTGTGCCTAGAAAACTTCTTAAGCAACCTCATAAATATTATATCAACAATGGAATCATAAATAACGATCGTATTATGAGTTCTTGACAACTTGCGGCAGATTCTAGTCGATTTGAGACTGGCAGTTTTTCTACGAGTAGTCAGACTGGAAATTGTTACACTTCAAATTATGTGTTTCGACAGCTTCAAATTATACACGAAGAATTATAACGACAAAATATTTTTCGCCATTGTCGATATAAACTTCATCGAGAAAATATAAGTTTGTTTTTTTTTTTACGTGATTTATAGTATAATAATTACTTCCATGTAAATATTTTTCAAGTACCAGGGTCGCTTGATTAGTTTGGTAAAAAAAATACAGCGGATAATATCACAGTTTCAAAGTTATATTATGTGATCAATATCTAACTAAACTAACTAACCATCACGCCGCTTTCCCGCAGGGGTAGGCAGAGAGAAAAGTGCGACACACCACTCTGTCCTTGCAAACATTCTTCGCCTCTTCCACGTTCCTGCATCTCCTCATACATACCCGCCGATTGTTACGACTCCTAACCTGACCACTTTCAAGTATTTGGCATACCTGATCGTGCCATGTTTTTCTCGGTCTTCCTCTGCTTCTTTTCCCACTAACATTCGCCTCATAAATTTGTTTTACCGTTCTTTCCTCACTCATTCGTTCTACATGTCCAAACCATCTCAATACACCTTTCTTAATTTTATCGATAATGCTTATCTCAGCTTTGCATTCCTTCTTTATTTCACTATTCGCACATCTATCATACATC
Organism: Brachycentrus maculatus; assembly: GCF_059751285.1. NCBI lineage: Eukaryota > Metazoa > Arthropoda > Insecta > Trichoptera > Brachycentridae > Brachycentrus > Brachycentrus maculatus. The sequence goes on along the minus strand of NW_028281391.1, from coordinate 505,908 downwards.
GTTTTGTCGCACATTCTTCTGAGAGATCGCATTTCGACTGCATTCAGTCTACTTTCATCCTTCTTTTGCCAACTCCATGTTTCACATACATACATTAGAGTTGGAACCAGGACTCCGTTGTGCACTGCCAGTTTAGCTTCCGCTGATAGGTTTTTATTTGCTATAACTGATTTCAGTACACCATTCACTTTGTTCCCAGGATGTTGATCTGTTATCTGTGAAACTTAAACAATCACAATTTTCTTACTACGTGACATACTAATTATAATCGATATACTTTTGTTTTGGGAATTCAAACAACACTTAACTAACTAACTAACTTACCATCACGCCGCTTACCCGCAGGGGTAGGCAGAGAGAATAGAGCGCCACACAACTCTGTCCTTGCAAACATTCTTCGCCTCTTCCACGTTCATGCATCTCCTCATACATACCCGCCGATTGTTACGACTCCTAACCTGACCACTTTCAAGTATTTGGCATACCTGATCGTGCCATGTTTTTCTCGGTCTTCCTCTGCTTCTTTTTCAAACAACACTTAAATACATTAATATATTCAATAGTCCTCATATTTTATTTTAAATAAATATGTTTATTTTTAAATAAATATTTTAAACGTTACCCTTTGCACGGGATCTTCCAGTAAGAATAATCCAAAATTCAATCACATTAATTACGAATCGTGATCACTCAAACAAGCCTTTGACGGTCGTCAGCCCCGTAAATGCCCAGACTTCCATATTCTTCTTCATTTTTGATGATATGTCAAAAGGTAATAAGAAAACATATTGGTCAGTTAGTTAGTTTAGCATGTGTTGACAAGAAGCCTCGTCTGCCGTATTGTATGTTGTTCATAAAATTGATAAGTGTACAAGTATACAACAATTTTTTTTTTATAAAAAAGTGGTATTACACAAGGTGAACGATGAATGATAAGGAGAGTGCTATATTACCATACCAAAAAGTTAACAATGCTTTTAATATACAAAAAACATAAGTCAGTTAGTTAGTTTAGCATGTATTGACAAGAAGCCTCGTCCGCCGCGTTGGCACGCGGGATGCGTCCTGCGTCCGTTCTTCGGCAAGCGCTCCCCGGATAATCACAACATCGGGTACGCGGCAGACGTGCGGACGCTTTGCTCATAAATACCGCAAGTCGGGGCCGGGCACAGACTCGGAATATTGATTGCACACCACTCCAGGCGTGATACCGTGCCGCACTCGTTATTAAAACAATACCACATTCCGGGGCTCGTTCCATCGGGAATCAACTTTATTGATGGGGCTGCTGGATTGGGGTGGAACTCGGATTCAAGAAAAAAAACGAAGAAAATGAAAATCTCTCCCTCTATCTCTTTCTCTCTCTTTCTAATTTTATTTTCTTCTGCGTGTATTATGTCAGGTCCTCCTGACGTCAACAATTTTCTTCTCTTCTTTTTCTATGTTCGCTCCTTAGGTGGAACATATAGCCAACACAAGACACACAAGACGTCTCCAAGTTACTCTGTCACGCGCCACTTCTTTGGATTTCTCCCAGTTCAGTTCGGCATCTCGAAGTTCCGCTGAGAATCCTCGGGGTTGGAACAAAGAATATGAGGGGTCAATGTTCTCAGGTGGCATTCTAAGGATATGTCCCAACCATGTCCAGCTTCTCCTCATCAGGACTTCCTGTATGAGGGGTTATTGGGTTATTCTCTTCACGTTATTATTCCTGAAATCCTGACGTCATCTTTTACTTCAGAGTTATTTTCTTTGTCTTGGGCAGTTCTTAACAGCGCCTAGATGGTCTTAATCCCCGTCCAATCTAGTATATTCAGGAGTCAGGAGGCCTGTCTTCTGCCCACACCTCGTCGACCCTCTATTTTGCTTTGCTGATTAGGTACAATAGCTCGTACTTGTCTCCTCTGAGCACATGCCCTAGATAGGACATCTTACGGACCTTGATATCAATCAGCAATCGTCTCCCTACTCTTGCTCTTTGGAGCAAATTCGCATTAGTGACCACATCGGTCCGTGGTCCATTTGATTAGTGTAATTGTCAGTCATGGGTAGAATGGTAAATTTAACCAGTCTTTGATAGTGTTTAAATTGATAACTTAACCAGTCTTTGACAGTTCATAAGCTCTGTAAATATCTTGGCATCCGTATTCTTCTTCCATCTATGTTGAGAAGCCAATTTTTAAAAATATATCCTTAGAGGAGGAACTCAGATTTATGATCAAAGATTTAGAAATACCTAAAAAGTTGTATAAATTACACATAATATATACCTACATATTTGGCTATCTGGCATTCTATTATAGTAAACTTTTTGCACGTAAAGTTACAGTTTATAACATAAATCATATAAATTTGGCAATAAAATAATAATAATATTGTTATTGTTCTCAGAATTTCAACTTTAAACATTAAAGGAGTAACTTTTGAGCTCTGCGCACCTTTGTTATAACTTATGTACTCGCACCTACCCCCGGAATACCTTTTGTACCTTCTGAATACCTTTGTACCATCAAACTACCCCCTGCGTACCTTTAATATTGATTAGCCCTCCGGGACAACCTTAAATTCAACGTGATTTATTGGAAAACACTTCGCGGCTAGCATTCTATCGAAGAACAACGTATGCCGGGTATCAAATAGTTTTATACTGCTTTACAAATCCATCTAGTTTGTATGCATGTATTAAATATTGCACTGGTTAGTGTAATGGGTTTTTACACATATGGTCCAGGGTTTGATTCACGCCTGTTATCACCTGTTATTAAATATTGTCACTATTACTTCAAATAATTAAAAAAAAAAAACAGAAAACGCTTGGTTATAGTGACATTTGTATCTACAACATTTTGAGTGTGTCCAAATACTTGTTCATAAATCTGGATTATCTCCAGTATGTGAGGTCCGAATTCTGAATTACAATCACATACATAATATAATGTTATGATTGTCAGCCCCGTAAATGCCCAGACTTCCATATTCTTCTTCATCTTTGATGAGATGTCAAGAAATAATATGACATTTGTATCTAGTTAGTCTATATAAATACAAAACAGTGTTTTTTTCGAATAATTATGTTTTTTTACTTTTTTTACAGAAACGTTTTATCGGAAACCGTTATACATAGGAAGCAAAAATATATCTACGTAAGGCTCGTATTAAAAACTGAGTCACACATTTATAATTCTTTTATTCTCAAGTCAAAAATAATGAAAATACTTTTCTATTATAAGACTCAATATACTTGTTTCGGTTTGAAAAAGAAACGAAAGCTATTATGTCTCTCTCAAAACAGACGTTACTTCGCCATTTTGGTTTTTCTCTGTCACCTTATTTTCATGTAAACTGCGATCGAGCCAACCCCGCGTCTATTCGACACGATGCCCTATGCACCACTTAGGTTCAGTGACGAGGAGAAGATGAATATCATGATATAATATTCGGTTATGCGAATAAACTAGTGAATGTCATTAAATGTATTGTTTTATATCAAATTATAATATATAATTAAAATGAAACTTTATTTCAAAATCACTTTAAGTATTTTATTATAACTTAATTATAAAGTCTACCGGTTTCGAAGCTAACCGGTTTTTTATCAAGACTGATTACTAATAGTATTAATCAGTCTTGATAAAGAAGCAGTTAGCTTCAAAACCGGTAGACATTTTAATTAAGTTATAATAAAATATTTATAGTGATTTTGAAACAACGTTACATTTTCATTATATAATAATAACAAAGTTAGTGCTTCAAATATAAATTATAAAATATAATTGTTTAAACGTATATTGATATTTCAACATGGTCTAAAAATAAGCAAATCAGTAAAAATATTTCAATGTGGTCTTAATATTTTTATCACTGGGATTATTTATATTTGTGGTAAACTTATTCTAATAATTTACTCCTTTGTTTTTATTTTTAGAAAACAATGGTGCTTTCAAGAAAATGCTTTTTATTGCTTTTCATAGATAAAGATTTATCATAGACGAATATTATTTTAACATTTGTTATTTCTTTGGTATTCAAATGAAGATATAAAATTACAATAATGGCCTTTCGTTTGATAGTTAACACAAATTTAGTTTTGTATTTAATAGGATCGTTATTTCATCTTCAACAAACTGCCATTAAAATATGGTAATTCAAACAATACCCCCAAGGAAATGCTTAACTTTACCAAATATATTATGCTTATTTATTTGAATTGCTTCAACAATAATAGAAATAGTACCTTTTGATTGCGTTTGGAATAAATCAAAGGATTCGCAATTATTTATTTCAATTAAATAGTATCATTAATATTGAAATTACAAATAATTTAGTAGTACTATTATAAAATTCGGCACCAAATTGTATACATCAGAAATATGTTTAACGAATCAAGATTTGTATGTATTGGTATCTCAACATACATGATCAAATCCATTCAAATAGGAATATTGAAGCCCATATATATTTACAGGAATAAACCACTTGTTAAAGGTTTCTTGGACTTCGATTTTCCCATAGTGAAAGACTTTTTTACTAAACATTTCTCTAGAGATTTTTGAAAATCGTAATGTTAAAATCTCCTTGTTGTTTATCCAGTATATCAAAAAAAAGTATTTAAAAATATACTTTTGTGTAGACACAATGGTGCATACGACATTGCATGATAGTAACTCAGTTTTTTGGAGTTACTCTAAATTACTTGAATTTCATCTTTATTTCCATTCGTTCTAGAAGCTTCACTTTAATATATGGCTTGGTTTTATTGGAATAAAAGTTGAATGACCATTTTTCTATACCCTTAACATCACCCAATCGGGCATATAGCGCTGCATTGTATCGATACAGTGTAATATTAATAGTTACCTATATGAAAGTGATTATTCCTGCGCTTAAGTAAGGTACCAGTCTTGGGTTATGTGAAATCAATATCTGAGTGAAAAATCGATAGTATTTTTTACTACCCTAAACGAAATCAGCACGGTAGTTGAAAACGCAACTTTTCAATTTGGAGGTTGAGGAATTAAATCTACATAAAAAAATAACGGTATTGAATAAATCTATTTTTGCGGTTTATAATTTTCTTTTATTTAATAGGTACTGGATTATTCACGCTACAGATGATTTATTAAAGTAGTATATATTATTGGTGTTTAAACTTAAGGCATCCATAGTTTTCATACGAAATAAGATAGAAGTCTGAGAGTTCCAAGACTTACGACTTGGCATTTGACTGTCTAAAGTGATCACTTTCTGCTCTTGTAAATCATACCATTCTGGCCAATATTGAACATCCATATTCAATTAATTTTTCAAAGATGTATGGTATATATGGACTGTTTTTATATTCTATATGGATGATCGAAAATGGGCAGAATGATGAACGTTACACAAGCGAGTAAAGTGATCAGTGATAAGCCCTAGGATGCTTAAACTTCCATCTCATTTTGTAAAAATACAAAAGATGCTTCGTTTTGAGTTGAAACGTCTATAAAATAAAATAGATGTATTTTACCGTAATCTGTCTGTTATTCATAATTTAACAATCACTTTCGAGTCTCGTTGTGCTGTTTATTATGACGGCTAACCAGATAATGTAATATCAACAGGATTCCATGACCTCCCATACGGCATAATGCGACTATAAAACGGCTGAAGTTACGATTATACCCAGGGCTCGGCACTTAACGTGTTATCGCGGTCGCAGAAAGGGTGTTAGGAGAGAAACAGATGGAATTTTAGTTAATGTTTGACGTGTTCATGGAGTGAATCTAGCAAACTCTTTTTAATAAGGATTTAAGTTCACCATTTATATACTTTTTATTTTATATGTGTATATATATATATATATATATATATATATATATATATATATATATATATATATATATATATATATATATATATATATATATATATATATATATATATATATAAATATATATATATATATATATATATATATATATATATATATATATATATATATATATATATATATATATATATATATATATATATATATATAAATATATATATATATATATATATATATATATATATATATATATATATATATATATATATATATATATATATATATATATATATATATATATATATATATATATATATATATATATATATGTGTATATATATATATATATATATATATATATATATATATATATATATATATATATATATATATATATATATATATATATATATATATATATATATATATATATATATATATATATATATATATATATATATATATATATATATATATATATATATATATATATATATATAAATAAATATATATATATATTTATAAATATATATATATATATATATATATAAAATATAATAAAAACAACTCCTATAATTGGAGATAATCCAGATTTGTGAACAAGTATTTCGACACACTCAAAATGTTGTAAATAAATTAACTGGTAAAATTATAAGCTAAAATAATAATAATTAAAATGATCTTTTCTAGCGTTTCTCGTTTCTCATAATCCAGGTTTCAGATCTTATATTCTAATAAAAGAATTTCTGCTCAATAATGTAGCTTCTTTTCATCTCACCAATAGATGTATCTAGTGAAGTTCTAGTGATTCAAGAATAATGTCTCGAAATTGGTTCATATATATAGAACTGTGTGTGTGTGTGTGTGGAAAAAAAAATTGGCGACTAGAACGAGGACGGCCAAAAAAGTCTGGTGGTATCAAAAGTCTACGTAATCGGATGGTATGTATGACTAGATGTATGGATGTAATGGACACTAGTAGTGTGTGTCAGGACATAAGAGCTCCACATGGGAACGTAGATGAATGAATCTCATAAACAACTATATATAATTATAAGTATATGTATGTATTTACACCGTCGAATCGCTCACTCCTTTTAACAACGTCGTAAATCAAAAATCATCGATTTTCAGTTGAGCATGTTTTTGAAATGCCCAGAAAATGTACTATATCTCAGAAAAAGAGGCATACTTTTAACTTAATATTTACCTGCTACAGGGCAGAAAGTGTTATTTTTGCATTTTGAAGAAAATGTATTGTTAATTTTTATTTAATATCCTATTTATTTTTCAAAAGGAGAAAAAACCTTCAGGTTTTACCTAAAAAGATCTGTTGCACAATGAAAAGTTCAATAAGTGGCTTGATATTTATTTTTAATACATTGTATTATATTTTTAAACTTTAAAAACGTTTTCCTAAAAAATTAAGTTTTTTTATTTATGACGTTCTTGAAAGGAGTGAGCGTCATGTATGATGAAAAAATAAATTGAAATGAATATCGTATTTTTGTATTTTTTTTTTCAAAATCTTATATTCATTCTCGACTACCCTATTTTTGTAAGTTTTATTATTCGTGGCTAATTTAAAAATAAAATAAACCTTTTGATTTCTAAAACTTCATTTTTAAAGACTCTCTTTAATATCAAGAAAAACCTATTCGTATTATTTTATACCCACATGGGCTAAGTAATCTCTCACAAATAAGTACTTCAGTCTTATAATAGGATATCTAAATAAAATAATGTTTTCATTCGAGGAAAAGGATAATTAGGGGTGGAAATTCCTTAAGTAAAAATATGAATATATTGTTCAAAGCAAAACTTCCGTATTTATTCTACAATGAACGAAACACCGGAAACATTTGCATTCATTTAAATTTGTAAGTTGTAAATTGTTAAGTTTTGCCTTATTGCATTATTAATCCCAGCGCCTCGCGGAGTATTATGTTCCGGACTCGTACTAATATCCGAAGGATTCCATAATTAATCAAATAATAAATCGCGAAAATAATAATTAAGCAATTTTGCTTTATCGAAAGATGAAATTTTAATCTCGCTCAGCTTAATTTCAAATTCCAAATATACTTTCAGGGAGGCTCTAGAAAACACTGAATTTCAGGAGGGTGAACATGATCCTAAAAGTTCTCATCACTTTTTAAGCTACTTGTCATCGCTTTTTAACTGGAAATTATTAAAGTAAAATTAATTAAAAAAATTACTTTTAAAATATTTAACAATAAAAAAAAATTAGGAAATCTATCATTTAACATAGCAAAAAAAATACAAAACAACATTTTTTGTGTGTTCAATTACTTGCTCACAAATCTGGATTATCTCCAACTAAAGGAATTATTTTTTAAATTATTTTTTGACATCTCATCAAAGATGAAAAAGGCTGACAACCGTCATAGGCTGGTTTAAGTGATCTCTTTACACACGTATAACATTCATCAATTCTACCCATTATTAACAACCACACTACTCATTTTCTTGGAAGTTTTATAAATATGAACTAATGCTTAAACATTGTTCTTGAATCACTAGAACTTCACTAGAGACATGTATTGGTGAGATGAAAAGAAGCTTTTCATCAGAAAAAAAATACTGTCTCCTAACGCTTCCGCTACGTTTTCAGGTCCAGTATAGAAACTTTGGGTTTCCATTTTTTTTTTAATATAAATTATTTGTTGTTCTTTATTATTATTTGTAATCAAATATCGGTATTTAATATTAAATCAGCATATAATCAATCATGTCAAGCTTTTCGCGATCAATGTTAAAAATTATTTCTAATGCTTTCAAAGTCCCTATCACTCTCAGGGGGCATTCAAGTTTATAGGATATGTTTATATAACGGACATGCAATCATGTATTTGAAAGAAAATTTAATAAATAAATAGTCAGGTATGACGTTATACTGCAATGGAGTTCAAACCATAAAGTGTTGTTTGAAAAAAATTACATAATCTTACTACTTTATGGCATCTGCCGCTAATTTAAAACGTTGTGAAAATGTGGAATCCTTGGAAGCATGAAAAAAGCTAAACCACATGAAGCACACAGTTTTCAAAATAAAATGTAGGATAAAATTAAAATTAGATTTCAATTAAGAACTAAACAAACGAACAAAACTTTTTTTTTGTTGCTCAGAATAAGTTTTATGAAATTGTATTTTTAATTACAATTCTAAATAAACAATATTGTTAAGTTAAATTGTTAAGATAATTATCCTTTATTGGTACTCATGCACCGTTGCGATACTTTGCAGAAACTTGTATGAGTACGGGTATACAACCTCAAGTGCCCTTGTCGTTGCTTATAAACTGTTTTTTTCTTAAAATATATCCTGTTTCTCCTCCAAATACTAAAACATACAAAATAATAAATATTTTTTTTATATTTTATTTTTGAAGAATAATTTGAAAATCTGGGTATTTACAGAGCCTTATCTGACTTATCTTAGGCTGGCTGAGTGATCACTTTACACGCGTGCAACATTAACCATTCTACCCATGATTGACAACCACATTTCTTAAATTCCTACATATATCATTAATCTCTTGACGCCGTACAAATGATTATTAATTTTTCATATAATTGTACTAAAAAGTGTTGGAAAATAAGCCCTCAACACACAAAAACCCAGAAGTGGCATATTTTTTTTTTGTATTTCTTAATATGTACGTATATGAGAATGAAAAATAATTTTCATTTATTTCAGGTTTGGTGTTTAAATTAAAAATTAATAATTAGTAAAACAACATTTAGTTTACGTATAAAATGTCGAATCAAACACTGATTTTTTTAAGTCTACCAAGATGTATTTTATTGTTAAAAAACACATGAAAAGTCAATTTTGTGATAGTTGTTTCGCCTAGTTATGGCATTTTCAAACTCATGTACATTCCTTTTTTATTAATTGATTCGGCCGTCACTTTGTGGTTAAATCTATCCATTTTTCATCTAAGTAAAACGTAAATAAAAAATGAATGAACATTGGTTTGAAAATACCATAACTTGGCGAAATAATTGTCACAGACCAGTCTGATGTTGTCGGTTACGACGAAACTCGGTAGCTGATCAAATAAAATTAATGTGGAAAAAATTACATGGTTGTTATTTTATTCTATAATTGTTAAAAAAAAAAATTTTTATGTGTTTTTAACAATAAAAATACAGCTTAGAAGACTCAAAAATCAGTGTTTGATTTAACATTTAAAACGTAAAATAATTTTTAAAGCACATTCTAAACCTTCGGTCAATACGGTTAGAAATATATCCTTAAGTCTCATTTATTGTAGTAAAACGTACTTACCACTTGGTCAAGGACCAAGGAAGAGAGTTTGGTGAATGAAATAACAAAAAAATATCATCATTTTTATATTCCTCCTGATTATTTCCAGAACCGGAGTATTTTTCACAAAGGCCGTTCAGCGCCGTAAGCCCTACAACGGCAAACAAACATACTTATAAAGATATGATATTATTTTTCCTCCCCCGGAAAATTCGCAAGAGCACCGTCGCGTAATTTTGTGTTCACTTTATCTCACTTATCCTTTAAGAATATCTCATCTTATCCTCTCTCCTTTTTTACCTCTATAACAGGATCTCAGACCGCTGGAAATTAATTCAACAAAAAATATAAAAAGTCCTCCTCAGCCAAGAGGCTGAGTTCAAAAGTGATGGTGAAGTCACAAGGGTGGATTTGGAAATTGAATCGGCCTGAAGAGGTAACGCCACCTTTACAATTTATACATAATTCTTCTCAGGGTGATTCGGGAATTTATATCAGTTTAGTAATGCTGCAGATTTCACTACGTAATTAATCGACATAAAAACATAATTGTAAATATTATGTTACATTTTTGACTTCTCAACATAGATGAAAAGAATATGGAAGTCTGGGTTTTTCCAGGGCTTACAGAAGCTGGTCGGTGATTACTTTACACGTGTGTCACATTCACTGTTTTACCCATAAACCCTTTAAATACTCAGACATCCATATTCTCCATCATCTATGTTAAGATGTCAAAAAGGAAAAAAATCCTAAGCGGAGAGACTCAGATTTGTGAACAAGTATTTGGACACACTGAAAATTTTGTGAAAGCGTTCAATTTGTTGTCCAAAAAGTTTTACACTGTGTACGTATAAAGGTAGTCTATTATAAAAAATCAAAAATTATTTTTGCCATACTGAATTTGATCAATTATTCGTTAAATAAATAATAACACATTATTTTTAAACACAAGTCCATTACATTTTTAAAAAAAAAAATTTTATTAAATAATATTTTTCAGTAATAATAGGTATGTTAGGAAAAAAATAACTCGAAAAATATCTCAAAACATAGAATATAATTCATATATGAAGCACTTTGTGATTTTCCATTTTGTTATTAAAATGTGCTTAAAAAATCACTATAAACTATAGTGATGTTTAAAACAAAGTTACATTTTAACTATCAAAAAATAGAGACTCAAAGTGCATATCCGTATCTGTACAAGGTTGTGTAAGTCAGGAATGATACAATTCCCTGGAGAGTTGATACTATAGTAAAATGTTTTTACAAAAATGAAATAAGGGATGTGTTTACTTTTTTACTCGCTGATTCGTTTACCGGGGTAGGAACGCACCCCAAAGGAATGACACTTCTACTAACAAGTGACATAAAAAAGAACAAAAAAGAGAAACACATTTGAATAACGAATGTCAGGTCGTAAAAAACACAAGGCGCCAGTTTGAGAACACCTGGATTACCTTGCTGACTATGTATTCTGAATATTTGTGTATATCTAAGACTATATTTATACACAGTGGTTTTCCAAATCGTATATTAGAAAAACCAAAACGTGGTCATAAACAAAAAATAAAATAAAAAAATAATAAATCAAAGATCTCTTTTTCTGCATTGAAATTTATTGTTGGAACTTTATTTTATACTCGTATTGTAAAAAATAGAAATAAACTGTTATGTTTATATTTTACGTTTCATTAAATTTTCTCAATAAGGTAAAAAGGTAAGGTAAGGTTTTTTTTTAAGTAAGTCTAAGTATAAACATAATAAGTGATGTTTCAAAAGCTGTAGCTAGACTAACCGTTTACATTTGCCGAATGGTCAGGATAAGTGGTGTTGCATAAGCCGTAGCTAGACGTTCACTTTTGTCAAATATACTTTCTTAGTGATTATCTTGTCATCCGTTTACTCCACATGTCCATACCACCTTAAATAACTTATTTTTTCAACTATACTTGTTCCGCCATACATTCAGTTCATCAGAGCATTAGTTCTGCCTCACTATAAATATATTATTTTATGACATCTCATCAAACATGAAGAAGAATATGGAAGTTTGGGCATTTACGGGGCAGACGACCGTGATAGGCTGGTTTAAGCGATCACTTTACACACGTGTAACATTCACCAATTCTACCCATTATTGACAACCACACTGCCCAAATTCTTGGAAGTTTGATGAGATGTTATAAAATAATATGAAAAATAACTCCTTTAATTGGAGATAATCCAGATTTGTGAACAAGTATTTGGACACACTCAAAATTTTTTTCATTATAAATAATTCAAAACTGTTAGGAATTCAGCATTGGACTACGAAATTAAGGACACTAAAAATATTGCGAATATATTTTTGTAAGGACCGTATTATGATTTGATGTATATATTACGTATTTTTTTTTCAAATATATATTTATATGCTTAAGATCATATACTACGCCATTGTTCCTAACTCCTTTTTTATTCATTTAGCGTTGGAAATCCTGAAATGCTTTCGATAAAATATGAACACAACCTTTTTACCTGTATTTCTTCCACTAAACCTTTTTCAGCACCCGTTAAGGGTAGTGTAAATATAAGTAATTCTGAAAGTCGTTAACAACACACGTTACTTTTTCTCTAGTTCCCTGCAAAGCCTATATTTAAAAACGTTTCCCAGTTAAAAGAAGAAAACCTTACGCGGGTGATTAATGATTCTTATTTTTATTCACAAAGAAGTTAACCAGGTAGAAGGCAAGAAAATATGGCTACATTCTTTTATTATTGTTTAACTTTTCAGTTGAATCAAGTGCTAAAAAGAACTTTATTTTTGTTGGGAGATTCGCTGTTTTTATGAAAGCTCATTTCAGTGAAACGATGTAGAAACGGTATGAAAATCACTTGAGGTAAATTTCAGTACTTTACTATACTCATGTGAGTTTTGCTTCCTTAATGCCATAGTAATTTATCATACAAATCTCATTTTAATATTTTTTAAACATAAAAAATCCATCATGTCGCGTGATTCACGGGCAGGCAGATAAAATAGAATACCTCAATTTGTCTTTTCAAATTATCTTCGCCTCTTCGACATTCATATATACATCTCCTCATAAAATCCACTGATTATTCCAATGCCTGACTTTAAATATAATATTTGAAATACTTGATAATGCCTAGTTTTCTTCCGCCATCCTCTGCTTATATTTAATTCGCCTCATAAGTTTGTTTAACCGTTCTGACTTCATCCATTCGATTCACATGCCCACTCATCTTTACGCACCTTTCTTAATTTTATTGATAATGTTTATCTCAACCTTGCATTCTTTCCTTATGAACATCTGTCAAAAGACGTTTCGCCGCATATTCGTCTGAGAGATGGCAATTGAACTCCATTCAGTCTCTTTTGTTATGTTATTTATTATAATTATTTTATTTATGTTAATAATGTTATTTTAATATTACAACAGCAGAGCGCCCTTGAGGTAGTGTTTTACGAAAATGGCGTTTTATTAATAATGATTTTTCAACTGTTGGTTTTGATTTAACCCTGTAAAAATAATTTTGTACGTATTATATGAATATACATGTTGTAAAAGTCATAGATCTTTCTATCCAAACGCGGAATTTTACAATCAATAACTACTGTCTTAAAGATGGAAGATCTGTGTATTTTCTATGCCAAAATCACTCATGTGGTCATTAAAAAGCTATGAAATTATTCAGTTTAAACAAACATAAAATAATTTTGACTGCCTAAGAAAATTAGTTATTTTTCCGAAACTTTATTTTAACCTAAGGCAATCGGCAAAATTAATGACTTAACTTAGTCGATACTGATTTTATCGTCCATTAAACTTAAAAACACGAAGCTCTTAGATATTCATCGATTCAAATGGAACTGATATGAAGACATTACGGCGTTTCATTAACATACCTGCGACAAATTATGTGTTCCTAGTACTTAGTATTTATGCAATCAATACATTTGTTTGGTCAAAGACAGACACGTCGGGGAAAAAATATCGATTCGTTGACACAGAACGAAATTGGGCAACTTAGTAAACAGAAATTCGTGTTACTAACTATAGATCAGGTGATAGTTTATACTTTATGAGGTGGAATAATTAAATACAGGGAGACTCATTCGTAAATAAACAAAAATAGGTAAGCTTTATAAAATAAAATAACTTTGTTTTAACCACTTTTTATTGGTACACTTTTTCCATCCGGTTTCATTAAGAATGCCTTGCCATCATCAGGGTTAATGTACTAAATTCTAAAACATTGAAATACTCATAGTTAGGTTAAAGTAAATTACCTTTTCCTTACGATACCAAAAACTTCCACGTACTCCGTACACCATATGAAAAAATGATTTAAAAAATGTGATTTAAAAATATGATTTAAAGTGTACCAACAAATAGTGGTTAAAACAAATTTGTTTTATTTTATAAAGCAAATTGATAACGTTCAAGCCATATTTATACGGAGCAGTGCCATAACTGGAATCGCATAAGGACCAGAAGAAAAAAACGTTTACACAGATATCAGTAAAATATCCTTACCCAAAAGTTTGGAAACGAAAATCGCTATAATGTGCAAATCGTTTAAAAATCAACAAACGTTTATTTATTTATTTTATTTATTTATTTGGGAAACCAACAGAATATTTACAAAAGATAACAAACTATAATACAATGAAATAAAATAAAATTCCAATTACAGGTTTTCACTCAAAAGTAATTTAAGTAAAGTATAAGTATAACCATATAGCATTGTGCAAGAGAGTGTGTGTGTATGTGTGTGTGTGTGTGTATGTGTGTGTGTGTGTGTGCGTGTGTGTGTGTGTGTGTGTGCGTGTGTGTGTGTGCGTGTGTGTGTGTGTGTGTGTGTTTTGAATGATTCTAGTAGGAACATACATACAGTGCAGAGAAGCATAGTTTTTAAAGATCCTGAGAGGACAATATGCTCACCATTCGACTTTTCAACACAGATTTTCCGCAATTGCATCTTGCTCAGTTAGCACTCTCATACGTTAGAACCTTTTCACTAGTTCGCTTGTTAGATTGTTGATAGTAAGAGTAATTAGAAAAAAAGTTATAATAAATAGGTCACGTCCTTCTTTTTTAAGTTCGGAGCTTTTTACGCTGAATAACAAGAATTAATTGTAAAGGGAAGTTTTATTAACGTTTATTTTGTTATCATTGCTTTCGACTTCCGATCCACGTCCGCCGTTTATTGAAACACGTGACTTGGGTATAATAATAAAATATCAAAACCAAACAATAAAATAATAGAATTATTATAAACGCTTAAATTCTAATCTGTTATAAGTACGTATAGTTTATTTGTTAAATATAAAAAAAACTCATCAATAATACCATTTAAGATATAATTAATACAATATTTTTATTGGAACGTTTAATTTTGTTATTGAAAATATATGGCTTTAAAGATTTACAAAATCACTTTTTACAATGATTAAAGAAAACACTTCGTTTTTTACCACTTGAGTTTTATTATAGACTACATGTTTCAGAAGTTAAACTTCCATCATTCAGGTCTGTATAATAACTGAATGATGGAAGTTTAACTTCTGAAACATGTAGTCTATAATAAAACTCAAGTGGTAAAAAAACGAAGTATTTTCTTTAATCATTGTAACATGTCTTACCACAAAGTTAATGCAGAAACAATAAGTAAAATTCACTTTTTTATGGTTTTGCGCTCTTTTTTGTTTAATATTATTATTTTTTTTGTATATTACCTTCTGAAGTAATTTTTTCGTCTTTGTTGAGACGGTTATCTTGATGATAATCCTTTTAGGGTTTAATAATTCGTAATTTCATTAGTTACAAAACACTATTTTTCAAATTAAACACAACATATGACGTTTAAATTTTTATATATCTAAAAACGTGTCTAAAATCATATGATTATGCAAGAAAATAATTTAAATTATACTAAAAAAACTACGTAAAAAGTAATTTCAAACCGTTCATGCCTTTGGTGCTTTTCTTTGTATTAAAAGATAATACTGAAAATATTTTTTTGTGTGGATATAAGTACGTTAATTATGAGTGTAATTAAAAACGAAGATACCAAAAATGATAATTGAAACAAGAAATTCTTGTGAAGGCGTTTATGTTAAAATCTCAAACATATTTATGAATAAATATCTAGAACATTTTGAGTGTGTCCAAATACTTGTTAACAAACCTGGATTATCTCAAATTCCGAATTATTTTTTTAAAATAAATTATGTTAAAAAATAACTGACAATTGGATATAATCCAGATTAGTAAACAAGTATTCGGATATTTTTAAAGAATAAAACACTTGAATATACCGCTTTAATGAGTTTTATTTATATATACGACTAGTTTCAAAAACTTAAAGATGTTTTCATCTTTTGGTTAAAGCTGACGAACAAAAAATATATTTAGGGGTAATATATAATTTAATGAAAACAGGGAATTTAAATTTTAATATAAAAAAATCAAAATGTCATTCCACAAAGTCAATGCCAAAACAATAAAAAGTATTCGGATACACTTAAAATGTTGTTTATAAATTAACTGGTAAAATTAAAAGCTTAAATAAAAATTGAAAATAATGTTTTCTATCGTTTTTCAAGTATGTGAACATAATCCAGGATTCTGACTTCACATACAAATGAAAGAATTTCTGCTTAATTAAAGTTTCTAGTGACTCTCGCACACTGTATCTCGAGTATGATTAATATATCTAGCAGTTTTACGAATTTCAGTAGTAGTATGTTTGTCAATAAAAGGTAGAATTGGTAAATGTTACACGTGTGTAAAGTGACCACTTAAACCATCCTATGTCGGTCGAAACCACCTTGAATGCCCAGACTTCCAAACTATTTTTTATCTATGTTTAGAGGTCAAACAAAAAGTAATGACTTTTTTTTTAATCGCAATGTGATGCGTTTTTTCTGAGTACTATACACATATAAACATTTAGCTATAAATTGATGTAGTTTTCTTTAATGACATATACTAGATTCACATTGCCTCCCAACTTAGTGTGTGATGAAACTAGCACATTAAAGTTTGTGCCTTTGATGTCATTAAATAATGTATGGCTTTGTAATTATTATTTTATTAGAGCGGTATTACTTTGCACATAATGGGGCGACGACTGCACTCTTGTGTTATTATTATTAACACTATAAAATAAAATGTCTTCTAGTCACCGCGAATACGAGAACGCGTTAATGAAATCCAGCATGATAGAAATAAAACCAAAAAATTTTAATAAATGCATTTTAATGTAACATTATTTTCCTTAGGCTTCCTATAGGTACGAATATATATTTATACAAATTAACTCTTCGCAAACTGTCTTCACCTCTTTTATATTCAGGTTACTCCTCATACATACTCGCCAGACTCGTGACCTGACCATGTATTAGAAATACTTGATTATTTCAAGTTTTCTTTGGTCTTCTTCTGTGTCTATTTCCAACTTCATTCGCCTGATAAATTTGCTTTACTATTTATTATTAATAATTATTTTTTCACGCATGCGATTCAAATTCCAAAACCTACTCAACACACCTATTTTTAATTCGATCAGTAATGATTATCTCAGCTTTATTGGGAAACAATGGAGTATTGTTGAAAATGAGATAAATGTGCAAGTAATTTTAAATTATGTTATAAAAACATAGAAAACATGATAAAATATTTCTGAAAAACGACTAAATTGAATCCTGTGCAATATAAACCCGTCTTCCGTGAAACGTTAGATGTTCAGGAGTCGTAAACTAAGCGTTTCAGGGCGCTTATATAGCGCAACAATAAAGCGAACAAATTATATTAAATAGGCTATTATTATTATCTACGGAAACTTTGGGGATGAAACAGGGTGCGTGTGGTTAGCGTTTCGGCTAAATTATCCAATTATTTACAGGGCAAGTGGCGCACAGCACCCCTTCCTCCAGTAATTGACATTTAAATGTCACTTATTCCAAATAATCGAAAAATGAACGCTGGCAATGGACGCGATTATTCCCAAATCACCCTTAAAGGCTCTCATTTGTTTCTAATTAGTGGATAATGTTATTTTAGTAATGAAAATTGTAAACATTTAAGTCTGAAACGAAGGAAGAACTGACATAATTAAATCGAATAATACTACAAGGTACTACGAATATCCTGTCGAGTAAATATTTGAGTCAAATAATTCTAAGCGTAAACATTTTTATTCTTATTTTTATCACATAGATATACTACTACTACGTTTTGACTATATCTGCTCCCTATGTAGAGCATACGGAATCCACAAACTGCCTCCAGGCTCTTCCGTCGGCTACCAGCCCCCTTGCATCTTCCCATATCAGGTCCGCGGTTTCAAATTTAAATTAAAAATAGACTGAAAATGTCAAACGCGATACCTATTTTAAAAGTGCAAATAATGTATATATCAGCTGTTTAGGAACAAAAATTTACCCATAATTTTTCTTATTTTTTCACAGCAATAAATTGACAATAAAGATACGCGTCTACCGATGCATTTCGAATAATTTTAATGGTGAAAATGATGCAGAATGCACCGAAAGACGTGTCACAGTGGATTTTTAAGAAATAGTGGTATTCACTTAGTAAATAAAAATCTTTTTTTTTTTATTACCTTTGATTCATTTCAAGTATCAAGTAAAAATGTAATCGAAGTACATTCGTTTACCATTATTTTCCCATAAACATTTTTTTTTTGTCTTTGTTACAAATAAAGTTTGTTAAATCTACTACTGTTACGCTTTAAGTAAATAATGAAGTAACTTTGCAGTAAAACTTTATTTACTTTCAGCATTCTTTGTTTAACGTTTTCGCTCGTCTTATCATCTCCTTATTTTCCAACCCTTATCCACACTCGATGGCATTGCATCGTATAAGTGTGTTTTCTTCTTTGTGTGTGTGTATACTATATGTTGTGTGTACAATCGGTGAATTATTTTAGGAAATTTACGATTTTGAATAAACGAAAATTAATTAATTTATTTATTTACATGTATCAAAACACGCGTATTATTAGACTCAACAGATGGCACTGCCATTGTCATTTGCGCTAAAAAAACTGCTTTCTTTAATCGATTTTAATTACTTTTTTTACATTTTTATCATATAATATTACATTTTGTCGGGTTGTGGTCCCGTGGTTAGAGTCGCGGACTCTTAAGTCTCTCGGTTCGAACCCAATCTACCGCAATTTGATACCTATTTCTAAAAATGAGCCGCTTAGGCTCACAGAAATAGTGTGAAATTGAAATATTTGTGTAAATAATAAAATCACAAACATTTCTCTTTATTATTTTTTTATTATTTATTTTACAATATACACAAAAAACGCACCTATTTGAATGCAACGTTGTCAAAGCAACCATTGAATTACTTAAAGAGCCTTAACGTTTTGAATAAACTAACATCAACATTTTTGCATCATATTGATTAATGCATTGCAATTCTATGGAAAATTTTGTTTAAGAAATCCAATGAGGCAAAGATAAGAAACGATTGATTTTGATTTTTTGTGTGTTTTATACGTATGTTTTTTTCTAACAAATTGCGTTGCAATTATGGTCATGAGGTTATTGAATAATTATACCTTAACTCATTAATTACTTCAGTAAAATCCAATATGTAAATAACGATGGCGTTTGTAATTAATATCGTCTTAAATATCTGACATGTCTGGGGTCATCTTGTCGGTATTATGACACAAATCACGTAGATGTATGATTGATAATATAACCATTACATAGCCATGATACTCTTTTAATTCGCTACCGCGTACTCAATCTGGATGTAAGATAATATGGTTGACTTTCAGAAAAAAAATATTAATGATTGATTGATGCCTCGTTTTACGAGAACCTGTTACAAGAGAAAATAATTAAGAAAAATACAAATTTGAGATGAAACATCTATTGTTTTTATATGAAAGATGACGCAGGGCTTACGACTTGGCATTTAGATGGCTTAAGTGATCATTTTATACACTTGTATAATACTCACCATTTTGCCCATTAGTAATAGTTATCTTAAAATCATCTCATATAGAGTCTTATTAAAAAATAATAACAACCGGGTAAATTTAAGAAATTGCCGTATTTTAAATATATCCATTATTTCTAGAATTAATAATAATAAAAACTCCAAACCTCTATTCACTTCAAACCTCACTAAATGTATCTCTTTTATCTCGCCTACTATTCTAACTTTCAAAACTTCTCTGTTTTAAGTTTAGTTTGTATCCATCCCTGAGAAGGGCAAGGTGCATGTCTAAACCGGTTGTAAAAAAATACTTAAAATAACAACAAAGCTTCAGTTGTATTTAATTTTTTTAAATGTGATATAAAATACCAGAAAAAAATTCAATAAATAATTAAAAATTATACGAATATATGTTTAAAAATCTCAATTCATAATATGCACTAAGATGTCGTTATATGAACTAAATCAGACTACAGCAATCAGTGCACGCTTTCTGCAATCTTTAGTTGGTAGTATGTTGGTCCTTGGGTTGATCAAAATGGCATACGATTCACATTTTTTGTAGTTAAAAGAGTGTTAATAATAGTGCTATGGATGTGATGTGTTGTATTGTTTGCATACTATTGTAGTGATTGTTCTAACAAAGAGACGGATATTTAATTTTTCTGGAAACCCGTATAAAAAAATCTCGGTGAATGTTGAATTTTACTAACAAAAAAATACTAGCTAAAAAAGTAAAAAAATAATATTCAGTATTTTTATATTTCGGTTTTTGTGAGAGTTTAATTGTTTTCAAATTAACTCAATGTGACCTTATATACTAATTAACGCTTAACTCTTTGAACGACTTAATAAAAGAAGTTATATTCTTTTCATCGCTCGGTAATGAAATAGTTCTTAAGAAATCGGTCTCACAAAAGTGAAATTAAAAACCAAATTATAAAAGGACAAACGAAAGATACGACTTTGTACTGTGCGAAGCAATTCGTCACGACTTGCGTAGTTACGTAACATTTTCTTAAAAACAATTAGCCAATGAGATACGTTTAGAGTACTGAACGAATGACCTATCACAATACAATTAATTCAATTCAATAAAGATTAAGATTTTTAAAAAAGTACAACAAATAACATCTTTGTGAATTAATTCAATTATATTTTTTTAATAACTTAAACTTGTACTGTAATAATCGAAACACTTGAATAAAAAAATTAACCATTTACATGTTAAAATTAAGAACTTTTATAAGACCACTTTTGAGTTTATTCATGTAAACACGACATGTTTCAAGAATTATAGATGTTCTCATCAGTAATTAAAAAAGCAATAGTTTTATGTATGTTCTGATATCAAAATAAATAAATCCTCAGTGGAGACAAACCTTGTATTATAAACAAAGATTTTGACACACTTAAAATATTGAAAACTAAATACATACTTTACAAAAAGTAAAAAAAATATATAAATAATATTTTCAGGCGTTTTCTTGTATGTAATATAAATTAAAAAGAATTTTATTTACATTTCATGAAAATAATTATTTATAACTAGTAAAATCTTACTGAATTCAACCATAGATGGTACCGAAGACGTTGAATACAAAAAATGTCAATTAACGCATAAATATAACTTCCGAAATATGAGTAATGTGGTTATCAATCTTAGGTAGAATGATGAACGTTACACGTGTATAGGTTAATCACTTAAACCAGCCTATGGCAGATCGTAAGCCCTGTGAATTCCCAAACTTCCATATTCTTCTTCATCTTCTTTGAGATATCAATATAAATAACTCCACAGTGGAAGTAAAAGAAATTAGAAATTAAGAAAAAATATTTGGCAAATATTTTGATTACATAATTTTTTTTTTCACGAGTCGGCACTGGAAATAAAGCGTAAACAAATAATATAAAGTTTGATACTGGGTCGTATATAATATGCATACTTTTTGTAAAGCGCTGTGCTTTGTCATTTCAGCAAGTCGATATATTACAGTATCTACTCAATGAATTAGGGCCACGCAGAATTTCGCGCAATTTCTCAATTCAAACAGGAATAACTCAGAGAAAACCTTGAATAAAACAACCTTGAATTTTATTTACACATGAACACTTTATTACGCTTAAATTATGCATACACTTTCATATAAATATAGTTAGTATTTAGTATTTCCACCTTTGGCAGAAATAACTGCCTCAATTCTTTTTGGCATACTTAAAATGCACTGTTTTATCATGTTTTTTATTTCTTCGTCTTCTGACCAAATTTTTTGAATATTTTTTTTTAGACAGTCTACTGTCAGATTTGGAAATGAGTATACCTTATTTTTTAACATGCTCCATACGTTTTCTATAGGATTAAGGTCCGGAGAATTTCCAGGCCAGGGGAGCAAAGGCAGATTTTTGTTAGAAAAAAAAATTATTATTGATTTAGCCCGGTGGCAAGGTGCCCCATCCTGCATGAAGGTGTATGGACCTTCTGTTGGGTCGAGTGTATGGTAGAAGGGCAATAAAATTCGTTCGAGGACCTGCTTATAGGAATTTTGGTTCATTGTTCCTTCCACGAAAAACAACGGCCCAGGTAAATTGTTAATAATACATGGCCATATCATTGTTGCAGGGGGTGTTTGATAACTTTTACCACACAGGCCTTATTGTAACGTTCC
Source organism: Brachycentrus maculatus (assembly GCF_059751285.1). Taxonomy (NCBI): domain Eukaryota; kingdom Metazoa; phylum Arthropoda; class Insecta; order Trichoptera; family Brachycentridae; genus Brachycentrus; species Brachycentrus maculatus. The sequence continues at coordinate 483,138 of NW_028281391.1, read as the reverse complement.
ATTGGTGTTCTCCTGGCGAATCGACGGCTCTCTGTCACGGCTTCTAACCGGCACTCATCACTAAAGATGACCTGAAAAATAATGAAAATTTAAGTTTAATTCAAATATATAAGTTTATTTACTAAAATGATATGTTGAAAATTACATTTAAATAAATACCTTTTTCCAATCATCTACCGAGTAATTTCGATGTAGCCTGGCCCATTTTAATCGATCCGCTTTCATTCGTGGTGTCAATTTTGGTACTTTTACAGGGCGCCTGCATTTCAGATTTACTTCGTAAAGACGTCGCCTCAGTGTTGATACCGATATATTTATACCCTCTTCTTCCAATTTTATTTTTAATGTTTTTGCTGATGCACTACGGTTTTCTAAGGCACTTTGAACGATTTTTCGATCAGTCCTCGGTGTTGTTTTTCTAATCCTACGACAGTTCTTTCGCCGATTGCTGGTGGCGGGTGACTGATTTTTTATTGATTTTGAAATTCTGTCCACTGTTTGACGAGAAACGTTTTCTTTTTTTGAAATTTCTCTATTAGATAGTATTCTTAATTTCAGTAGCACTATAACACTAGACTTTTTTTCCTCAGAAATGTCTTTACTTTTTCCCATTTTGTCCTTTTCAAAAAAAACACTTGTGTTTACAAAAAAAAAATATAATTTATGAACTAAAATTAAAAATTAAGTTTTTTTCACAAGACACGATAACTATATAACCTCTCTAAACAAAGCAACAACCAGAACTGAAGAAACTTCACTAATAAATGAGATAGGACTATTTTTTGAACTTTCAACTATCTGTCTACCTGTGCTAATTAGGGACCTTTCTCAGAAAAAGGGTTTGAAATTTTATAAAGGCTTAAATTATCCAGGTATATTTTACATATTATTGAAGGTAATATACATGATATTAGATGTCAATAGAAAACTTAAAGTATTTATGTAAAATAAATATAATAATCCAAAAGATTTCAGAGTATTCAAAAAAATAATGGGTGGCCCTAATTCATTGAGTAGATACTGTAGGCAGTTTAGTGTTTCCCATATATCACAATATAAAATTAGCCATCTTCTTAGCCGTAAAACTTCTTTCTGCTGGGGATTTATGAGCTTTCGGTGGTGAATCCATAAAAAACGAAAAGTCTACGCAAATTCTGTGCCCATCCTTGTAATAAATGCTTTACTGTCGCAAGACATGCCGGTTCACAAAATAATCGTAATCTTTCTTGGCGATTCTTCATAAAATGGGATAAAATTATTATGTGAATGTGTTTATCTACCTGAAAATTATTATAGGAGTCTCAACTTGATATGAAAGATCTATCGTTCTTTTTTATAAGATTTTTATAAAGATGATCACTTCCTAACACCTCAACAAATGTATCAACAGATGACCCCTCGATCAGCCAGTCATTCATATATAGAGATTCCAAAATTAATGCAACGGGGATAATCACAAGTGTATAAGCCCTGGATGCTCAGACTTCCATCATCTTTCATATAAAAATAACCATAGATGTTTTACCATATATCAAAATGGGATACCTATAATGTCGAAATATTATATATACAATACCCAGATTTCCATATTGTACTTCATTTATCTTGAGATATCTTTATAATAAGCACGTTATTTATTTTTCAGTTTTTTTTATTGTATATTATTATTATTTATTTTTTTAGTTTATAGCAAAGCTTTCGCAGAGGCCTTGCGGAGCCCCAAGACTTCACGAAACACATTTTGAGAAGCTCTGAATTAAATTAAACAATTATTGTCAGAACTTCGGGTAGGTCTACACCTAACGTTAAATTTATACTATAAAAAGATCATTTTTATTAGGTGTTTCAACGTATAACGTTTATTTAAATATTTATTATATTTTTCATTCACGTTTACCGCCAAAGTAAAGTATATGCCTAAACAAACTTTTTTTACGATAAAAACATTTATATTACCATTATAAACGCCAAATTCCACTCCCACCATTTTTATGTAAAACGTTGTTGGTTATTTGACTTGCTCAAAGATGAGATTTCTCGTCTTAGCGATATTTGGCGTTTCGAGTGCACTTGCACGTATTATCTTCAGAGCGTGAAGTGTAGGTACTTTCCTTGCGCGTTCAAACAAGGTATTGTTCCCACACCTCTCAAGTTATACGTAATTCCAGCAGGTATCATTTCGGAATTTCAAAATTTTATTTTTCTTTTGATTTTTATTACCTTTTTTATTTATTTGAACTTAATGTATTGAAAATAAATCAGTACATTGGAGGGTTTATTGCTAAAAACCAATATCTTCCAACCAGCCAAAAACAGACTAGTGATATTGGTTAAAACGTTTGATACCATATATTTATAGCTGTTTGCAATCAGAGGGTAGATAGTACTTGAACATTAAAAAAAACATAAATTACAAATTGATGATAATAAGGAAGGCAAAGGAAGAAGGAAGTTTAGGGAAGGAGGTACAGGGTTAAACTAAGGGAGGAGGTTTGATGGACTGGATTCTAATGATAGATAGTAATAGTAGACCTTATAATGTTTAAGATTTATCATTGTATCTACCTCTTCTCAATTGACCCAAAGTATAATTTTTGTTTTTTTTTTATGGGTTTTTGATATTATGGTTCTATGAATGTTTCATGTGGCGTGTCATTGGAGAATTTTTTCACTATTTTGAGTGAGTAATTTTTAAATGCATATGTAAGGATTGTTTAAGCATATCTTTTTTTCGGAATATCAGTATTTATAAATGCTTCTTTTTTTTCTGTTAATTCTTATCAGCACCTTATAGTGCTTGGGATATTTCATTGTATCGACCTCTTCATAATGAGGTTTACATTTTTTTATGTATTTTTATTGTTTTTAATACTGTGGTACTATGAATGTTTTGATGCAGCATATCATTAAGGATGTTTTTTTCTTTTTATTTTAATAATTTTCAAATTCATATGTGAGGATTTCCGAGAATCACTTTTAATTGTTTGTCTGTTATGAATTAAAATTTGTTGGATATTTCCTCAGTATGTCTTGGAACTTAGTGTATTGTACATTTTTGACATCTAAGCAAAGACGAAGAAAAATATGGAAGTATGGGTATTTACAAGGCTTATGGCCTGTCATAGGCAGGTCAAGTGATCACTTTACACAAGTGCAACATTCACCATTCTACCCATTCTGTCAATCATACCACTCAAATTATTGCAACTTCTACATACATCATTAATCTCATGACATTGTACGAGTGAGTTCATCAAAACAGTCTTTGCTCTTTTATTTGGATAAATTTCACACACTGGAATTCGCCTGAAAATATTATTTTAATTTTTATTCAGCTTATAATATTACCAGATTATTTTATTCACAACAGTTTAAATATATCTACTAAAAATCTGGGTTTCTCTAAAAAATATATTTTTACATAATAAAAAAAATCTCTCAAGTGGAGAAACCCAGATTTGTGTGAAGTATTTGGATGATTAAAGAAAACACTTGTTTTTATACCACTTGAGTTTTATTAAAGACAACTAGTTTCAGAAGCTAAACTTCCATCATTCAGGTCTGAAAAGACAAGTGTTTTCTTTAATCATTGTAACATGTCTTACCACAAAGTTAATGCCGAAACAATTAATAAAAAATAATTGGATAATGTCAAAATGTTTGTAATTCACAATTTTGACTGTTTGCACAATAAAAGGCAACAAAATTGTAGTTGTGATAAAATTGAATTTGTGGACGAATTTAAATATTTAGGTTTATGTATGGATAATAAGTTCATATAGGATTCGAATATTATCAAACTTTGATCGTCTGCGGGCACTAGGGAGTACTTTTTATAAGTTGTACTTTATCCTGCCTAAGCCGACCTAAGAGATTATTTACTGTTATTTAGTAGAATCCATATTAAGATATAGAATTAAGTCTTGGGGACATTCGACGAAAACAAATTAAAAAATGGTTCAAAATCTGCAATTTTCCAAAATCAAATAAAATTGTACCCAGTCATATATATAATTAGAGGGAAAATCCAATCTTGATACATATATAAACATTTAAAAGTACTGACGGTACGTGGAATATTGTGGATGAGTATTCTCTCAAAAAACTCCACCGACAAGATGCATTTTTTTAATATGTTTAAAATTGCGATTTAAATTCTTCAAACCCTTATCCGCACCCCAGTGGTGCATAGGGCACTGCATATTAATGTAGTGTTATCTTGATCGTTAACACATGAAGGAAAAGTGATCAGCCCTCCGCTTCAGGTACCTGTCCAGGGTGATATTGAATAAATATTAGAGTGAAAAAAATCAATTTTATTTTTTTGATTATTTCCCCCCTGGGAATCGAACCCGGGACATCCAAAATGGTAGCCAAGCGTGCTGGCCAAGATTTAAATTAATGTATACAATTAATTTTACTAAAAAAATAAATGTTTTGTTTTCATTACTCTATCATTATTTAATAGTGCGTCACATTTAAATTGACCATATATCGGATTGGTTATACATATCTGGTTTTGGAATTACGCGTCATAAAGGTAGCTAAATTTTACAAGATGTGTGTTTAAAACGTAAACACTAGGATACGAATACAAATACTTCTAAAATGCCGTAAAAGAGAAAACCTGATTTTAAAATTTGCATTAATAGCTGCCAATAAATACCACATAATAAAAAGTAATGTTTTAAGAGGAAATAAATAATTTATAAGACATATTAAGAATAAAGAGTGGTATTTGTAAAATTTTATTTTAATTACGCACGTAGATTAGAAGATTTCTTTAAAACATAGCCAGATTTTGTAAGATACCTACAATTAATATCCAACACAACGTGATCGATTAATTTCTCCGTTGGCATGTATTTATATTTAACTATGATCATTTCAAAATTATATTGAAAATTATGTTTTAGGGAAAAATATAAAATCAATTAAAAAAATATTTTTAAACTGCTGTTATGAAGAGGAGTCCCCCCAATATTTTTCGTAAATATTTACAAAAAATAAAAAAATAAACAAACATGAAATAAAATTGAGTGTAGAAAAATCCAAAAAAAAATGGCAAGAAGAATTTTTTGTTCGAACTATTATTTTTTAACTGAAATATTACCACTTTTTCTATAAAATATATTATGACACGTATATCGATGCATTTATCATCATTCGAAAACACCTTATATCTGTAATAGTTCGGTAATAATCACAAATACACATTTTAATAAAAACATGGAAATATATTTAAAAAATATATATATATTAAAATTAAACACATGAATATACCACTTTAATGAGTTTTATTTTTATTTACGACTAGTTTCGAAAAAGACAGATGTTTTCATCTTCTGGTACAAATTAAATAACATAATATTAATAAAGCCCTTATCCGCACCCCAATGGTGCATAGGGCACTGTGTCATATTAACGCAGTGTTATCTTGATCGTTTACACATGAAGGAAAGGTGATCACCCCTCCGCTTCAGGTACCAGTCCATGGTAATATTGAATAAATATTACAGTGAAAAAATCACTAATATTTATTTTACCCCCCTTAAGAATAGAACCCGGGACCTCCAGAACGGTCCGCCTCCGTAGTGTAATGGTCAGCACGCTCGGCTACCGTTCTGGAGGTCCCGGGTTCGAAATAACATAACGCAGTAAAAAACTTTTATAATTATGGAAACGATACAACAAAAATCAGTTTATTAATATTTTTAAATAAATATTAATAAAATCTCTTCCTTTGTTTATGTTTCACATAAACAAAAGAAGAGAAGAAAAAATAAGAAATAGGTTTTACCCCCTCTTCATCCTTCAACTTTCCAAGGACACAACATTAAAATCCAAAATCATATAAGCCCTATTATACAGTAATAAATTTATGAGTTACTAGTTCGCAAGTACCGAAAAAACTTTCGAGTGCATAGGGATAAAGATATTTTAAAATATATTTCGTGATTCTCGATAAATGTTGATTAGGCTCACGTGCATTACAATGTACCTCCTATATGATGTATCCACACGTATGGTTTACATAATACTGAGATGGTTATATTGGCAATTATATTGTAGCTCAGGGCACAATTGGCATACGTCACTTAAAGTATACCTATTCCGTTTATTACACCGCTTTGCGCCCGTTTGAAAATCATCTTTGTAATTATGCTATGCTAGTCTCCTGTTGTGAGTGCGGTCAGTTTATTAATTAAAGCTTATAGATTATAGTATTTTTTCATAACGTATTATATTAACGTTAGTCAATGAAATAATAAAACTATGTATTTTAAATTAATATTTTACATAAAACTGAACTTAGTAAATATGCGCAACACTATTTGAGTAGGTATTTATTTGTATATTTTCTCTTCAATTTAAATTTTACTTCGTAAATACAACTGTTTCTTAAAATGTATTGTGACACGTGTTTCGATGCATTCAAATCACTATCAAATACCGCATAATGATGCTGAATGCATCAAAACACATATCGCTCACTCCTTTCAAGAACGTCATAAACGTTTTTAAAGTTTTAAAATATAACACAATGTATTAAAAATAAATATCAAGCCACGAATTGAACTTTTCACTGGGCTACAGATCTTTTTAGGTAAAACCTGAAGGTTTTTTCTCCATTTGAAAAATATTAAGTATATTTATAAAAAAATAATTAAACAATACCTTTTCTTCAAAATGCAAAAACAACATTTTCAGCCCTGTAGTGGGTAATTATTTAGTTAAAAATATGTCTCTTTTGCTGGGATATAGTACATTTTCTGCGCATTCCGAAAACACGCACAACTGAAATTTGACGATTTTTGATTTATGACGTTCTTGAAAGGAGTGAGCGATAAGACAATACATTTCAGGAAACAGTTAATTGAGTAAAATTTTAATTAAAAATGGACTAAATCACAGTAAAACCACATTGATTTTTATATTATTATTATTAAGTGTTCACGGAATTTAAAAAAAAAAGTTTTTTCTGTTGGTTTTTTGTATATTGGCAATGTCCAAACTGCCATTCGTTTCATGGCCCCTATAGAAAAAAATACTTTTTTCCATTCCTTTTAATTAATGTTTCCATCAAAAGCATATTTTCAGTCGTTTTCTATTCCACTTTTGATGTTCTACATGGAATAGCTTTAAAAAAAGAAATTCGTACATTCTACTGCTATTTTCCATGTTTTAGCTTTTTAAACGATGTTTCATTTTAGATTGCTGAAAACCTGTCTATGCTTTATTTTCAATTAAACATACTTGAGTTAATAAACCGCCCGTGACACAGATGTCTTATGGGATTTAATGGGTAATACCGGTTTTATTGCTCGGTTATCTCCGATGCTAAAATGCGAATTGAACAAACAGCTTAAATCGTGCGAAATTACGTAGAAAATGACTTATGCCATTATTTGTAGATGCCGACCAATTAGGGGAATAAAAGTTACATACTAAGTTCAACTTTATGATATATTACTAAACATTAAAAAAAATGGCTATAATTTATTTTTTATGCATACTAATCGTGGCTATTTTTTTAATTTTAATATCCATTTCATCTGTATGAGGTCTTCAATTGTTAAAAAAATATTATTTAAAAAAATGTTCGTGCATCACCGTATACATGATAGAAGTGAAACTTCTTAATAAAAAATAAGAGAGGTTTGATGTAAGAGACAGTGCATCTCAAAAAAATAAAACAATGCAATTTTTTTATTCAGTATTTACACTGTCATTGATTGGTGCCTCAATTGATAATACTGATATTAATAGTTTGTTTTAACTTTAAAAGAATGAGAGAGAAAGGAAAGAGAGATCAATCGTAGTTCTAGAGTTTGTAACATCGTAGTCTATCAAAACACAATGTATTGCTGACGCAACGCGTGGCACCTCAACTGTTTATATATAGCGTCTGACCTGTACATCCGCGACACTATCTTATTTCTTTTTATCGTTGTGTTAACCTCACTGTTTTTTTAACTCACATGGCGTCGGAATGTATAGCTCTCTTTATTTTTTCTCTGTCTTGTATCTTTCTTCTCTGTCAAGTCACAAAATATGTCTAATAAACGTGATGCGTCCTTGAAATTCACTCTCAATTCTCGTCCAATTATTGATTATCGATTATAAGAAGTTTCATATAAAAAAACAAGTAATATTATTAAATATTCTAAATGGTCTTTAAAGCTATATTTACTTATGATAAACTTATCAATGAGGACTACGACGCAGAAGAAAAAATAAAAAAGTGGTCTCTAAAAAAATTGTCAGTTACGGTTTTTTCAGTTCTCTAGATCAAATACAAAAAAAAAAATATTTCTATTAATGGTGCACAGGGATAAAATAACCTTTCAGCGTACTATTGTGAAAAGGCTAAAAATATTTTCACCATACTGCGGACACATACATGAATGAAGTGTAGCATTCCACTAATGTGAAGCAGTCATTACTTATGTGTAAAGTGTACTTCAAATATAATGGCACTGAATTAATGATGCTTCACTCTTGCAAATATTAAACGCCATGATGTGTACACTAATGTATAATTCATAAATAATGTACTCGTAATTTAGTAAATAATTTAAAATCGGCCTCCGCGTTGAAAATTTACAAAATAAGAAAAATGCTTTCCGAAAAATTATGATTTGTCAGCATTTAATCACATATACCTCATTATCATTATTTTTATTGTTATTTATTTAACTGTTTAAACCATATCCGCTCTTTATGTAGAGCATAAGGAGTTTACACACTGTCTCCTGGCTTTTCTAAAGCATTCGCAAGAATCTGCCAGTTGATGCTGCCCGTCAATTAATAAATGCGTTTGTAATATCTAGAGTCGATTATTGTAACGGTATATACATGGGTCTACCAAACAGTAAAATGACTCGACTGCAATCAGTGTTAAACGCAGCAGCGAGACTAATTTTTGGAATTTCTAAATTTAGTCACATCACCCCACTACTTGACAAACTCCACTGGTTACGCTTTCCCGAAAGGGTTGAGTATAAACTCTGCCTACTCTTGTATACATCAATACACAATTTGGCTCCAGAGTATCTTAAGGAGCTGTGTATTCCAGATGAATTGGTTGATAGACGTCTCACGCTTCGATCGACTACAACATCTGCAATGGGCAAAGTGATCTTACCAGCTCGCAACCAACGCACTAAATTTGGCGAGCGTGCCTTTGCTGTTGCAGGACCGACAGCGTGGAATGCTCTTCCACCAATGGTTAGAAATAGTGAGAGTGAGATGATCTTTAGAAAAAGACTAAAAACACATTTGTGTGCTAAATTATCTCCACCATAATATTTTCCCCAACTCATTCACAGTGAAGCGCCCTTGAGGTATTTTTTTTTACGAAAATGGCGCTATATAAGTTATCCAAATTTATTATTTTCTGTCAGCCGCTATCTCAGAAAGAGACCCATGTGTATGTAATAATTAATTTCATTTCAAGTGTAATATAGGAGTACCTAATTTTTTTTATAAATGTATAAAGCAGTCAAAACATTATGACATTTTCATTTGTATTTTTTAAGAGAAATTTTTGTGTTTTACATTATTTACACAAATATTTCAATTTCATACGATTTCTGTGAGCTCAAGCGGCTGATTATTAGAAACAGGTATCAAATTGTGGTAGAGTGGATTCGAACCGAGAAACTCTGACTTAAGAGTCCACGACACTAACCACGGGACCACAGCCCGACACAATTTAGCAGGCACTTGGTGGCAATATCTACCCCTTTTCAAATAATATTTTACTTCATATACAATTATTTCTTAAAATCTACTGGACATGGCGTCATTATCAAAGACCGTGTTTGAATATGATATTGAGGGTATCAATATTTTTAATTTTCTAATATTACAACGTATTTAACGCATAACTGTGAAAGACTCTGCATTCACTCCGATGCCTTATATTTTGAGAAACGGGTGCTGACCTTTTGAGCTTAAAATGCCAGAAGTCAAAAAATATTACAATGTGCAATTCTTTTTTGTTTTTTTTTACCACATATTTTAAGTGCTTGCATGATATTTATTTTGTGTTTATATATATATATATATATATATATATATATATATATATATATATATATATATATATATATATATATATATATATATATATATATATATATATATATATATATATATATATATATATATATATATATATATATATATATATATATATATATATATATATATATATATATATTATATATATATATTATATATATATATATATATATATATATATATATATATATATATATATATATATATATATATATATATATATATATATATATATATATATATATATATATATATATATATATATATATATATATATTTATATATATTGTTTCACATCTGTTTCACCAAAAAAAGAATTTTTCGCCGAAAATATGATATTGATGAATATTTTCATATCGCCGAATATATTAAATATATGTGTTTACATACGGAATAGTTTGCATATTATTTTTATAAAGTACACTTGTACCATAAGGTCAGCAACCTGTTTCAATCAAACATAGGTCATTTGTGGTAAAGGTCAATTATATTTCATATTTTATTTTGCGGTTATCGCACAACGTCTATACTATAAACGAAAATATATTGAAAATTTATGCTATGAAGAAAAAAATAATGCAATATTTTATGCGTAATAACCTATACGTTGTTTCATCTCTTTCAAGATAGTGATATATGAATAAACAAAATATTTTTAAACTCAACTCAACCATAGATGGTGCCGAGGACTCTAATGCAAAAGATGATGTCAATCGATAATAAATATACAACTCTTTAAACTTCTCAATCATTGGTAGAATGGTGAATGTTACATACATTTCGCTCACTCTTTTCAAGAACGTCATAAATAAAAAAAACAGATTTTTCAGGAGAACGTTTTTTAAGTTTAAAAATATAATAACTAGATTATTGAAATAAAAATAATCAAAAACTTTTCTTCATAATGCATAAACAACACTTTCTGCCCTGTAGCGGGTAAATATTAAGTTAAAAATATGCGATACAATAAATTTTCTGGGCATTCCGAAAATATGCACAACTGAAAATTGACGATTTTTGATATACGAAGTTCCTGAAAGGAGTGAGCGATATGTAAAAAGTATTAACTTAATCAGCCTGTAAATATTCTTCATCTTTGTTGAGAAATCAAAAAAGATTGTAATTACATTTAAAAAAAAACTTTATTTATATAATATGATAGATTTCAGTTCAAATTGATTGGGTTTTAGTAAAAGGGAGTATTTTTTACCATTTCATTTCATTATTTAGCTAGTTTCTCAAGTAAACTGATTTGTATTTATGATAGCCGTGAAAGGTTTGGAATTAGTCATTTCAGTTCGACAAACTACTTTGTGTGCCTTTGAATGATATTTGCTGAGAGAAAATAGAACCAAAAAAAGGTTCGGAAAAAGAATTTATTCTAGAACGGGTGAATATATAAAAAAATAATGAATTTTATTATTTATTTATTCAACATTAACTTTGTGGAATGACATGTTCATTATTTTAAAAAAATAACACCACTTATTGAGTTTTCTTTCATTATGACATGACTACAATAATTAAAGAAAATACCTCGTTTTTTACCACTTGAGTTTTATTATAGACTACATGTTTCAGAAGTTAAACTTCCATCATTCAGGTCTGTATAATAACTAAAATATAAAATATAAAATTTTTCTATAAATAAGGAGAGGGGAAAGAAGGGGGAAGGGGTTAGTCAAGGAACGAAAAAAAACGAAGTGTTTTCTTTAATTATTGTAACATGTCTTACCACAAAGTTAATGCCGAAACAATAAATAAAATATGACATGACTAGTTTCAAAATATATATTTGTTTTCATGGACAGGTGATTACAAAAACTAAAGAGCAAGAAAATAAAAATATTCAGGTGTAAAAAGAGATAGCTGGGGTAATTTTTTTAAAAAAAGTTAGTTTGTCCAGCAAAAAAAAAATTAATCTTTTTCATGTGTGTGTGTATCAATAAATAGTCTTTTAAGCGACAGGACCTTATATTAACTAACTTACTAACTAACCATCACGCCGCTTCCCCGCAGGGGTAGGCAGAGAGAATAGAACGCCACACCACTCTGTCCTTGCAAACATTCTTCGCTTCTTCCACGTTCACGCATCTCCTCATACATACACGCCGATTGTTTCAACTCCTAACCTGATCACTTTCAAGTATTTGGTATACTTGATCGTGCCAAGTTTTTCTCGGTCTTCCTCTGCTCCTTTTTCCAATTACATTCGCCTCATAAATTTGTTTTACCGATCTTTCCTAACTCATTCGTTCTACATGTGCAAATCATCTCAACACACCTTTCTTAATTTTATCGATAATGCTTGTCTTAGCTTTATATTATTTCAAAATATAAAGATTTTTATTGCTTTATTTTAATATTTCAGATTTTTTTATACTATAATTATAATTTGTATTGTGTATGGTAAAAAACGTGGAATAAGTTCAGTCAATTTTTTTTATTACTTTGTCTGACTGACAAGAGTGAGTCCCCGTTCTTTGTCAGAATGTCGATAACTGTCGATATTAATCCATCATCTGTCATTTCAAGTTTTTGTTTAATAAATTAAACTTGAAGGTCATTTATATAAGTATATGAAGACCAACACTTGATATCAATGTTGAGTATCAGTTTCATCGTAAGAATATTCTTAATTTCAATTTAATGCAATCATTATTGATATCTCAACAAAGACGAAGAAGAATATTTAAGGTTATTGACAGAGCTATAATAATAATAATGATAATAATAAAATAGTCAAAAAAACAAGTTTACCCTAGAAAGATAATGGAAAAGATACTAATGGGTAAAATTTTTTAAATTTTTTTATTAATTTTTTATTTATTTATTTATTTGTTTTCATAATACATAGATACATTCAATAAACATATTCATTTCATCTACACATTTATTATACGTATTGACGCATGTGTTTGAAACAGCTGCAGGTCGAGGTTTATTAATTTATATCAATAAATTTTATGTGATTATTTAATTATAAATTTTCAATACTATGTTTTCCAGTTATATGCCGGAAACAGAGTGAATGGTGCACTAAAATCAGTTTTAGCAAATAAAAATCTATCAGCGAAAGCTTAACTGGCAGTACACAACGGAGTTCTGGTTCCAACCCTTATGTATGGAAGCGAAGCATGGAGTTGGCAAAAGAAGGATGAAAGCAGACTGAATGCAGTCGAAATGCGATCTCTCAGACGAATGTGTGGCAAGACGATGTTTGATAGATGTTCGAATGATGAAATAAGGAAAAAATGCAAGGCTGAGATAAGTATTATCAATAAAATTAAGAAAGGTGTGTTGAGATGGTTTGGACATGCGGAACGTATGAGTGAGGAAAGAACGGTTAAACAAATTTATGAGGCGAATGTAGTTGGAAAAAGAAGCAGAGGAAGACCGAGAAAAACCTGGTACAATCAGGTATGTCAAATACTTGAAAGCGGCCGGGTCAGGAGTCGTCAGGTATGTATGAGGAGATGCATGAATGTAGAAGAGGCGAAGAATGTTTGCATAGACAGAGTGGTATGGCGTTCGATTCTCTCTGCCTACCCCTGCGGGGAAGCGGCATGATAGTTAGTTAGTTAGTTAGTTATATTTTCCAGCGCCTCAGTGAATATTTCATGAAGGTTTCTGCTAGTAAAAGAGCTTACTTATATTAACCCTATTTAGATTGTAGTGCTTGCTAGGCATGCGAAGTACATGGCCAAGCCAACTGAATCGCCTTTTGTTGACGACAGTTGTGGCCAAGATTTGATGCGTTCTACGCCTTATCTCTTCATTCCTCATAAGGTCAATTACCTGCTCCATTACGTATTAGTCAAGTACTCCAAATTAAGTAACAAATATCTTTTTAAAAAATCGATTTTTAAATAATAATCAAATTCGATTTTTATCCGATCGCCTGTGACTTACAAAAAAACCGTTTTTACATCCGAAAATAAAAGATCGTAGAAAATTCATTTATGGTACATATGTAAGTCGGTTTTAAAAATAAAATAAACATACCTCGTTGACTTTTGTGCTTGTACGAGCAAGGCCTAAATAATACGAATAAATGGCGTATAAAACAGATACGCTGGTCGTGATTTAAAAAAAGGTTAAGAATTTGCCCGGATGCGCTCTATATTCTATTAATGCTTTTAAAATACCGAGATAGACGCTTAGGCTGATTTTCATTATGAGTATATATGGTATATATAAGGAGGTAAGTTGACTTAATGAATATAAATTGCGTTCTCTCAGACGAATATGCGCAAAACGTTGTATGATAAATGTTCGAACGATGGTGATTGCTGATAAGAAAGGTGTTTTGAGATGCTTTGGACATGTTAATCGAATAAGTGAAAGAAAGAAAAGTAATTCAAATATATGAAGCGTGGTTAATAACAGAAGCAGAAGAAGATCGAGGAAAACTTGGCATTATCAACTAATTTAAATACTTCAAAGTGTTGGAGTTGGAATAATCTGCGGGTATGTGTGAGATGATACATGCATGAATGTGGAAGAGGCGAAAAGTGTTTGCAAAAAAAATATATATATATGGATTTGTCATTATGTTTTCTCTGCCTACTCTTGCACTGAAGTGGCTTGATGGTTTGCTAGGTGGTTAGTTTTTTTTATGTATTTTTTTTTATAAATATTCTGTCAATTACAATTGCTTGCCTCAGAAAATAATTAATGTATTGTATTTTATAAACAGAGATAAAAAATCAGCTGTCAGAATTATCGAAGTCTCGTCCCGAAACATCACTTTAAATTGTGCCTTTACACCTGACGCCCGATAATATCATCCTGCAAAATTCATTCTCCATCCTAAAATGTCAAGTGATATTGTTTCTAACGCGACATTCGACTCGTTATAAAGACATTGATGGATGTCGCGATACTGTTAATGGTGTGACCCTTATCATTTGTGTTCCTCGAGCTGTCGACGTGGCGTTCCGTCCGCATCGCTTACTTGATTGCGTACCTTTGATTTTATTATTTATTTCTACGAATTCCACTGCCTTCTAAATTAACAATTTAAAAGGTACAGCTGAATTAATTTTTTTCTCCTCGTTCCTATTCCAATTGTGATTTGACATATTACAAAAATGACCATAAGTTATTCTTCATCTTCTAACCGTCATCCGCACCCGATGGTGCATAGGGCACTGCATCAAATTCCGTTCCTTGACTAACCCCTTCCCCTTACTTTCCTTTCTCCTTATTTATAGAAAAATTTTATATTTTATATTTTAGTTATTATACAGACCTGAATGATGGAAGTTTAACTTCTGAAACATGTAGTCTATAATAAAACTCAAGTGGTTAAAAACGAAGTGTTTTCTTTAATTATTGTAACATGTCTTACCACAAAGTTAATGCCGAAACAATAAATAAAATATCATATAAACGTAGTGAACCTATCCAAACCTATCTTGATTTTTAACACATGAAAGAAAGGTAATCATTCATCCGCTTCAGATACCAGTCCAGGATAATATTTAAAATAAGATTTTATTAAATGTAAATTCCAAATAATAAAAAAAAAATGATAATCAGAAATGCAAAGCGCCTTTGAGACGATATTTGATACACATATGTTTATATCTGTTTGTGTGTGTGTGTGTGTGTGTGTGTGTGTGTGTGTGTGTGTGTGTGTGTGTGTGTGTGTGTGTGTGTGTGTGTGCGTGTGCGTGTGTGTGTTTATGTGATAGCGATTTTGCCTTGAGATTGCATTGTCAAATTATGACGAATTAAACCTATAACGCATATGGTCCAGGTGATGCAGGCATCAATTATTTTATTTTTAAATCGTTTTGATTTTTGCCATAATAGTACCTTATCAATGACTATTTTATGACTAATAACATATTTTGTTACACGGCGATGTTTTTAAGGGGACACTTCTAGGGTCCATAGCAACATTTAAACCAGAAATCAAAACTATTAATCTTATTCTGAGTTTTGACCTAAAAATATGCCTAATTCACCCGGACTAATACGTACTGTGAGTATATTTTTTACTGACTGCGACATCGTATTTTTCTTGCGAAAAAATATGCCGCTAATATTTTGAAATGGTGTCAGCTTATTCAAAAATAAGCACAACAAAGTGCCTCGCGAAAACAATTTTTGGAGCAATAATGTAAAATACTCAAGAAGGTCAGGTTTTTCTTAATTTTTGCCACCCTTATTTGTTGTTCCGCTGAGAATAGACTCGCCCTTGGGAATCTCTGTTCTTTTTAAGCGCACATTTTGGAAAGTAGAATATACGAGATCTACGTACGTTGGGAACAAGTTGAAAACGTAATTTTCTCCTTTGACAGATCCCAAAGGAGTATTTCATAATTCTAAGGACCCCCGGCGTGTATGAAAGCAGAAATGAAACGAGATTGCAGAGTCTGCAAATGATATTGTAAGGATCTTTGCGGGTATTGAATGATATCTAGAGTCCGTCATTCTGCGATGGTGCCAAAACTTACAAAAATGTGTCAAATTGATGTCCGAAATTAAATAAAGAGTATTCGAGAACTGTCTTACGATAATTTCTTTTAAAAATGTCTATTTTTAATGTGTCTGTGTATTTTATGTGCTTTTTAGACTTGAAAAAGCTTTGTCAAACAAAATATCGATATATATTTACGTTAGAGATGCACCCTTTTTTCTTAAAGTTTTTTAACATTTAAAATTTCGATTTCTTTTAAAAAGAGAATTTTTTAATATACGAGTACACTCCACGTTTTAAAATTCTGTCACCCATTTTTATTCAAATGATGTTCTGTAACAAAGTAAGACTTATGTAAAAGATTTTCTTAAGTATCACGAAAAATATCCGTGTAATTTCGAAATAAGGCGATGAAAGAAATGAATTGGTGTAACAGCGTAATTTTCACTAAATTAAGTCATTATTG
The DNA here is from genome assembly GCF_059751285.1 of Brachycentrus maculatus. Taxonomy (NCBI): domain Eukaryota; kingdom Metazoa; phylum Arthropoda; class Insecta; order Trichoptera; family Brachycentridae; genus Brachycentrus; species Brachycentrus maculatus. The sequence goes on along the minus strand of NW_028281391.1, from coordinate 466,153 downwards.
ATATTCCTTTTTGATTATCTTTATTAAGGGCGAAAATATTCTTCATAACCCTTTAATGTTTTCATCCCATTTACGCGCAGATGTGAAAGGTTGCGAACAATAAAAATATATTACTAGATTAGCGGTTCAGACAATAGGATTTATAATCACTGGGTCGCGAGAGGGTTCAGGGTGTAAACGCGTAGACTCCAAGCTAGTTATTAACATCAACCCCTCAGGCTTTAATATTTTCATTAAGTAAACGCCATATATATTTAATAGCATCTACATATACTCTGAGAATATTCTAATAAATTCCGTGCCGCAAACTGCCGCGGTTTCAGTCAGTAACTTGTAATATTAATACGATAACTCTGGTGACTTGTAATTCTATGTAAAGTTGAATTAATTGTTATTGTTACTGAAGACACACTTTTCAGTAATTTTGGACACAATAAAGGTAGATGACTAAATATTATATATCGACGGCCCCTACGTAATGTACTCTATCTGCAAATCTGTTACTTTACAGGAGAGAGCTTACAAGATTTTTCAACGTATTCTTTTTTATTAATTAACCGTTTTATCTTAAATTATAAACTACTATTATTCATTCAAAAACCCGATAAAATAATGAATTAAATCGTTTTAAAACTTTATGCTTTGTCAAAATTAAGTCATTTCGAAAATTCGATGTAGATAGTGTCTTATACGCTTGAAAACTAGGCGTAATTTATTTTTTTATTTTTTTGTTTGTTTGTTTATATTTGTAGATAACGGTCAGTTGATAACATACACCAAATATCTCAAAATTGACAAAAATGTAGTTAGAGCACTTTACGTAGGGCACGTCGATATATACGAGCATATTTACAAAAAAGATGGAAATAAATATGGAAGTCTAGGTATTCACAAGGTTAAGTGATCACTTTCCACAGGTGCAATATTCACAATTCTCCCTATGATTGATAACCACACTACTTAAGTTTTGGAACTCCTAGATATATTATCAATTCCACGACAGTACATATGAGTTCACTACAGCCATCTATATTGGATTGAAAACCTTTTATTAAGCAGAGACCATTCTATATGAATGTATGCAAAGTCGAGGGCTCCAGATTATTTTTAAATTCTGGAAAACACCTATTAACTATTTAATGGTATTTTTATCTTGTTACTTCTGATTTTAACCACATCATGAAAACATTGTGTGTATAACTTTAGCTTTGATGTGTGTATTGTAATGTTTTTTTTTTACTTTTGCAGAATAATGTATGTAGAAGAGTATTTTATTTTATATTATGATCCCAATAAGAAGGAACTATATGTAAAAATTTATTAACTCTTTTGCGTACCTGAAATAAATTTATAAAGGCTTGAAGCTTATTTTATATTTCTTAAAAAATACATGTCAAATAAATTATTATTTTTTTAAATAATTTTCATTGAATTCGAAAACAAATGATTCCTTTACATGACTTAAAATATGAAACACAAATATAACTTAATTGACAATAATTAAAGAAAACACTTTGTTTTTACCACTTGAGTTTTTATTAAAGACTACATGTTTCAGAAGTTAAACTTCCATCATTCAGGTCTGTATAGTAACTAAAATATAAAATATAAATTTTTTTCTATAAATAAGGAGAGGGGAAAGTAAGGGGAAGGGGTTAGTCAAGGAACGGAGTTTGAAAACAAAGGAAAAATTGAAAGCAATGGCGAAGAATTTTGAAACAATATATTATTTGATAAATTATTATTAGAATTATTATTAATTTATTAAATAATTTATTGTTTCAAAATTCTTCGCCATTGCTTTCAATTTTTCCTTTGTTTTCAAACTCCGTTCCTTGACTAACCCTTTCCCCTTACTTTCCCCTCTCCTTATTTTTAGAAAAATTTTTATATTTTATATTTTAGTTATTATACAGACCTGAATGATGGAAGTTTAACTTCTGAAACATGTAGTCTTTAATAAAAACTCAAGTGGTAAAAAACAAAGTGTTTTCTTTAATTATTGTAACATGTCTTACCACAAAGTTAATGCCGAAACAATAAATAAAATATAACTTAATTGTGTTTTGTATAACTTGAATTTCAATAAATTATCTGAACACACCCTCTTCAAAAAAAATCAGGAAACGTAGGTAGTCGTAAATAATGAGACTCACCGTTGAAAAACATAATTAAAAAAAAAAAACATGATAAGTAATCGCAATTAATTCGCAAGCTTATCGGTGGCAAGTCAAAGCAAACCCGAAGATTAGGTGATTGAGGGCGCAGGCCCCTCCTGCTGACGTTACCACCCCTACATACATTTTTTTTTATTTTTCATTCTGGGGATGAAGTCGTGAGTGTAAATTATTTTCCGAAAATGACGTGATTGATCGCTATTTTTATGACCATTGTTTCTGGCTTATATTACGGTTGGACGAATTTTCAGAGTTCCTCAAACATAATAAAAGTTTATTATTCACTGTCGGTATCCGGCCACGCGTTGTTGTGGCTCAGTCTGGTTAAATGAAATAAAATATATAGGTTACATTTCCAACTTGATAAGCACCGTGACATAGTCGGATAGACGTTCGACTGCGAAACTGGCGTTGCGGGTTCGATTCCCGCCAAATCGCAAATTTAATTGAAGAAATATTCATTTTTAATTGGTCTGGGTGTTTGTAATGTGTTTATTTACATATACTTTCCTATTCTTAACTATCATACCTGCTAGAAAACTTTTTAAAAAGAAGCTTTGCGACTTAAAAAAATCAATTATTTGAATACAAAATTTTTGCGATCGAGAAACACGTTGTCCACTATGAATATGATTGAGTATGAGGTGTCAAGTTGTTACGTTCAACACATGGGGCTGCCATTGAGTAAAAAATTGTCATAAAACACGTTTCTCATCTGTCTCAATTGCAAATTTTTAATCGGTATATTTATATGTTTTTTTTAAAATTAAGATTTTGAATAAATGCGCATTCAAATTTCAATTTAAAAAGCCAAATAAAATAAGCTCGTATTAGAATGCAACATTGTGTAAAAAAATTTAAGCAGTCTGTAAAAAAAATACATATGTGATATTGAAACATTTTCAAATATATTTATTTATGATATTGCTGTTTAGAAGAAAATAAAATTATTTTTTTAGATAAATTATGGTTCCTTTTGGACTAATCACTACAATAAATTGATATTTGTAATGAACAAATTTATAGTTAACGTGTGCTAAAGTGGAATACATCACTGGAGCATTAATTAAGTGTTTCTTGCCTATCTGGATCCAGGATATTAATTTTATTCATAGAGCCACGCAGCATCAAACCAACGTTTAGAGATTATTCTACTCAATTCTAATTTACTAACTAACCATAACGCCGCTTCCCGAAATGGTAGGGAGAGGGAATAAAATTCCACATCTCTGTTTTTTCAAACATTCTTTGCCTCTTCCAAATTCACGGAATAGTTACGATATACTCATATTTATTTTATTTTACTTTTGAGTTTATTAATGTTGACATGACTGCTTTTGAACACTACCAATGATTTCATAAACATAACAGATTACAAAATAATCGTGTTTATATTAATTAACTCAAACGTGGTCTTAAACAATTGTTTCATTTTTTTAATAATGAAAATGTAACCTCGTTTTAAAATCACTATAAATATTTTATTATAACTTAATTATAATAGCTATCGGTTTTAAAGCTAAACGCTTTTTTATTAAGACTGATTAGTACTAAAATACCATCTACTAACAAAATTCAAAATATTTTGACGGTTAGTCAAAGGAGCTTGGGTAGATCTCCGGTGTTTTTTTTTATTAGCAGTCACAGTCAAAGTATTATGTTTTATTTTTATATTTGAATAACCATATTGTTCCACAAAGTTAATTCCAAATTATCTAATAACATTACTCTGTACCATTATATATTTAATTTTATGATTTCTTCGTATTGTTTTAAAGATAACAGGTATTTATGAATGAATAAATAAGTATATTATTTCATAAATACATTTGGCAGTCACATTCTATTAATATCTATCCATTTTTAATTTAAGATTTACATGGTAAATACTACTTGTACTTTAAATATATTGTAACATGTATTTCGATGCATTCGTTTGAAAATAATGCGGAGTATATCGAAACACGTATCAAAATAAATTATAAGGTAAAGTGGTATTTACCAAGTAAAATTAAAAATTAAAAAAAAAAATCATTTGTGAATGTACATTTACTTATTCATATAAATCCCTTACTTTTTCTATTCATCTGGCTTTTATAACTGAACACTTGAATTTAATTAATTTTAAAGAATTAAAACTTTTACGATTATATTTTTATAAGCAAGTTAATATTTTAACCTTGCTTGTAATACAATATTGTCAAACGTATTCTCCGCGATTTTCATTGCATTTTTTTATAAAGAGCTTTGAGAAAATGAACACTTAAAAACCGTAGATTCAGAGACTTTCATCTTTCTCACCTCCCTTGTCTAAAAGGAAATTCATGAAACATCCATCTTATTACCATAAACGTTCACCAACTCATTTCTTTTCCATGCAATCAGGCGAGATAGGTTTTATAAACTAAATTTTGCAAGGAAATGGTTTCGAAAAACGAGTTTTGCAAGTGTGGCCACGCGTTCCTCTGGATATAGAGTGAAACTTCGGATTACGAAAGATTTGGATTACGAGTAAAAATTTGACTATTTTTGGAATTTTTTTTTTACAAACGATAAGTTACCTGCTTAAATTTTGAGGCGTTTCTGTCTCTTCCACAGGATAATCACTATTATTTTTTGACATCTCATCAAAGATGAAGAAGAATATGGAAGTCTGGATATTTACGGGGCTGACGACCGTCATAGGCTAAAAATAAATAAAAAATATATGAAAATAACTCCTGTAATTGGAGATAATCCAGATTTTGTGAACAAGTATTTGGACACACTCAAAATGTTTGATAATCACTACACAAACATTTAAGTAACACTATAAAACCATTGCAGTTATTCACCTTATTACTCAAAATATTCGTCACATGCTTTATTAGTCAGACCAAAGATCAACATACTTGTACAAAATTTCTGACCACAAAGTTTATCGTTGAATTATCATCAAAAAGATGTTATGACATAATGTATGAGATGCTCAGTATATTTTTTTAGGTGGAGTAAAGAAAACTTCCAAATATCTTGATTTTCTAAATTAATTTGATAATACAACTGATATTTATGATGTTAAACGTAATTTATGAAATTTTATCCCAAAAATTATGTTATAAAGAAAATTTTGCCTCCCCTGGATTATTTTAAAATTTAATTTTCTTTCGAGACATTGCTATGTCATGAGCTTTATACTTTACAATTAATCTCATGGCAATTAATAAAACTATTGCTTTTTAATAAACAATTACAAAATCATAAAAAGAGTATGATTTAAAAAACTAGAATTAAGTTTACAACATTTTGAGTGTGTCCAAATAGATGTCTCAATAGATGTCTAGTGAAGTTCTAGTGATTCAAGAACAAGGTTTCTAAATTGGTTCATATATATATAGAAGTTCCAAGAATTTGAGTAGTGTGGTTGTCAATAATGGGTAGAATTGGTGAATGTTACACGTGTGTAAAGTGATCACTTAAACCAGACTATGACGGTCGTCAGCCCCGTAAATGCCCAGACTTCCATATTCTTCTTTATCTTTGATGAGATGTCAAAAAATAATAAGAATTAAGTTTATTGGTGAAAATTTTTTCATCATATTTAATAAGAAAATATATGCAGAAAAATTATTAGTCCTTCAAAAAAAATTGGTTTTAATAAAATTCAATACCGGCTTTCTCTATAAATTATCTAAAATCTATAAATTAACAAAAAAAAATCATTCAAAGGGAACTTTCATGTAAGCACGATTTTTTTCCCTGAAAGTTTGAGGGCGTTTGAGAATGGTGCCCAAATGAGGTGTTCTCGTGCTCGGATTACAAGGCATGATGGATGTTTTACATAAGAAAATTAGTGATAGGCGATAAGAAGTCTGGGCGCAAAGCAGTGGTTTCTGGATCGATTCCCGCGTGTCGTGAATGTGAAATTCCAGCAAATAACCGCCACCCTAACTTTCAGCAAACAGAAAAATAGAACTAAGCAATATTTTTATTTTGTTTATTTATGTTATTTTAAGTCGAAAATATCTGCTAGATCCCTTTTTATTTACGATATTTAGGGTGTCCAAATATTTGTTCATGGATCTGGGTTTTCTCTATTTAGGAGTTATCTTTACATTTTTTTGACATCCCAACATAAATCAAAAAGATTTTAGAAGTCTGGGAAGTAAAAAGGTCATATTTATACAAATTAACTTTAAAATAAATGGTTGATACATATCGCTCACTCCTTTGAAGAACGTCATAAATCAAAAAACTTGATTTTTCAGGAGAACGTTTTTAATATTTAAAAATATAATACAATGTATTAAAAATAAATATCAAGCCACTTATTGAACTTTTTACTGTGCAACAGATCGTTTTAGGTAAAACCTGAAGATTTTTTCTTCATTTGAAAAATATTTAGTTTATTTTAAAAATATAATAAACAATAACTTTTCTTCAAAATGCAAAAATAACACTTTCTGCCCTGTAGCGGGTAAATATTAAGTTAAAAATAGGCCTCTTTTGCTGGGATATAGTACATTTTCTGGGCATTCCGAAAACATGCACAACTGAAAATTTACGATTTTCGATTTATGACGTTCTTGAAAGGAGTGAGCGATATGTGTTTTTCTTTTTGATTTATTATTTAATAATAACTCTAATCTGATTATTATTTATTATTATATTTTTAATTCATGTTTTACTTAATAAATACCACTATTTCTTAAAATCTACTGTGCCACGTGTTTCGATGTATTCCGCATCATTTTCAAACACCATATTGGATGATTTTACCACAAAGTGTCTGTCGAATGTAATTATAGGTAATGAAATTATTATTTTATTAATAAAATGTATATTTTTAAATTCAAATTAGATATTTTTTTATTTATACTATACATTTTTATACATAAGTACTGCTGACCCTTGTCCACACCCAACGTTGCATAGAGTACTTCATTCAATTGATGCAATGTTAAATTGATAGTTAGTTTATGAAAATTAATATGATCAGTGTCACGTCTCAGGTACCATGAAGTGAAAAAACACCTAAATTCAATATTTGTTTGACTCCCTTGAAATCCGCACCGGGACTTCCAGCATGGTAGCCAAAATGTGTTAGCCATTATCCAATGAAGTCAGTTGATTTGTTGGCAAAAAAACTAAGTAGGATCTAACCAATCCAAAAATACAATCCAGTCTTACCTACAGCCTATGTAACCAAAGGACATCTATGACTTTTGCGATGTGACAAATATGGAAGAAGCTAGGAGTGTACATCAGGACGAATAAATGTGGTATTCCATGCTCTCTGCCTACGCCTGTATAAAACAGCGTGATGGTAGTAGCTATTCTATTCCAATGATAACCTTTAGCTTTAATGTACCACAGATTTTCAAGAAATACACCAGCCTTATTAAAACTCACTGAAGAATTCCCAATTTGTGTTAATTAAATTGTGTTACAAGCTCAACTCGTGAAGAAGAAAAAAACAAAAATGGAATGTAATTAACCACTTATAAAATTGTATATTGTTTCGCAGACAATACATCCAGATTGTGTGTAATATTTATGATTCGAGATTTCGTTTTGTAAACCAGGAAACGTTTCCAGCTAAGGGTGTATTCCGGGGGGTAGATAACAGCGTGTCTTTCAAATAAAGCCTTATTGTACAATAGCCGGATATTAAAATGAAATGTATAAGGTTTTATAAGGGGTATCTTCAAAGGGTTTGTTGTCTTTCGAAATGGAATTACAATATTTCAAAATTTTCGAAATGTTTTTGATACAAACAACGAATACATTATGATTGTTGTTTTTCGATTTGGGTATAACATCCGTAAGACAACACTTTTTGTTGTTTTTTTTTACAGTGCAAGGCTTGTAATTGTGATATAATGATCGTTATTTTTCAATTTGTGTATTACATCTGTTGTAAAATGCATTTTGTTTATTCTTTACAGTGAAAATTTAGTAATAATGATTATCTGATTGTTATCATTCCATTTCGGTATTACGTCTTTAGAAAAATACGTTCTCTTGTTTTTTACAGTGCGAAATTTGTAATACTCGTTGTTTTTCAATTTGTGTATTACATCTTTAGTAAAACATGTTTTGTTGATTGTAACAGTGAAAAACTAATAATCATGACATAATGACGATTGTTGCTTTTCCGTGTGGCTAAATTATTGTACCTTAAATTTGTTTTGTATTATTGTACATTAGAAAACATTTTTTGGTGTTTTTAACAACGCAAAACTTGCAATTATGACATTATGATTATCGATTTTTGATCTGGGTATAACATCTGTAAAAAAATAGTATTATTATTTTTTACAGTGCAAAAGTTGTATAATATTAATAAATCTTCATATGTATTTCACAATAAATTGTTTTACAAACGTACATATACTTTTTTGCAATAATAGTAATATAATACGTTATGAATATTCTGACTTCTGCTTTGCTTACAAAAAAAAACATTATTTTTATAATTTCGAGTGTCGGCATTAACTTTGTACCACTTTAAAATCCGACTTTAACTATTTAATGGTTTAAAATTTACACTGATAGTTTCAGGAGAGCAGTACTTTCACGGTAAGATGATTAAAACTAAAATCTTGTTTACACTGAAATATCGTTATCATCTTTAAAATATTAAAACGAGACTGTTCTTTGGAAATTAGTAGTGTAAATTTGAGACCATAATTTAATAATACTTTATTGAAGTTAAATCAATTAAGCCTTACTTTGAGATTCATTAATATTTAATTTCATTAAACAATTCTGGTTATTTTTTGTATTAATTTTAAATCAAACACAGATTTTTTGAGTCTATAAGTTGTATTTAATTAACAAAAAACACATAAAAAATTATACTGTGACAATTGTTTCGCCTTGTTAGGGCATTATCAAACGAATGTCATTCGTTTGATAATGCCCTAACAAGGCGAAACAATTATCACAGTATAATTTTTTATGTGTTTTTTGTTAATAAAATACAACTTAGTAGACTCTTAAAATCTGTGTTTGATTTATAATTAATACATAAATTAAAATGGAGTTCTACAAATTAAACGCCAAGTCAATAAATAATTCTGGTTATATTTTATATAAGCTTTTATTATACAGGATAATTTTATAATTATACATATTTTAAATGATATCTTATACAAAGCAACTTAATAACCATCATCCCGCTTACCCTTAGGGGAAGGCAGAGATAAAAGAAAGCCACAGCAATTTGTCTTTGCAAATAATCTTCGCATATTTCGCGTTCATGCATCTCCTCATACATACCCGCCAATTGTTCCGACTTTTTTTTTAAAGGTAAATTCTTATGTTTTTATTATGAGTACACTAAAATACTTTTCCGTGATATCTCTGTATCCCTAAGAGGCTCATTATCAAACAAAGGTACCAAATTGTGGTAGAGTGGGTTCGAATCCAGAAACTCTGGTTCAAGAGTCAGCAACACTAACTACGGGACCTGACAACCCGACACACCTGACCACTTTGAATCACACCATAAAGTTTTCACTCTAGCATACCAAGTTTTCCTCTGTCTTCCTCTGCTTCTATTACCAACCATATTCACCCAATAAATTAGTCTTACTATTCGTTCTTCACTCATTTTATTTAAATGCCCAAACAATCTCAACACTTGTTGTAAAAAATAATTAAAAATATATATTTTCTTAAATGTTTTTCGCAGATACTTTGAAGCACAATTCATAAACTCTATAAAATAAAAGTAGCTTATTTTTAACCACTTAATGTTACTTTTCATTTCTTTAAACCAGCCTACTCACCTCGGCTACCGTTCCGGAGGTCCCGGGTTCGATTCCCAAGGGGGGTAAAATAAATATTAGTGATTTTTTCACTGTAATATATATTCAAAATTACCATGGACTGGTACCTGAAGCGGAGGGTTGATAACCTTTCCTTTATGTATAAACGATCAAGATAAGACTGCCTTCATATGACAAAGTGCCCTTTGCACCATTTGGGTGCGGATAAGGGTTTTATATATATATATTATATACTCACCTTACTATGAATTTTTCAATATTTTAGAATTGGTACTAGTTTTACCCTGATGATGACAAGATTCTTATCGGTACCGGTTGGAGAAAAGTACAAACAAAAAGAGGTTAAAAACAAGGTAGTTTTTTTTAATAAAGTTTTTAAATATATAAATCTTAAATAAAATTTTCGCTTTGTATTTAATATAAAGTGAGACGAATTTTCAGTCACATAAATTTTAATATTCATAATGAAGCCATAAATTTATTCTGCGGTTGACTTTGCTACGATGAAAAATAAAACAAAAATCGTGTGAATTCAGTCTAACGTTGATATTAACTTAACGCCCGCTCCCAAAATTAGTTGACAGTAATAATTACTCCTACCAATTAATATGTAAGGGCGTTCACGTAATTCGTGAAAATTTCCTAAACACAACGTGTTCATTAAATTTCAGAGTAATTGCTTTCCGCTGAAAAGCATTCAAAAGCTGAAAAGAAAACTGAAATTTTGTGTTGAATTTATTTTCAAAACGCCGCGCTTTGATATCCCGCCAACCAATGTGCTTGATCAAATTTATCGCGAAATAAAAACACGGAGAAATATTAAATTAAGGCTTGGAAGTGAATTTACTTTACCATTAAAAAAACATGATATTTAAAAAATAAAACGTTACTTAATTATTTACGTTTTCTTTAAACTAACAAGCTTACTAACAACGTTTTGAGTGTGTCCAAATACTTGTTAACAAAATCTGGATTATCTCCAATTACAGGAGTTATTTTAACTAACTAACCATCACGCCGTTTCTTTGCAGAGGTAGGCAGACAAATCTGTCTTTGCAAACAATATTCGCCTCTTCCAAATTCATGCATTTCCTTATACGTACCCGCCGATTATTCCGACTCCTGATTTGACCACTTTTGACAAAAAAAAATACCTGATCATGCCAAGGTTCTTGATTTTCATCTGCTTCTATTTCGAACCTAATACATTCGCCTAAAAAAAATATTTTACTGTTTTTTCTTTACTTATTCGATTCGTACGCTTAAAATATTTCAAAACATAATTCTTAATTTTATCGATAAGCTTATCTCAGCCTTGCATTATTTCCTTATATCACCTTTTGAACATCTCTCATACGTAGTTTTACGCTCACTCGCCTAAGAGATCACATTTCGACTGTATTTAGTCTACTTTTGCCATTTAAATGATTCACCTGTAAAGGATTCCGTTGCGTAATGCCAGATTTGGACTTAAAATAATATAATATAAAAGATTATGAAGTTTTTTTTCGTTTATTTGTTCAAACATTGCACAGACTACTGCGTCTAGAATTGCAACATCATCTTCGTTATGAATGAGAATTCAAGGTTGATTTTGGTGATTTTTTGCCAAGCCAATTATTCCGTTGCAATGATATTTACCGTCTACTGCTATTTTCATCAAAACTATGGTCAAGTATTGCTTTTCTTAAAACCTTATTTGATACTTTCTTATGAAATTCTCTATATTAATACAATTTTGATTTTGATAAGATGTTTTATTAAATTTTGGAAGTATGTTTTCTAGGGATAAAAAAATAATAACGATGTAGAAAAGAGAGTGAACGCTGGAAACAGAGTGAATAATACACTGAAATGAGTTATACCAAATAAAAACCCTTCAACGAAAGCCAAACTGGCACTACACAGTCCTGATTCCAATTCCATGAAAGTTGAGCATGAGGTTGGTATAAGAAAGATGAAAGTTGACATAATACTGCTGAAATGTGATATCTCAGATGGATGTGCGGCTAAAACTATGTATGATAGATATTTGAATAATGATATATGGAAATAAAGCAAGGATGAGATAAGCATTATCTTTAAAAATAACTAAAATGTACTTGTACTAGATGGTTTGAGAATGTAAATAAAATGAGTAGAAAAACAGTAAAAAAAGATGACTGTAGTTAGAAATTGAAGCAGAAGAAGACCAAGAAAAACTTGGCACGATCAAGTTTTTAAAGTAGTGATAAGTCATATTTTCTTTTTTTTTAACCTTATGTTTTTTTTATATTTTTTCATTTGTTATATTTTCTCATTTTTTGTATTTTCTCATTTGTTTATTTCAAATATGCTTCTTACCTTATGTTTTTTTATTTATTTCTTTTAAATTATGCTTCTTACGCCTATTTATTATACCTGTTTATTGTTTTTATATTTCGCTACGTATTAGTATTAGTTTTGGTTATTTACAAAAAAATCTTTTCTGTTGCTTTATTCTTTGTGTTCCAGTCTTGTTAACCTTAATCTCATGTCCTAAAATGAGAATTAGAAATTTCTCATCGGGAATATTATATGTATATATGACTTACGTATGTTATATATTTTGAAAAAAAAAGTAATAAACGCGTGAATGTTGGAAAAATCGTTGGGGAAAAAAGAGGCGAAAATCGTTTGCAAAAACAGATTTCTGTGGCAATAAATCCTCTTTGCCTGCCCTTATGGGGAAACAATACCATGGTAAGTTTGTAAATTACATACTCAGTCCTATACAGTATTCAAATCGATATATGTGTACTAAAGAAAGATCTTAAAACGCGTGTATTTTCAGTTTGAATGGGTAAAAGTTAATTAGACTTAAAGGTATCATTGCCCAATTGAATTTAGTTCCCGAATTGCTTTCTTGATCAAATGTAATGCTAGAGAAAAAAGGTGTGGACCATATAATGCTACTTAATATTCAACAGTTTAATGGACCACTTCATTTTTATGAACACTTTCTCGGGTTCTTTTGAACGAAAAATGTTTCCCCATTTTGCATCACATGCTGTATTCCGTAATGAAATTGAATGTGTTATTTCAACAAATGAATTGAAATTGAAACTGATTGATATTACAAATAGATTTTAATTAAAATCTCGATAAAACAATAAGCCATTGACTGAGAATATACACATAACAAAATGTTCGTGAATATATACCTACATATAAACACCGCTTATATAGGGTCCGCCAAATAACTTTTTTTTTTTGAAAATGCTATAAAAAACATCGAGTGTAGCTTCGGCTGTGTGGCACGTAGCGCCGTCCTGTTGAAACCAAATGTTGCCAATATCCTCCTCTTCAATTTTTGTGAACAAAAATCCGTTCAACATGGCCCGATAACGATCGCCATTGACTGTAACGGCCACTCCTTGCTCATTTTCAAAGAAAAATGGCCCAATTATGCCTCTGGACCAAAATCCGCACCAAACAGTGACTCGTTTTGGGTGTACCGGCTTTTCAATGTATGCGTGCGGGTTTTCTGTGCCCCAAATACGACAATTTTGCTTGTTTACATACCCGCCAAGATCAAAATGAGCTTCATCCGAAAAGATGATTTTTTTGGCAAAATCGGCATCTTCTGTAAGTCGATCGCAGGCCCACTCAGCGAAGCGAAAACGCATTGGATGGTCAGTTGGCTTCAACTCCTGAACCAATTGGACTTTGTATGGCGTCATACCAAGGTCTTTATGCAAAATTCGTCTCAATGATGTCTCCGAAATGTTCAATTGTTGAGAACGACGGTGAATTGATGTTGATGGCGCTTCACGCACACTTTCTGCCACAACATCGATATTCTCGGGTGTACGCACTGTTTTTGGCTTTTCACGCTTTGGTTTATCGATGAGGATGCCAGTTTCTTTCACTTTTTTCACAAGATAACGAACATACGGAGCTGACGGTGCTTCTCTTCTTCCAAAAACCGTACGCAATTTTCGCACACATTCTGCAACATTACCATGATTTTCAAAGTAATGTCGCAATATTTCCCAGCGTTGTTCAAGCGTATACACAACCATATTCGCTCAGCGGAAGGATAAAACTAATTATCTGTCAAATCAGACATGAGCTAAATGTTACCATTCACGAAATAAGCACTAGTTGAAAAAAAAAACTTTAGATGGCGGACCCTATAAATAATAATAATAATAATAAACCCTTATCCGCAGCCCAATGGTGCAAAGGGCACTGTGTCATATAAACGCAGTGTTATCTTGATCGTTTACACATGAAGGAAAGGTGATCAGCCCTCCGCTTCAGGTACCAGTCCATGGTAATATTGAATAAATATTACAGTGAAAAAATCACTTATATTTATTTTACCCCCCTTGGGAATCGAACCCGGGACCTCCAGAACGGTAGCCGAGCGTGCTGACCATTACACTACGGAGGCGGACATAAATATATAAATATACCGCTTATAAATACATAAATCAAAATATTAAAGAGTTATACCATATGAATCTTCTTCCTGTATCCATCTCAACTTAACGTCTTTGTAGACTATTGGAGTCGGCTCTCCGGACATTGACTCATTTGATTATATCGCTCACTCCTTTCAACAACGTCAAATATCAAAAAACTTATTTTTGCAGGAGATTATTTTTTAAGTTTAAAAATATAATACAATATATTAAAAATAAATATCAAGCCATTTATTGAACTTTTTACTGTGCAAATAATATTTTTAGGGAAAACCTGAAGGTTTTTACTGCATTCGAAAAATATTTAGTATATTTAAAAAAAATAATTGAACAATACCTTTTCTTCAAAATGCAGAAACAACACTTTCTGCCCTGTAGCGGGTAAATATTAACTTAAAAATAAGCCGCTTTTGCTGCGAAATAGTACATTTTTTGGGCATTCCGAAAAGATGCACATCTGAAAATTAAACGATTTTTGTTATATGACGTGTTGAAAGAAGTGAGCGATAATGTATACTTTACACACATATGTAACGTTCACAATACCACTTGATTATTTAACTGTTAAATTTCAACGAACTTTATGAATAACTGTATTTGTATATAACTTATTAACCAGCTCACCGCTTATCCGCAAGAGTAGGCAGAATCAGAGAGAACGGAACGCCACATCAATCTTCCCCACTTCCTTTTACATTTTTCGCAACAAAAAGTAAAATATTTCTTATTTTATTGTAAGCTTGTTCAAACATAAGTAGTTTGATAATGCCATGACATAAGCAGAAGGTTGATAGTGCCATAACAAGGCGGAACAATTATAACAACTTTATTTTGTTGTGATTTTAATAATATAGTACAATTAGGTGCACTCTAAAAATCAGTGTTCAATTTTAATAGTAAATTGTATAATCAATTAGTATAGGTACATAAAAAATAGAAAATTTTATTATTTTAAGCCCCTTGAAATATTGTTTACATCTAGATTGGTTCAACGCACTCATTCAGTTGTACATAGAAAAAATGTAGGTACTACTGGCATTACAACAATAACCAATGAATCGAAAATGCTACGTTCAATTATTTTATAAAGTTTTAATAATGTTTTTTCAAAACAATAATAAATAAATAATAAAACCCTTATCCGCACCCCAATGGTGCATAGGGCACTGCGTCATATAAACGCAGTGTTATCTTGATCGTTTACACATGAAGGAAAGGTGATCAGCCCTCCGCTTCAGGTACCAGTCCAGGGTAATATTGAATAAATATGACAGTGAAAAAATCACTTATATTTATTTTACCCCCTTTGGGAATCGAATCCAGGACCTCCAGAACGGTAGCCGAGCGTGCTGACCATTACACTACGGAGGCGGACAGATGAACAAGATTTCAAAACAATGAAGCTTAATTTCTTCTTTGTTTTTTTAAATCATGAAGTAAACAACATGTAACATGTTATGTTCAAATTGCCTACGGCCGGTTATAAAGAAAAAAAAGATTTTCACAAATTAAACGCCAAATCAATAAATAAATAAACATAAGTATTAATAATGTCTAAAAAGAGTGTATTGATGGGTCATAAAATAATACGCTAACGAAATTTAAGTCTTTATTTCTATAATGGATCCTCCCGATCGATAAAAATAATTATAAATAATTACCCATTGGATTGGCCTGTTGATTCTAAGGTCGTAAGTTCAAGCTATAAGACGTTCATGATCGCCGGCTTGTCGATAAATGTCGACTCGTATTGTGTACAGACGTGGAGGTCAAAACGGACAAAGCTTCGTATAATGCGTGCGTAAAAGTGCGCCCGTAAATATTATAATTAATCAAAAACCAGTTTGGATGAAGGAAGGTGGAACTATCATTTAATTATGAGTAATTTATTGTGCTTGTATATTAATATGTATATTAAAAAAAAACAACAATTTATATATATATATATATATATATATATATATATATATATATATATATACATATATATGTATATATATATATATATATATATATATATATATATATATATATATATATATATATATATATATATATATATATATATATATATATATATATATATATATATATTTATATATATAAACATATATATGTATATATATATATATATATATATATATATATATATATATATATATGTGTGTGTATATTTTATATATGATCAGCACCTCTGCAATATCGATATAATCCACCTGGAGTACCATGATATTGACCAATGACACAATCTCGTTTTTATATATATATATATATATATATATTATTATATATATATATATATATATATATATATATATATATATATATATATATATATATATATATATATATATATATATATATATATATATATATATATATATATATATATATATATATATATATATATATATATATATATATATATATATATATATATATATTTATATATATAAACATATATATGTATATATATATATATATATATATATATATATATATATATATATATATATATATATATATATATATATATATATATATATGTGTGTGTATATTTTATATATGATCAGCACCTCTGCAATATCGATATAATCCACCTGGAGTACCATGATATTGACCAATGACACAATCTCGTTGACTGTAGACCCCACAGGTACTATTTCAAAATCACATTCGATAACACTCTCTGGCTAATGTTTTTTTTCTAAAGAGATGTGAGAGTCCTCTTGGTATTTCCCGCGGAGGCTCACATGTGAATGTCGTGAAAGGGTTTTACCCTTTCTCTGTAACTCGTAATGCGAAATGTCACTCATTAAGAATCATTTAATATTTTTTTGCTCGCCATGCGAATTTCTCGTTGTGAGAGGTTCTCACTATGAGAGGTTCGCTCTGTTTTATTGTACTGTATTACAAAACAAGAACTATTCCAATTGCTAAATTCCACTTTTGTTACAATACCTGGAAGGGGCATGGAAAAGAGAAAAAGTAGAAAGGGAATGATCCAAGTCAAAAAACAAGGGACACCACAATATCAATGTCGACTTGCAAAGTTAAATAATCTCAGTTAAATAAAAAACAACTAACGTTTCGTTTTTTAACATTCGATTAAGCAATCATCTAAAGACATTTGATCATCCATAATACTGATCATTACTATGAGATAGAACAACTCTTTTGTGGTCCACTGCCATACAGCTATAGGCAGGTGCTAGGTATAATAACGTTACGCTTATCTGAATTTGCGATCTCGTTTGGTCCATTGTTGGTGAGTAATGAACTAACCAACTGTCTAAGAAAGTGAAGGTTATTTTTTTGTTATATATTGTAGGTTAATTTTAAATTTATTAAGTGATACTTCTTTGTAATTTTTATAAATTCACAATTTTGAATGAGTCTAAATACATGAATTGAAAAATCTGGATTTCTCAACTTAGGAGTTATTTTACATTTTTAACACCTCAACTAAACCTATGACAGGTACCCGGCTGTCCAAACTCAAAACATAGTAAGGGACATTTTTCTTGTAGTACGTTTTTTTTTGCACTTTTGGACTAAGTAGATTCTACTTAATCCAAAAATGCAAAAAAAACGTACTACAAAAAAATGTCCCTTACTGTGTTTTAAGTTTGGACAGCCGTACCGCTGTAAATACACGCACGCTCATATTCTTCTTCATCTATGTTGAGATGTCAATAATTGGTGAATGATGAACTTAAACACACTTCTTATCATACATTATTTACTTTGTGTAATACCACTTTTTTTTAAAAGTGGTATTACTCAAAGTAAACAATGGATGGTAAGATTTTATTACAATACCACAAAGTAATCAATGCTTTTAATATATAAATATATCAAAAAATGAAAAAAAGGGAATGTTCGTAGGCATTTTTATAAATTCACAACATTTTGAGTGTATCCACATACTTGTTCACAAATCTGGATTTTCTCCACCTATGAGATATTTTTACATTTTGACATCATAACCAAACCAGCCTGTTTTTTCTCCCAAGGTCTTGTGGGGTCCTGTCTTCCATGACAGATCGTAAGCCCTGTAAATACCCAGTCTTCCATTTTCTTCTTCATCTATGCTGAGAGTATTAAGTTTTATCTATCAATACATTCATCATTGCCTTTTTTATTTTCTCATGTTGTTATAACGCCATTAGTATGTTGATTGGTTGCCTTCGGCTTAATACCAATGTTTAACTTTGCTTATTGCATTTACATATGGTACCTAAATAATGTAGCTCCATAATGCAATCATATGACCATGTACTTACCTGTTACATTTCAACTCTCTTTTGCAAATGTCAGAAATTGCACAATCAAATCGTTTAAAGATTTTAAACTGCAACATTTTAATACCACAACAAATAATTAACGTTTTTCTTAAACAAGTTTTTACTTATATTATTCAAACAAAAAAATTAGCCATGATTCATAAACGGAGAATATTATTTTATTAATATTTTTTTAATACTTTTTTTTATTCGCTACATTCTACTTTTCATTTGATAGTACATGTTTTCAGTCGTGTGAATATATGTAATATTAACGTCTGAGAGATCGCATTTCTACTGGATTCAGTCTACTTTAATCCTTCATTCGCCAACTCCATTTTTTTATTATTATATTTTTTTATTCTTTACATCTCACCAATAGATGTCTCTAGTGAAATCCTAGTGATTCAAGAACAAGTTTTCTAAATTGGTTCATATATATATATATAGAACTTCCAAGAATTTGAGTAGTGTGGTTGTCAATAATGGGTAGAATTGCTGAATGTTACATGTGTGTAAAGTGATCACTTAAACCAGCCTATGACGGTCGTCAGCCCCGTAAATGCCCAGTCTTCTTCTTCATATTTGACGAGATGTCAAAAAATATTATGAAAAATTACTCCTTTAATTGGAGATAATCCAGATTTGTGAACAAGTATTTGGACACACTCAAAATGTTGTAACTCCATTCACTTCTAAACATTTAAATTGGAATCAGGACTCTGTTGTGCACTGCCAGTTAAGCTTTCGCTGATAGTTTTTATTTAATTTTTTAGGACACGTTTTATTTAATAAATGGAGTAATGCAAATAAAAAACACAGTACCTTTCCAATTACTTTTTTTCGTTATGTCTAATGTAAAAATGTTATTGAAATAAGAATTGTAGTGTTTGAATAAACATTGACATTGACAAAAAATGATGTCTCACATTTTCGACATAACAAGCTTCATAACCTTTTGACACCTGCGCGTGCGCCCTTAACGGCTTGTCATAAAAATGTTCCTACCCCCAATTTACCCCTCAATCCTACTTTAGATTGGTACCTTGAGAACAGAATACTAGGGTGGTTTGAGGACTTTTGTCAACATTTTTGTAAATAATTCCCTCCCTAAATGCGTCATTATTTTTTTAGGTTTTACGTCAAAACTGGATTGAATTCTACAGATCGTGATCCATATTACATTTCTTTGACGTAGTTTCGGATCGAAATCAAAATTCATTTATTTTATGTTTTTAATTATTAATTAATATCCGCCTCCGTAGTGTAATGGTCAGCATACTCGCCTACCGTTCTGGAGGTCCCGGGTTCGATTCCCAGGGGGGGTCAAATAAATATAAGTGATTTTTTCACTATAATATTTATTCAATATTACCCTGGACTGGTACCTGAAGTGGAGGGCTGATCACTTTTCCTTCATGTGTAATCGATCGAGATAACACTGCGTTTATATGAAGCAGTGCCCTATGCACCATTGGGGTGCGGATAAGGGTTTTTATTTATTTTATTAATTAATATAAGGTACAAGAATGATAATGAATATATTTTTTCGTCATTTTAATTATCATTACATACCAGTATATAAATAAAATACTAACACGTTATGCTTCTGCCAAATTCTAAAATAATAACTTAATAACCATCACGGCGTTCCCGCATGGGTAGGCAGAGAGACATGAAGGCCATACCACTCTGTCTTTGCAAACATGCTTCGCCTCCTCCACATGCATGCATCTCCTGATACATACCAATAAAAGTATTAAGATACAAATCACAAACATCATGGTAATTAAAAATTCATATTTATTTAACTTATGTAGGTGACAAGAATCGAACACGTGATATAGTATTCCCAATCGAACGTCAATCCAACTACTGTATAGTGCTAGTATACGTATGGTATTATATTATTTTATACCGATGTAACAAATATTTCATATTTTTTAAGAAATTCTGCACCCAATGATTAATAGGGCACTGCGTCGTAATGATACTGTTATCTTGACCGTTTAGTACAGGAAAACAATGTGATTAACTCCGCGCTTTAGATGCGAGTCTAGGGATATATCAAATACATATAACAGTGAAAAATATTTTTCATCCTCTTTCTACCATACGAATCCAACGGATCCGTTCTAAAATTAATGTTGGGTTTATTGAAACCTTTAACACAATATGTAACGTATGAAAATAACAATATATGTATAACGTACACAAGTGTTATTAGTAAAAAAAGCTCCACACTTAACGTAAAGGTTCATTGGACATTCCAAACGGTAGTTTTTTTTGTAATAGAATGAGGATTAAACATTTTTTTAACCTCACCTGGGAATCAAACTAGGAGTCTTAAGCATAGCTAAAAGCGCTACCCATTATACAATATATAGACAACCAATATATGAAAATAATTTTAGTTCTTTAAATATTTATTTATTAAATGATAAATTAAACACTGGTTTTTTGAGTCAACTAAGTTGTATTTTATTGTTAAAAAAAACGGTAAAAGATGATTTTGTGACAATTGTTTCGCCTAGTTATGTCATTGTTAAGGGATTGCTTTTTTTATTTTATGGCATTTTCAAGAAGAAAAAAAATTCAGACTTTCGTTTGAAATTGTAACTAACTAACTAACCATCACGCCGCTTCCCCGCAGGGGTAGGCAGAGAGAATAGAGCGCCACACCACTCTGTCCTTGCAAACATTCTTCGCCTCTTCCACGTTCATGCATCTCCTCATACATACCCGTCGATTGTTACGACTCCTAACCTGACCACTTTCAAGTATTTGACATACCTGATCGTGCCATGTTTTTCTCGGTCTTCCTCTGCTTCTTTTCCCACTAACTTTCGCCTCATAAATTTGTTTTACCGTTCTTTCGTCACTCATTCGTTCCACATGTCCAAACCATCTCAACACACCTTTCTTAATTTTATCGATAATGCTTATCTTAGCTTTGCATTCCTTCCTTATTTCACTATTCGCACATCTATCATACATCGTTTTGTCGCACATTCTTCTAAGAGATCGCATTTCAACTGCATTCAGTCTACTTTCATCCTTCTTTTGCCAACTCCATGTTTCACTTCCATAGATTAGAGTTGGAACCAGGACTCCGTTGTGCACTGCCAGTTTAGCTTCCGCTGATAGGTTTTTATTTGCTATAACTGATTTCAGTGCACCATTCACTTTGTTCTCAGCATTCACTCTCCTTTCTATGTATTTATCAATTCCATGTCTTTCCATCCCTAGAAAACATACTACCCAAATACACAAAATCATCTACCTGTTCCAAAATCTCTCCGTTTACCAATATTTCACATTCAGATCTGCATTCTTCAAAAACCATAATCTTGGATTTGCTAACATTCATCAATAAGTCACTTTCACTTGTCACCTAATTAATTTTTATGTTTTTTTTAAACAACAATTGTCACTTAATTAATTTTTATGTTTTTTTTTAAACAATAAAATACAACTTAGTAGACTAAAAAAATCGTGTTTCATTAAATATTTAATACATAATTAAAATGGAATTCTATAGATTTAACGCCAAATCTATAAATATTTTTTTAAAATAGTACAGTAAAAACACTTTTTGTTTTAGCAAAGAAAGTCTTGATTTTTTTAAAATCTCGAAGTGGTAGTACATTTTGACTTTTGTCACCGATCGCCCCACCCTAATGTATACGTCATCTGGATTTTTTTCATCTTATCGCCTATTATGAACCACTTCATCTTTGTGAAAAGTTATACTTTCTTTGATTTTTCCAGCTCGAAGCCTCTCATTTTTCATAACGGCGACTTTTTCACGCGTTTCTGTCACATAAAATTCGACTGCCGTGCTTCGGCATTCATAAAAAATCTAATAAATTAAGTTTTTTTGTTCCGTCGCCTGCTCTTATTTATGGACTTAACTAGTTCCTGAAGTAAATTTAACAAAGGAAATTTTAGCAAAATTTGTACGGCAGATTGTTCGTTTATTTTTATATTTTTTTTTTCTAAAATCCATTCAAGGGCTTTTAGTTCTCATGCCTTAATTTGCGTAATATAAATCCTGAAAATTCAATATATTAATAAGAATATAAAAATGTATAAATCCAAATATAAACATTATTCTTCAAATATAAAATAAACATTTAAAAAATACTTGGTAAATACAACTGTTTCTGAAAATTTATTGTGACACGTGTTTCCATGCATTCCTCATCATTTTCAAACACCGGTGTTGATAAAGAACGTAACGAAAAACGAGTAACAATAAATTTTAAGAAATTGTGGTGTTTATCAAGTAAAATATGAATTAAAATTTCATAAATCTACTTCATAAAGTACCTGCCGAATAAATTAATGAAAATATGAATAAAAGTTTGTTTGATATCTTAAATCAGTTTTAAAAAATTAAATATTGTTTTGCAATATTAAAATAACGTTATATTTGAATACGCACCTTTTTTATGTATCTACATAAATTTATATGTTTGTAATCGTTTCTCGAAAATCTCACAGGTAGAAACAATTTTTTTAACGCAATGGCAGCGCCATCTGTTTAACTTAATGGTAAAACATTAATTACTTAACATAGGTTGTTTCTAGTTTCTTGACAGCTGCTAAAATATTGTATACCCACAACCTCATTTTCTATTTGTTTTCTTTTTTATTTAACCAGACTGAGCCACGGCAATGCGTGACTAGGTACAGCTGGATTAATATAAAAATAAATAACGAGTGTTATGGTAAGAAAAAATCTCAATTTAATACAGGGTTAACGTTTAGTTACTGGCCATTCGACAGTTAAAAGACACTTTTGTTTCAAAATTAGGAATTCCGTCATCTGATGCAACTTTTTTTTTATTTTAAATACTGTAAATATTTGCATATATCTTCTTTATTCAACGAGTTTTTCAGTAACGAAAAATGTTTTTTTAATGACTTGTTGCAACGTTATCGCTGAGGGGCGCTTGTAAACTTTAATGGTCATTTTTAATTGAAATAATAATTGTGTTTTTAGCGCCATTTTTGTAAATTATCACCCCAGAGCGCTGTAAAAACAATTTAAATTGTATTTTTATGCTAGCTACAAACTAGCATACAAGTAGGAAATTAATAGGAGTTGATATTTTTTATCTTAAACGTTGAATAATTTACAAGTAGAAACATAAAAAAACAATTGAAATAAAAGTGTTCAAATAAAAAACACAGTTAAAAGAATATTTTATGATTGTTGTTTAAAAATGGTAGCAATAACACATTTTTATTGAATGATAAAAAAATACATGGGTGGTTAAAAATTGTCCACCTCCATGGTGTGGTTCAACTCCAAATTGACTAATTTGCTACGCAATGCACAGTAAAAACAACATTTAGGAGTTTTTTTAAATCATATTTTTATATGGTGTATGCAGTGCGTGAAATTTTTTGGTAAGGGAAGGGTAATTAACAATGAGTATTTCAACGTTTTAGAATTTAGTACATAAACCCTGATGAAGATAAGGTTCTTGTCGAAACTGGATAAAGTGTACCAATAAAAAGTGGTTAAAACAAAGTTGTTTTATTTTATAAAATTTATAAAATGTGCCACAAAATATTCAAGAAAAAAATTCGAAGAAGCTTTCAAGATCTTTACCCCACTAATGTTCGTCGTGAACAAAGACAATATAAAGGTACTGTATTTAATTATATAATATTTCCACATATTAGTCTTGTAGGATCGGAATAGATATGGGTGAGTGAGGGTTTATGAATAAGGCAGTGGTTGTTTAATATGATATGTAAATAAAGGGTGATAGAGGAAACACACATCTAACCCTCGCAAGTACTTAAATTAAAATGGTTGATGATCTATCCCTAAGGAGGTGGAAATGGGTAGTAAATTTTACAAGGGCGACATTGAAACAAAGTTTGTTATTTCACAAAAATATAAAATATATCCCTTGAATCATATCAACTTGGGAAGCCTTTATTTATAGGTCTTACAACCAGTCATTGACTGGTTTAAGTGATTACTTACATACGTGTAACATTCACCAATTCTACCCATGATTGATAACCACACTTCTCAAATTCTTGGAATTTCTATTTTAAATGTGTTACATGGTTCAATTTTGAAACACAGTGCTTTAATTAATAGAATTTCACTAGAGACATCTATTGGTGAGATGAAAGAAGCTTCTTATTGAGGAGAAACTCTTTCATTTGTAAATGAGTTCCGATTCCGGGATCAAAATCACATACATGAGAAACAATAGCAACGACGAAAATATGAAAAAGTATTTGGACACACTCAAAATATTTATTTAGTAAATTTTTTTTTTGATAAAAAAAGAGAAATATTTTGGTTTTTATTATTTACACAAATTTTTCAATTTTAAACTATTTATGTGAGCCTAAGCGGCTCATTATTAGAAATATCTATCAAATTGTGGTAGAGTGGGTTCGAACCGAGAAACCGCGACACTAACCACGGGACCACAACCCGAAAACCTTGAAATAAACGAAAATATCATTGTTAATCTGAGGAAAACGGCCTAATGATTAGTTATAAAATGAAAAATCATATGGTTATTGCTTCAAATAATTGTTATAGAGAAGTCATTTTAATTAAAAGTAAACAGGTGTATTAATTTGAAAAGTAATTAAAAACATTGTTATTTTGAGCAAACCTGAGGTAAGGTATTACAGTAATTACAATTTTCCCTTTATCTCGCATTTAAAGGTGTGATTTAATGTTTTAAGAGAGTACCTTTACACTCGGATTCTGTGTCACACACTCGGTAGGGAGGGTTGAGAGGTTACACTCCGATATGTCGCGTACCGGGGGTAGTAAGGGTGGAGGGAGTGGAGGAAACACAAGATATTATGTGAAGGGTAGCTGGTTGCTACCTGCGTCGTGTTATCAGCCTGGCGTGAAGGAAATATGCTATTCCTAATTGGTGATAAACTTGAAAGGCAGATAAGGCTGTATTTTTTGCTAAAGAACCCCATAATTACAAGGGGTAGTTTCAGGAAGGGTTTATTTATTCAAATCTATTATAATAATAATAATTTATATTTTATTGTTCGGTTTGTCGTTAAGTTTTATGGATATATTAAAGTTCCGGTGTACCCTAAGCCCTTATATACAAAAACACAATCCAGATATACCAATTAATTATTTTATATTTTATTCTACATATTATTATTTTTTTTAAATAAGTTAACACCTAGTTTAAGTAGTAGAAACTTTTTAGTTTTACTACTGAAATAATGTGTTTTTAAATAATAACTAAAAAAATAGGTAATTATAATACTAAATTTTATTAATCCCAATATTATTAGAACCGAGCCAAATGTGCCAGATGTGACAAATTTGACCAGGCAATCTGACGCTCTACCCAAAGGAATGAAACCTTTGACTTAACATTATTTATTGTTATTTTATTCAAGAATAACAAACGTATTACATACGGCAAGGTGCCCTTGAGGTAGAATTTAAAAAATATGGCTCAAAAATTATTTTCTCACATTTATTTTTACAATCGCAAATTCTTAATAACATATTTAAAACAATATGTTGCTTCATGATAAAGTTTAAACAAAAAAACGGGAAACTAAACAGAAAATAAAATAAGTCGTCAAAAATTCCTGGTAATGTAAATAAAATAGAACTAGATTTCCATATACTTTTATTTTTCGAGAGTATTAATTTGATTTTTTTGGTCGTTAATTAAACGAAGCTCAGTCATTTCATAACATGAAGAACAGTTTTTTCAACTATCCAATTATTTTAATCAAATGTCAAACCCATTCAAATACTATAGCAATAAAAAAAGGGAATAGCTGAATTTACATTTTGATTATTTATATTTAAAAAAATATTGATTGGGCGAGGTTGGAATATGGGAATAAGTCTGGGAATTCATACGACTTACGATTTTATACATTCTGTAACACTTCTGCCCATTTCCTTCAGACTTCTATATTTTCATCTCAATAAATTTCCTCGTTTATTTCGATTTATCAATCTAATCTTGACGTTAATAATCATTCATGACAATTGCTATCAGCACATTACCTAGAAGACTTTAAAACTTATCATTGCATTTAGGATTGTAGGATTGAGACATATGGCCATCTTACACCCCTTCTGATTTGGACTTATTTGGCATTCATCCCTTCGCCCAATGCGTAATGCCTTTCTTGCCGTCTGCATCCAAATAGCCGACTCTAGGGGAAAACCATAAGGGTCACTTTAACGACCTCTAAACAGTCAAATAAGATATAAAAATGGTCGAAGGAAACTTCTTGTAAGATCCTGCGGTTAAACAATCGAAATAGCGAAATAATAAAATAACTCATCCATTTCCTAATTGGATGAATCCCTTTTCCCTTTTTTTCCTCAAGTTTTACCAACTTTATCCATTTAGGTTTTACTCGTTTATATCGAATATTATTTTGACAATTTTCCAACCCTGTTTTATTATTTTTATACATCTTTTACTCACAATGCCACATTTAGGTACTCGACAATATTTTTTATTCTATTTTTTATTGGCTTTGAACTACATTTTCTTGTACTTGTATCAGATTTTTGGTTTTATGGAGATAAGATACTATATTTAAAATAAACATGTAGTAGAAAAAACAGCTTATAAATTAAATATTGTTTTTTTAATGAGAAAAACTAGTGTAGAAGAAAAATATAAATATATATATTTTATATATATATATATATATATATATATATATATATATATATATATATATATATATATATATATATATATATATATATATATATATATTTATATATATATAAATATATTTATATATATATATATATATATATATATATATATATATATATATATATATATATATATATATATATATATATATATATATATATATATATATATATATATATATATATATATATATATATATATATATATATATATATATATATATATAATTTTAACAGGATAATTTACATGAAACTTTACTTCAAGGGCGCTTATAAAAACAAAGATGATATTATGATAATTAAAATGATGATCGTTAAAAAATTGTCGTCCTCAATCGGTCTCAAGGCATCGAGTAGCCAGAGCGGAAGGGGATCCCGTAACATATAATATTTCCTAGTATCCATTTTTTGAGAAATACATTTAAATAAATATAATGTCACTAGTAAATAGTGATAAAAAAGCTTTTCTTCCTTGTATTTGTCTCTCGTATCCCTGTGTACTCACCCGATCGGATATAAACGTTCGCCCTTTTTGACAAGACACGAAAATATTACGTCGTATAACGGCTCATTGCGTGATACGTTCAATTACACGCACTTAAGTTAAAAATTAAATCGGAGCTTTTTAATAAAGCTATTTTTTCATCAATTGTCAGAAAAAATATTATTTCGTTTATTACGTTAATTACATTTGTAATTTTTTTATATTTTATTTTACACAAAAGAAATACTTATGTTTGAATTGCGTAAACTTGAACTAAATCAGATTTATACAAAAAAATCAATGGTTCAGTAGAATTGTTAGTCGTGATGTATTTTGCAGATAAAAAAATGAAAATCAGTAAAATAGCTGATTAACAAACTGTCGTGCCCGCTTCCCTACAGGGATAGGCAGAGAAAATATTTAGCCACACCACTGTCTTTGCAAAAATTCTTCACTTTTTCTACAATTATACGTCTCCCCATATATACCCGCCAATATTTCCGACTCCTTCCCCTGTCAACTTTTACGTATTTGAAAAACACATGCAAAGTATTCTTCGGTCCACCTCTGTTTCTATAAACAAATCAATTCACATTTTTTATCGTTTAACAAGTGTATTGAACTACTCAATCATATCTTTTTTTAATTTAATCGAAAATACTTATGTTAGCCTTGCATTCATTCCTTTTTCGCCAAATCTATTTTTAACATCCATACATCAGATCCACCTCCGTGGTGTTATGGTCAGCATATTTAGCTACCGTACTGAAGGTGCCGGGTGTTTTTTCACTGTAATATTTATTTAATATTACTCTGTACTGGTTCCTGAAGCGCAAGAGTGATCACCTTGCCTTCATGTAAGTAATTATCAACATAACACTGCATCAATTCGATGCAGTGCCCTATGCACCATTGGGTGCGGATAAGGGTTTATAATATATCAGAGTTGGTACTACGACTCCGCTGTGCACTGCTCATAAAAGTTCCACTACCAGGCTTTTTAATAATAATGAAATATAATTATTTTATAACTTCTTTGTTTACTAACACTTTCACAATGGCTTGAGAGTTGAATCTGGCATTTCTCCATTCAACGTTTACTTCCTTAAAAGTTTAATCATTATTGAAAGAAATCTTTTATTAGTATAACAAATTACTCTCCGAAATACGTTCCGTCAAGGATTTTTCAACGAATTCCACACTTAAGTAGGGAAAAGAAACTCGTCGAACTCTCCGAATTCCGGAGAATTCGCGTTGTTCGAAGTATCTCTTAACACTGACGCGGTAATACGTAATTACCGTTACGTTAATTGGATTTTTATCTAATCTCAGATAATTGGTCGAACTTTAAATTTACTGATTTTTTTCTCAACTATTAGTAAAGTCGACGTTCTCGTAATAAAACGTTATCAAACTATATTTTAATTATTGTTTCGGCATTAACTTTGTGGTAAGACATGTTAATAATAATAATAATAAAACCCTTATCCGCACCCCAATGGTGCATAGGGCACTGCGTCATATAAACGCAGTGTTATCTTGATCGTTTACACATGAAGGAAAGGTGATTAGCCCTCCGCTTCAGGTACCAGTCCAGGGTAATATTGAATAAATATGACAGTGAAAAAATCACTTATATTTATTTTACCCCCCTTGGGAATCGAACCCGGGACCTCCAGAACGGTAGCCGAGCGTGCTGACCATTACACTACGGAGGCGGACATGTTATAATGATTAAAGAAAACACTTGTTTTATACCACTTGTGTTTTATTACAGACTACTAGTCTCGAAAGTTAAACTTCCATCATTCAGGTCTGTATAATAATTTAAATATAAAATTGTTCTATAAATAAGGAGAGGGGAAAGTTAAAGGGAGGGGGTTTGAAAACAAAGGAAAAATGGAAAGCAAAGATGAAAATTTTTGAAGCAATATATTGTTTAATAAATTATTATTAGAATTTAGGTTTTTCTGGATTTCTAAATTTTCAAAATAATTCATAATTTGGCCTTTATGCGGAACAAGGTGTAATAATTTTAATTTATGAGAGTGGAATGAGTGATTTGTATATATATATTTTGTGATTTTCAAATTCCAAAAATAGTTACTAACAAGACCGCTACGATGTTTTTTAATTCTAATCGTTAAATTTTTCGCGGTTAGGCCTATACATTTCAAAAAAACCATTCCTGATTTTTCAAAAATATACATATTTTTTTGAACATGTATTATTTTGTAATTTATTATTATATTAAAACCAATATTTTTAGCTTTTCCATTTTTTTTTTAGTAAAAATAATTTTAATAAAAAAAAAAAAATAAAAAAAAAAAAAAAAAAGTGGAAAAGCTAAAAATATTGGTTTTAATCTAATAATAAATTAAAAATGCAATTCCATCACGAAGTGTCAGTGGATAATATAAATCTATTATTTTGTGTTAAAAACACATATACCAATGTAAAAAAAATCAATGCGACTTTAAATGTAGACAAATAGGTTTAGTTTCCTCAAATATTTGTTTTAAAATAAAAGTATGTGACCGCAACAAAAGCACATTAATTTAAAAGAAGTCCAGCACTTAGATATATTGTCATTGATCTAAATAGTTCCTAAACACGTTTTCCGAAGGTTTTATCAGCGTATTCTAGTGAATTTGGCATTAATAAATAATTTCATGTAGTATTTCACTGTCATTATTAAGAAATAAGGGTGCGATATTCAGCCAAAAGATGTATTCCATTGCGTGATCAACTGTAATTGAGGGACTAACTCGTAAATTTGAAGATAGAGAAATCGAATAACACATTTCCAAGCGTTTCATTCTTAGTTAAAAATGAATGAAAATTCTTGAAATCTAAAAAGCGCAATGATTTTAGTACATGCTTTGCTTTGAACCGTTTAAAACTTTTATTTTCTTCTGATTTTTTTAAACATTTATTTTTCTGAAAATTTTTTTTACTTGTAATTTATTACTTCTTTAGAAACTGGATTTGTTTCAAGTGATTATGAATGAAATCTTACTTAGAAATAAGATAAAAGTTTGTGCTGACATTTCTTGGTGAAACTGCATTTTCAATAATAAAATAACAATTTCGAAGTTTTTTTCATTTTTTTTTACTGTTTTATTTTTTGTTAATAAAAATGGAATTAACCATTTGGTGGAAATTTTATTATACTAGTTAGAAATGTCTACTGATACTCGTAAAGAGAGTGATATCTATTGTAATAGTACGTTGAAGTATCTTTCATACTAACCGTATATTTTAACCTTATGGACATATCAATAATATAACTAATTAACGTTTAAAAGTATAATCAATTTCTTTCAAAAAAATATAATTTTTAATTTTATTTTTAACCACTTATTATTGATACTTTTTTCTCCAGCCGGGTCCGACAAGAACCTTGTCATCATCAGGGTTAAACATGTACTTATTCTAAAACATCGAAATATTTATATTCATAAACAATTAATGTATCAATGTTTTAGAATAAGTACATGTTTAACTCTTATGATGACAACGTTTTTTTCAAACCCGGTTGGAGAACAAAAAGTACCAATATTCAACACTCATATTCACAAACAATTAATATTTCAATGTTTAAGAATAAGTACATGTTTAACCCTGATGATGACAAGGTTCTTTTCAAAACCGGTTGGAGAACTAAAAGTTCAAATATTTAATATTCATATTCATAAACAATGAATATTTCAATGTTTTAGAAGTGTTTGTTTAACCCTGATGATGACAAAGATTTTTGTTAAAACTGTTTGTAGAACAAAAAGTACCTATATTCCATATTCATATTCATAAACAATGAATATTTCAATGTCTTAGAATTAGTGTATGCTTAACCCTGATGATGACAAAGATTTTTGTTAAAACCGTTTGTAGAACAAAAAGTAGCTATATTCCATATTCATTTTCATAAACAATGAATATTTCAATGTTTTAGAATTAGTACATGTATAACCTAAATGATGACAAAGCTTCTTGTCAAAACCGGTTGGAGTAAAAAGAGTTTTTTTGTTTAATTTATTAAAGTTTATGGATTATACCTCAAAGTTTATACGAAAAACATTTGAGAAATGAATACATTTTGTTTGGAAAAGAGTATTCAAAATTAATTATTTAAAAATATATTTGATTTTTGTCATTGATTTGAATTGATAATAGGATTCAAATTCTTGATCTTTGATTTGTGAGGTAACACTTTACCTTCACAGTTATTCACTGTTCTTCTCGGAACGCTATTTCTAACAAGGTTTCTCTTGTTTCTCAAGTACTAACTAGCCCTTTAGAAATTTAACCTTTTGTGAGCTATCAGCCGTTTCGTAAAACTTTCCTTAGTTAGAAATATTAAAATTTTAATGAGTTTTTGCAAACTTACGAATATCATGTTTCATTAAAAGTTTTAAAAATGTGTAATATTTACATAATTTATTGATTCGGCATAAATTTTATGGAATATTAAGGTAAATCAAATGTTAAAAAATAAATCACTTGTAAAATATCACTTCTGAATTCATTAATGTAAACACTTTGTAGATTTATGTATTAATTTTAAATCAAACACAGATTTTTTGAGTCTACTAAGTTGTATTTTATTAACAAAAACACAAAAAAATATATTGTGACAGTTGTTTCGCCTTGTTAGGGCATTATCAAACGAATGTTAAACGCCAAATCAATAAATCAATAAATTAAACGCCAAATCAATAAATACTATGTAGATTTTTCTATTTGAATTTTATTTGACCAGCTTCATAATTTACGTGGAAAAAACTACACAGTTGTTATAATGTTCTATAAAATGCAGTTCCACCAAAAAATGTCAAAACAAAAGTTAAATCTAATAAAAAGTACAATTATTATTTCACATAAGTTTTTTTGTCATTATTCGAATAAGGGTTAACTCATCATTCGTTCCAATATTTGATTACTATGTTACTTGACTTATTCTTCAAATAAAAGTTCACTGTAAGAGCTATTTACAAAACGCTTTTCACTCATAAAAGAAACCTTTGTCTCATTGATTTATCTCTTCAATTATCTGTGAGAGTAACCACTTTTTCCATTAACCGAAATTGAATTACAAATATTCGAGCATTCCTTTTCACAAGTGTATAATTTAAAGTTTTCAAGATACGCACTTTTGAAAGTTTTATTTGATTTAAGACAACTATGAACTACAATATTTACTCAAATTGATGTTTTAAACGTACGTCTATTGAGGAATATGGAAGTCTGTGGATATTTATAGAGATTACGGCCCTTAATCACTTAAGTTCAATCATTTTATTTATTGATGAGACTTTGCTGTAATATCAATCCATTTTTAAGTTTTACTTCGTAAATACGGCTGTTTTAAAAAATATATTCAGAGACTTATTTTGATGCATTAAAATAAATAAATACATAAAAATAAGAAACTGCTCCTACCTTCATTATTATTCAACGCCAGAAGGACACAAATCTAAAATTAGATTTTGATTCACATACGGTGTTTAAAAATTATGCGGAATGCATCGAAACACGTGTCATAAAAAAGGCAAAGCAAGTAAAACTGAGGTAAAATTACCACTTAATAAACTTGTTTAACGGTCATCAATTTGATTTAAATAATCATATCTATCGATTTTTCTAGATGTATAAATAATTTATAAATACCCATACACGCGTGAATGCGATATCTTACAAAGTTTTGTTTTAAGTATGGTATTGGCAAGGGGCATGTGGTGGTTAAAAAGGGATGCTGTTTGAAAAGTAAATTTGAATATTAAACTTAAAAGGTGTAAAATGCACAAAACTATAAACATATACAAAACTCAACGGTAGTCTTTTTAGTCTTCATATTTACTAAGTAAGAATAAACTTTTTTTTTTCAATCTTTGTAGTCAATTATCTATATTAAATCTCATTATATATGAAAAGGATTTTTTTATTATTTGGATGTATTTTTCAGAAACCGGTACTTTTTGCCTTCAGGACATCACTAAATACTTAAAATAGATGCACAGACAAAGTCACTGTTGTATAAAGCTCTTATTTGATCCTAACGGCAGCATCTATCCGAGTGATAAGCTTTCTAAAGCTAAATTACTAAACAAACTTTCGATATGCAGGAACGAAAATAGGTACCTACATAAGAATAACTTTAAAGCGTGGTTTTATCGCGTACTTTGAATATTCACAGTTTAATTTCACTGCCTATATTGAATGTCTGAGACACTTCGTATTATTTTTTAATCCGATATGGAGGTGTCATGTTTGATATGCACCGATTTACATAAGAAAAATTTTAAGATGTAAAATTGAAGTTCGTTTCAGTTTTTGTGTTGGAAAAATAATAATATACATTCAAAATAAGTACAACATTTTGAGTGTGTCCAAATACTTGTTCACAAAATCTGGATTATCTCCAATTACAGGAGTTATTTTCATATTATTTTTTGACATCTCATCAAAGATGAAGAAGAATATGGAAGTCTGGGCATTTACGGGGCTGATGACCGTCATAGGCTGGTTAAGGTGATCACTTTGCACACGTGTAACATACAGCTTCTTTACATCTCACCAATAGATGTCTCTAGTGAATTTCTAGTGATTCAAGAACAAGGTTTCTAAATTGGTTCATATATATATATATATAGAACTTCCAAGAATTTGATTAGTGTGATTGTCAATAATGGGTAGAATCGGTGAATGTTACACGTGTGTAAAGTGATCACTTAAACCAGGCTATGACGGTCGTCAGCCCCGTAAATGCCCAGACTTCCATATTCTTCTTCATCTTTGATGAGATGTCAAAAAATAATATTTCAAAATAAGTCATTATATTTTTTTAACGAGTAAATACAAAGTGTAATATAATTATAATTTATAAAAAGGTTGGTACACAAGATTTTTCACACAAATTTATTCGTAATAACCTCATAAATGACGACATAAATAAAAGGTCACGCGTTTATTTATTTATTGGATTCTAATAAAAAATTATCAATTACCACATATTGAATAGCGCTTAATCAAATTCGAGGGTTCTTGAAATTATTCAAATTGATTCTTCAATCTGTCAGTATGAAGAGGTGTCACAGTGTACGTGGAATTGAACGCTACATTTATTCATTCAAATCAAAGCCTTCGTTTGATGTTTTAGGTTGAACGATTTATTCATAAAATGGCATGAATTCAATTTAATTTGAATTACTTATAGAATTGATTACACGAAAATATTACTTCAGACTGTAACTCTTTTAATTATTGAAATGTTTTTTATTAGTTCTTTAAGACACTATAAACTTCAAAAAACAAATAAAACTCAATCTTTGTTTTTAATCACATTAATTTTGTTACTATTTCTCCAACTGGTTTCAACAAATACCTGTTTTTCTTTGGGGATGGATAAATATGAAACGGTATCTTTACATTTCTGGTGAAGACAAGGTATTTGTTAAAGTTTGTTGGAAAAATAGTACCCAAATGTAAGTGGTTACAAATAATAATAATAATTGTTTTTCCTACTTAATAAAGCGGTTTGGTGGAAATTTAGCCATATTTTGTTTACAAAAACAAAGTGTGTAATGTAACAATAAAAAAACATAATAATTTACTTTTCGTATTTATTTTTCATCATTCATTTCAGTAACAAATACTAACAATTTCATATTTACAAATCAAAAATGTTTTCTTGTATGAGGCAATGTTTGACAATATTTTTTTATTAAATTATCTGATTATTAATTTGTCTTTTAAATCGTCCTATTATCGTTGACAAGGCCAAATGAATGGATCCTTTTCAAAATAACCTTCCTTTTTCATCCAACTTTTCTTTTCTTTTGTACACAATTTCTTTATTCAATATCTTTATAGTCAGGTTAAAGAGCTTTAGTGAGTAATATTCCTTAAAGTTATTTTGACCAGACGTGTATATATTTGATTTTGTTTGAGATGTTTCTGTGTTTTTGATCCTTAATTCTAACATATAATAAACATCGTTATTTTAATATGCTTCCGTTTAAAAAAGGATGTATTTTATTTGTTATCGTCCCTGTTATTTAATTCATATTTTTCCATATTTCTCTCTCCACATGTGTTATTTATTTTTCTAAAATTTTTGTTTCATATTTGTATGAATAAATTTCCAATAAACTGTCTAATTGATTTTTTCTTTGTTTCAGGTTTTTAATGGATTTTGAAGAAGAAGATAAAATCTTGAAATAAATATTGGAAATAAATAAAGCGCTTAAAAATCATACAAATTAAAATTAAAACAAATATTGAATTTCAAAAGTACACAATTAATTTATATTTTTCATAAAACATATTCTTATAGATTCGTGATAAAATATAACATAGTGTATTTTTTATTTTTTTATATTTTTGTTTAAAATTCAATAATAAAAAATAGGTAGATAAATAAAATATAAATGGTCAATCGTTATAAATTTTGGTCACCGCAGTAGATTCAATCACAAAATTGTTTCATCTTGTGATAAAGCCATTTGTGGTTGTGATTTATCTTCAATTTCCAAGAAAGTGTTTGATCAAACACCTCAATGGTATCGTGACCACAAAAACCACAAATGTGATTATACAAAATAGGCCCTTTTGACCGTGCGCTCAGTAAACACGGTTATTGTGCCTTGTAACCAAACAATCGTTAAAATTTAACTGTCAGGGGAGACCTGGCTACATAAATACACATTTTAAGATTAAATATAATATAAAAAAATATACATTTGCAAGTTCTTTAAAAATTATTTACATGTTTAAATCATTTCTCAGCAAAACATCGTAAACTTTGATAACGTAGACACATATTTTAATTCAATTAAACTTTTAAAATAAACAAAGGCAAGATTTTGAAAAAATGTGCTTTTCAGACCATGAGAAAAAAATATATGAGGAGTTGAGTTTTTTTTTCATCAAAATCATATTTGAAAAATTACCTTTTACTGAATTCTGGGTTGGACTTCCATAATATCTTGTTAATAGTAATATCTTCCATAATAGTGAGAGAGATGGTCTTCATTACTTAACGCTTACTCCTTTCAACAACGTCATATATCAACAAACTTGATTTTTCAGGAGATCGTTTTTAATGTTTAAAAATATAATAAGATGTACTAAAAATAAGTTCAAGCCACGTCTTGAACTTTTTACTGTGCAAAAGATCTTTTTAGATAAAGCCTGAATGTTTTTTTCTCCATTTGAAAAATATTTAGTATATTTTAGAAAATAACTAAGCAATACCTTTTCTTCAAAATGCAAAAACAACACTTTCTGCCCTGTAGCGGGTAAATATTAAGTTGAAAATATGCCGCTTTTACTGGGATAAAGTAAATTTTCTGGGCATTTTGAAAACATGGACAACTGAAAATTTACAACTTTTGATATATGACGTTGTTGAAAGGAGTGAGCGATATATACAAATACTACTTATGTATATTTCGGATACTACCTTATTGCCTTAATTATATGTCTACAAATTCTGGGGTTTTCTCCACTTAAAAGTTATTTATATTCGTATGGTAACATAGATGAAGAATAACATAGAAGCTTGAGCATACAACATATCATAGACTGGTTTGAAGCGATAACTTTATAAACGTGTTCATAAATATACACCATTTTATTTTTGATTGGCGACTACATACTACTCAAATTTTGGAAGTCACTTTTTAGCACTTGCTACTTCTTTGACACCATCTTTATTTGAGTAAAGCATTTTCTAAGACCTTTACAGAATGTACATACAAATTCTTCCAGAATAAATTATTATGATTTAACTATTTATCTACATAAAAATATTACATTCAAATTTTACATCTCTAGTGCCCTAAAAATTAATTGTGCAGGGGTTTGATACGCTAATGACCTAAATAAAATAGTAAAAAAATTGTTTTATATTTTATGTACAGTCATTCACAAAATGAATTTGTCAATATTCAGCGTACTTAAATATCTTTATTATGTAAGCATTAATTTTTATGGCGACATAATTTTGGAATTTAGGGATATAAAAAAATGTGAAATACTATAATAACTCGTATGAAGGTTTCTTCGATCACACATTGATATATCATGCGTAGAGTGAATAATCCAATTTCTGATAAAACAAATGCAGAAAAACATTTGTTGCTGTGGTTCTAATAAGAGCAAATATGACAATACGTTTCAGTCTGCCTTTTTAAAAAATGTTTTACAAAAATGAAATTCTCTGTTATCTCCCGAGGAATATTTATCATTAAGAACGATTTGAATTCTATTTCTTAGGAAACAAAAAGATGCCTTAATTTTAAAGTCATCATTCGTTTAATTAACAATTCAAATTTAAATCTGCACAACTTGCTACGTTCGAATCGAATAAATTTTAAGATAATTGGTCTGATTCGCCTAGCTTCCCCTCCGGATGAGGTTTCTTTGTACATTGTTAGTTATTATAAAATATTGGATCCAGCGAACCATTAACGAAAAAAATTAGCTGCTTTAAAAGTATAACCTTATTTTTTACAAACAGTAATCACCATCTTTTTTATGATTGTTTATTTTCTATTCTTTTTAACAGAATCCAAAATCAAACTCAGGAAAAAAACGCATATTACTAAATTCGTAGTGGGTTATTAAGTATATAATAAAAAAAAAATCATAATAAATTTAATGTCTAACTAAAGTATTTTTTTTATAGTTTTGCACTCTTTTATTTTATTTAACCAGTAACTGAGTTGTGTCATCTAGTCTGATGATGTTGGTAACGACAAAAACCGGTAAGTGGTCAAATATAAATAACTCTTAAGTGGAGAAACCCAGATTTGTAAACAAGGATTTGGAAACAATTAAAATATTGTACATCTCCAATATGTACAATATCTTGACCCACCCTAGGAATCGAACCCGGAACCTCTCGTATGGTAGCCCAACCGCTTCACTGTGAAGGTGGAAGGAATAATTATTTTAAAAAAAATATAATTTAATAAATCAATTAAAAATATGTGCGTTTTTTCAGTACCAGTAAAATAGTGCTACGATTTGAAAAAAAGAATGGTTCATTAGTTGTTGGTTCAAATAATTTTTAGTCGTCGAACAAAAAATATAAAAATGATAGTGAGATTAAAGTGTGGACGAGTCGATATGAGGAGAGGAATTTGGAGTTTGGAGACGATGCTGGTCCTGATGCTGCTTCTCCAAGTGGGAGACGCCAGGGCGAAGGGGTACCTGGATGCAGAGGATATCATCAGCGACCTAGATAAACCAAGTAAGTGAATGTTTTTTCATCCCCAAAGTATTTTTAAATGTCATTAAAATAGTATATCTACAAAAGCTACTCTGTTAATATATTTTTGTTCGAAAGTGTAATTTTATATTCTAAAGAAAAAAAATGTTTGAAAAAAAAAAGGATCATGACACCATACAGTATGAATTATTTATATTTATAAATACAATAAATACAAGGCTAAGATTTTAGGTATTCTTTTAAAACATATTTACGCATTAATTTGAAAAATCATATTATGATAATCAGATTTTATCGAGTAAATCGGAGGTATTATTTATATATAAACAGCGCGTGAAGAGTGTGCGGGAACCGCGACACTATATTCGCATCTCACTCTTGCATACATGCACTGTATAAGCGTGAGGAGCTCAAAGCTCAATGTTCTCTAGCTAGCGGTCAGTAGCTCTTGAGCTCCTGACAAGAGCGGGCCTATGCTTGTTTCGTGAGCGTTGTCATATGGTTTTTTAATGTTTTCAGCAAATAAATCTGACTATCTAGTAAGAATTCATATTGATGTAAATTATTTTATTTTATTTTATCATTCATATGGCACCGACAAGCGCTGCGCGCCGGCGCCGTAGCGTAGTTGGGTAAACGCTCGACTGCGGAACAGGCGTCACGTCAAAACTTCAAAAATAATTGTATTATGTTTTAATTGTAAAATCTCTGTTTTATTTAACAATTAATAAATAAATAAAAATGGGGTTCTACAAATAAAACGCCAAATCAATAAATAAAATAATTGTTTTTAGCGGTGAAGTTTTCACAATGATCTTCCCTATCCAACATCCTAATAGTTTTACGTACAGAAATCCTCTTTAAGAATAGGCTTTGGGGGTCATTCCTTTAAGAAAAAACATAATTCCGAATTAATGATATAAAAAAATGTGCTCTCATTGATATTTCGCGTGCCGAGGACATATTTTATAGTATTTACTTATTTAAAAAACTTTTTGAAAGTAAATTTATATTTTTAACATCTCAACGTAGATGAAGATGAATATTGAGTTCTGGGTTTATGACCTGTCTTATTGGGGCTTATGACCTGTCAAAACCTGGTAAAAACATTACACACTTCCAACATTCACCATTCTACCCATTTTGAGTATCTCTAAATACTTGTTCACAAATCTGGGTTGTCTCTAGTAAATAGATGTAAATAGGCTCTAGTGTACTCACGTGTACGGTGTCATGAGATTAATGATAAATATAGGAGTACCAAAAATTAATTAGGGTGAATGTTGCACGTGTGTAAAATGATCACTTAATCAGCCCATGACAGGTCATAAACCCTGTAAATACTCAGACTTCCATATTGTTCTTCACCTATGTTGAGATGTCAAAAATACGCATAGTGCTAATGTTGTTTTACAAGCCCATATCGGTAGTGTAATGGTAAAGGGTTATATCTGTCAATTTTTTCATTTTCTAAGTTTGTTCCACAAAATTTCTAAAATAGTGTATTCCATAATCTGGCAAAAGGATATAGCTGTAGTTGCAACACTTATTTAGTTTTTTAAGATTTGTACATATGCCATCCGAAAAAAAAAATTACAAGTTTGTTTTTGCTCTCCTCTAAAATTTGGTCTGAGACAGATATACCCCTTTGCCTTTAAACTACCGATATAAACCCACAGTTTTATCATTTATCAATATAATAATTTGACGAACTCCTCACGCTTGAGACATACTAATCACTGTAATAATAGGGTATCCAATGCCTATTTATAAACACATTGAATATGTAACAAAACACAATACTATCGACAACAGCTTTAAACCATCAAGAACGAGTTTCTGAGACCTTAGCGATTTAACACTGAATGTGTTATTATAATCGTTATGACACGGTGAAAAGCTGTTAGAGAGATATTAACTCGATAATCGATTATGATAAAACGATTACTCTAGGTGCAAACGCTCATTTCAACATCGTTTGAAACTGTTTGTAATTTATAAAATAATATGGACTAAAGGTGAAATAATGAAAGGGATACGTAAATGATCAAGAATTTATAATATAAAACAGTTTTTTTTCTATTTTTGTTTGTATATTATGTTAATATAGATTTTTAAAAACGTATGTTAAAAAAACTCTACCGACAGACATAAGCAGGCTTTGTGAGTCACTGCAAATATTATATGTTAATTATTTTTATGAATCTATAAATGAATATAAATACATATGTGTGAAAAATATAAATATATATTTAACAAATTAATGAAATAAAAAATCTCATCAATTGATTTGGCAGTCACTATGTGGGAATATCTAAATTTTATTTGAATTTTACCACCATTATTTTTAAAAATCCCGCATCATTTTAAAACCAAATGGTGTGGAATTTACCGAGATACGTGTCGCAGTAAATTTTTTAAAAAGTGGTATATACCAGGTAAAATTTAAATTTATAATGAAAAATAATCTTAAAATATAAAATTATATATACTAGTGATGTGTTAAAGAAAAATAACTTTTCATTTAATGCAACTTAATTATATTATATCCTATATGAAGCATACGGAATCTACAAAACCTTCAGGTTCTTCAGTCATCTGTCAGCCCCCTTACATCACTCAAGTCAGGTCCGTGACCCAAAGTTCAGACGACAACTGCCGACGGATTGTCAGCAGTGGACGTCCTGGGCGGTGGGAACCTGATGCCTTGTAAAAGAGGCAAGCTTTAAGAGCTCTCGGGAGGCATACGAAGCCTATGGTCTAGCCAACTGAATTGAATTTTCTTGGCGACAGTTTTGACCATGGGTTGATACATCAGCAGTTGTCTTTCATGGGAAAAATATCGGCAATGAAATGTTTTAAAAATCTAATTTTAAAAAAATAATCTGATGATAAAATATATCTACGTGTATTTGTTTATTTGTTTATTTTTCAAAACATATTACATACACAGTTAATATGTAAAGCATTCCTGACGAGTTATTTCTATTTCTCATTTTGGGACATGGGATTAAGGTTAACAAGACTGGAATACAAA
Organism: Brachycentrus maculatus; assembly: GCF_059751285.1. Classification (NCBI taxonomy): domain Eukaryota; kingdom Metazoa; phylum Arthropoda; class Insecta; order Trichoptera; family Brachycentridae; genus Brachycentrus; species Brachycentrus maculatus. Next base: position 423,988 of record NW_028281391.1, on the reverse strand, counting down.
TAATAAAGCTACAAAAAAGATTTTTTTTTAAAAGCAAAACTAATACATGGCAAAATATAAAAACAATAAACAGGTAAAATAAATTGGCATAATAAACATATTTGAAATAAATAAATGAGAAAAAATTAGGTAAGAAGCATATTAAAAATAAGTAAATGAGAAAATATAAAAAAATTAGCATATACCGCTCACTCCTTTTAAGAACGTCATAAATCAAAAAACTTGATTTTTCAGGAGAACGTTTTTAAAGTTTAAAAATATAACACAATGTATTAAAAATAAATATCATACCACTGATTGAGCTTTTTACTGTGCACCAGATTTTTTTAGGTAAAACCTGAAGGTTTTTTCTCCATTTGAAAAATATTTAGTTTTTTTTAAATAATAATTCAACAATACATTTTCTTCAAAATACAAAAACAACACTTTCTGCCCTGTAGCGGGTAAATATTAAGTTAAAAATATGCCTCTTTTGCTGGGATATAGTACATTTTCTGGGCATTCCGAAAACATGCACAACTGAAAATTGACAATTTTTTATTAATGACGTTCTTGAAAGGAGTGAGCGATATAAGCAATCAAAACGTCACCAAATATTGTTTTGAATTCTAACCGCAAAGATTTTGTATTTTAGGTCCCTTATGGGTTTAAACGAATTTTACCGATTCACCAAAAAAAGATTTCCTTCTCAGGATTTCGCAAAAGAATCAAATAAGTTGAAGCGAAAGTTTTAGATGTTCACATTGATAACTTAGTTGGGAAGCAAATCCCAAACTACTCTGATTTCTGAAAGTTTCTTCGATTCCTTACAACCATTACATGATATATGTACGAGTATATTGTTGACCTTTGTCGTTGCTTTTGATGATTTTTTAAGTGAAACTTCTTATGCGGCGATTCAAATCGATAATTGAACGAGAATTGAGAGTGAAATCTCAAGGACGCGTCACGTTTATACGGCACGAATTTCGTTAGGCGAGAGAGAATGCCGCATGCCCCACATGATCTATCCAACTTGCCTTTTTTTAAAGCATCAGGCTGTCTCGTGAAGAGATGCATGAATGTGGAAAAGGCGAAAAATGGCTGCAGAGACAGAGTGGCATTATTTTCCATTCCCTCTGTCTTTTCCAAGAAGTCGTTTTCTAGTAGGTATGTTAAATTATCCAAATTCGGGTCTTGCATACAAATAAAATGGTCTCTGCAAAATAAATATTTTCTTAAATCAATCATAGATGACTGTTATTTACTCAATCACGGAACGTCAAGAGACTTATCATATGTGTATAGTTATGAAAGTTGAGTAGTGTGGTTGTCAATTACGGGTATAATGTTGAATGTTACACGCGTGTAAAGTGATTACATAACCAACATATGATACGTCGTAAGCCTTGTAACTACCCAGACTTTCAAATCTTTCTTTAAACTTGTTGATATATCAAAAATTTAATAAATAGGGGGTTGAATTAATTCTCGCCGTTTTTTGTAGTATTTTGAATTGAAAATATATATTTTTTTAAAAGTAAGAATTTATTCAAAGTATTGCCCTTCTTTCTCGACTACTTTGGCCCATCTTTCAGGAAGAAGTCGTAATCCCCTATAAAAGAAAACCTTGTCTTATGAGGCAATCCAATTTCAACCCATAACTCGACTTCTCGATAACTTTTGAAAATTTATCTCGATAATCCATGCTGCATGGTCCAAAACAGATGATAATCGGATGGTGCGATGCCAGAAGAGTAGGGCGGGTGTGACAGAACCTCCCAGCCGAAGGAGTTTATCTGTTCTTTTACCACTTTGGCAACATGAGGGCGCGCGTTGTCGTGCAGAATGAGAATTGACTCGTGCCTGGCTGCGTATTCTGGACGTTTTTCTTCAATTGCTGTTTTCAGTTTGATCATTTGCTGCTTGTAAACCTCTGCTGTGACTGTTTGGCCTGCTTTGAGAAGCTTGAAAAAAATTACTCCTTGCTGATCCCACCAAATGCAAAGCATCGTTTTTGAGCCGTGAATGTTGCGTTTTGCAATGCTGGCTTCAGCAGGGAGTGGCTGACCTGGCTGGCAGATGACGAAGAAGATTCACTTCTCATCGCTGGTGATGACGCGATGCAAAAAACATTTTCTGTGATGCCGTTGCAAGAGTGAATCACACATACAAAGTCGCCTTTCCATATCTATCTCCTTCAGAGCATACGGGACCCAGTTTCCCTGCCGATGAACGAGGCCCATAACCTTAATTTTGAGGCGGTTGAAAGTGCCACGTGAGTGTTTGAGGCAGCGGGGGACAGGAAAACAAAAAAACGAAAGGAATCAATTTAAATCACAGAGAAATATTAGATTTTTATAAACGGCGAGAGCTAATTCAACCCCCTAATAAATGATTAATTATTATTTTAAGTAATTGAATTTTTTTTAAAGCATTGTTAACTTTAAGGTGTGGTAATAAAATACTCTCCTTATCGTCCATTGTTTACTTAGTGTAACACAACTTGAAAAAAAATATATGTTCTTCTTTTATTAAATTATTCTTCATCAATGTTGAGATGTGAAAAAATACATGTATTTTTAACCCCTCCCCCCTAAGCATCGAACCCGAGACCACCAGCATAGTAGCCAAATGTGCTAGCTACTACACTATTGACGTAGGACAAGGAATGAATGCTTACAAGAAATAAAAATTCACCTTACATAAAATAAATCAAATAATGTATCAAAACCACTCATACGCTCCGTCCGTTACTGAGGCTTCTTGCCAACTTGACAAAATATTAAATGGTCCTTTTTGTCCCCTTCTCCCCCAATACCCATTGAAAACCTTTTTTTATTTTCTATAGACAGGTTTTCAGGTTTTCAGGACCGACTGAAGCTCCTGAAAGTGTTTACTTAGCATTAGGCCCCGATGTGACAACGTTGATTCCGCAGATTTCATTTGTCATTGGTCCTTTATTTATTTTCCGCTACGAATTTATGACAAACTTATTTACCCTCGTGTTTTTATAACGGAAACCGAATGTTTTTTCGCCGTTATCAGCAGGTCTCTTGACGTTAGTTTGTCCAACTTGGGTGATTCAGTACAAACACGACAAGATTTGGGATGGAAAGCTCATTGGAACGGAGTCGAAATAATATCTTTTTAAAAGCTCCCGAAAACCTAATGCCATTTTTGATCTCAAACAAAAACATCCTTAAACAAGACATATTTGTTTTTCATTATGATCTTACAAAGAAAAAAAAAACATGCTTTTAAAGATAGTTTTAACTACATGATAAATAAACAACTATTTTTTGTTACATCCCTTGAGTTTTTATTCATATATACGAGTATGCGTAACGTTTTTTAGTCTTCTCAATAAAATATCAAGTAAATATGTTTTTACTCTTTTATTTTATTTGACTTAAGATCGGGTTTTGTCGTTAGCGAAACCATCAGTCTAGTATCAGTAACGACAAACTAACTTACTCGTATGAATAAACTATAGATGCATTATTCTTACATCTAGAGATGTTCAAACTATGGTCAAGATATGGTTTAATTTTTACCGTTTTTCCAATTTTTACCCATAAAAATATATAATTTTCTTATAATTAAAAACAAACTTGGTTTTTATTATATATATTATAATTTTACGTTTTGTTGACATATGAAAGCGATTATTTTAAAGATAAACTCTATCTAATTAAAAAATATATTTTTAAATTTAAGTTTTGAAAAAATAATAGAATTTTACCACGAAGTGACTGCCAAATCAATTAATGAAATAAAATAAATATTTTTGAAATAAAAATTCACCACGAAATCAATGGAAATGAGAAAACGTTAAGTGGTTTTAGGTTTCTCATTTTTTTGTGTCAAAAACAATATTTTTTTAATATTTGCAAAAATATGTTTTGAAAGAAGATGGTTTTCACAAGGGAATAAACTCCATCCTCTTCCACAAAATTCATTACTGAATTTTAAAAAAATATAAAAGAAAAATTCTGAGTAAACTGGTGACATCTGTTGGCATTTAAAAAAAATTCTCACGGTAAGAAATCCACCCAAATTCTAACTTATATGATTAAAATTGACTTCTTAATGGTCGTGGAAAAATAGACACGATGAAAAAGGCAGAATTAAATGATAAAAGGAAAAATAACGTTGTATTATGATGGATTGGAGTTTTTTTCGTTTATACACATTGACTATCTTTGATCCTTTTACATACTTTCAGACTGGAGTTTTACTTAGTTTAGAAGACCCTAATTAAAAACGATCTATCAAAGTCAAGAAATGTTTACACTCCATCCCTAAGAGTGACCACTCCAGCTGGTTACGTAACTTGATAATATAACTTGTAAAAACTAAGTTTCTTATTTGAGGAACTCACTGTTGCCAAGTTTCCTTGTTTCAAGTAAAATTATATTATATCATTTAATAACTTTCAATAAAACCACTTTTTGTATTAAATCTTGATATTTAATGAAACTTGCGATTCGAATTTTTTTTCGTGTTTATTTGTCATTTCAAATAATTTTCAAATGAACTCAGAAATGTTTCAAATACGGTAGTCGAATATTTCTAGTTTAATAAATAAAATCAAGAACTAACGAAATTTATAAATTTTACTCAATAAAACCTCAATGTGTGTTAAGCTTTTAATTTTTTGTTGGTGCATAAATTGAATTCAATAGGTTTCTAGCTACAATAAAAAGAATCATTGAAGATTTAAAATATCTTGGTTCGTAATTATAAAAGTATTGAAAAAGTTTATTATTATCAAGAAAGAATAAAAATATATTGAAATACGAGCTACGTTATTATTGATAATTTATTATTTATAGATTTTTTTACCGAAATGACAGTATATGACTACTTACCAAGATTTTGAGATACTTATAAAAATATAAATTACCAGTTTTCATTTGAAATGGTTGAAATGGTTTCATTTGAAATTTCAAATGAAAATGGTATTTTCTGGCGTTTCTCGTGTGTGTGATTATAATCCGGGATTCGGATCTCACATACTAATAAAAGAGTTTCTGCTTAATAAAAAGCTTCTTTACATCTCACCAATAGATGTCTTTAGTGAAGTTTTAGTGATTCATGAACAAGGTTTCTAAATTAGTTCATATATATAGAACTTCCAAGAATTTGAGTAGTGTGGTTGTCAATAATGGGTAGAATTGGTGAATGTTACACGTGTGTAAAGTGATCACTTAAACCAGCCTATGACGGTCGTAAGCCCCGTAAATGCCCAGACTTCCATATTCTTCTTCATCTTTGATGAGATGTCAAAAAAAAAATAATAATAATATAAATTACCACTTCTCCGTTCGTAATTTCATAAGTAAAATTGCTGTCGCGGACTCTTACTTAAAGGTAGTGGGTGCAAACGCACCCTACTACAACTTGATACCTTTTTTAAATAAAGGGCTGCTAAGGCCAATAAAAATATGGGAAATGGAAACATATGGGTACAGTAAAAATGCATTTTTCTGTTTATAACATTCCTTTAAAATTAATATTAAGAGAAATTTAGTATGAGAGAAACAAGGAAAAAAGAAGGAAAGAGAGAGAGAGAGAGAGAATCTCAGTAGAAATACAGCATAACAACATTCGCATAAATATAAGCAAAAAATCTCAGGATAAAAACGTAAATAATCACAAAACACAGTGATAAATATTGCTTACATAACGCGTGATACCTCAACTGTTTATATATACCATCTGACCTGTACATTCGCGACACTATCTTATCGGTTCGTATCGTAATATTAACGTTGTTATGTAATGTATGTTAATGTTGCACACTTTTGCTCCACTCCCGTGGCGTCAGAATGTATCTATCTTTCTCTTTTCTTCTGTGTTATATCTTTCATCTCTATAATGTAACGAAATGAGCCTTACAAACGTAAAATTTAAATTCCTCGATTCTTTTCCAACTATTTATTATAGAATCGACGCCTTAGAAGTTTGACTTCAAAAAATTAATATTATAAGCTTACGCAAAATTTAAATGATTTTTCAATTTATTGCATTAATTTTATAAAATAATAAATAATCATTAGATCGTCGGGAGAAGTTAAAACCGATCCTTAAGTACTTTGTCCAAAGTTCGTTTGTTAGTCTGGAATTGTTCGACTTTGTTTCGTATTCTTTGGTCGGTGTATATAAATTTCACTGGAAGCCAAACCAGGGGCGGTGCATGAAGCAATAAACAAACTTTCTTTTTCCTCGCATTTACGATTTGTGAAAAGTTCCGTCGTACACAATTATATTTATAGACTCCTCACGGGAGTTGGATGGCTGCAGCTAGAGTAATTAATTTTCAGTGCATTTCGGAAGAGAGAACATCGCAACATACATTAAAGGAATAATTTTAAAAGGTACACTTATAGATAATATTAACTTATTTAAAAAAATGCGGTATGATATTAATCTGAGCTGAAATAGAAACACTTAAAAAAAAATACAGTAAAGTTAGTCTGTATAACCACTCACCGTACGGTTAGTGGTCGTATACAAACATTGCCATACATAGTTTTCGTAAAAAATTCTAATAATTACCATAATTTGTTATAAATGCTATCAACCAGACTTCCATAATCTTCTTCATCTTTGATGAGATGTCAAAAAATAATATGAAAATAACTCCTGTAATTGGAAATAATCCAGATTTTGTGAACAAGTATTTGGACACACTCAAAATGTTGTAAATAAATTATCTGATCACATTATAAGCTTAAATAATAAAAATGAAAATTGTATTTTCTGGCGTTTCTCATATATGTGATTGAAATCCAGGATTTGGACCTCACATACCAATAAAAGAGTTTCTGCTTAGTAAAAAGCTTCTTTACATCTCACCAATAGATGTCTCTAGTGAAGTTCTTGTGATTCAAGAATAAGGTTTCTAAATTGGTTCATATATATATGTAGAACTTCCAAGAATTTGAGTAGTGTGGTTGTCAATAATGGGTAGAGTTGGTGAATGTTACACGTGTGTAAAGTGATCACTTAAACCAGCCTGTGACGGTCGTCAGCCCCGTAAATGCCCAGACTTCCATATTCTTCTTCATCTTTGATGAGATGTCAAAAAAATATGAAAATTACTCGTGTAATTGGAGATAATCCAGATTTTGTGAACAAGTATTTGGACACACTCAAAATGTTGGAAATGCTATCAATATCAAAAATAATAAAAAAATTAGTAAAAAGTATCAAAATTCAAAATATATTTAAAAATATATTTTTAATAATTTTAGTAGAATTATAAACATTAATTTATTGACAATGATCGTAATGCCCTCAATAAAAATGAAATACTGTATTTTTATATTTATTTAATTTCAATAGTCATTTAGAGAAATATTTGTGTTTTTATTATAATTAAAAATATTTTAATTTAATACTATTTTTGGAAGTATAAGCGATTCATTATTTAGAGAAATAACTTATTTGTCTCATTCTAACCCTTATCCGCCCTAAATCAAATACCGTTAAATACAAGAAGGAAAGGTGATCAGTCCCGTCCTTCAGTTTTCATTCCAGAGTTATATCGAATATATATGAGATTTTAAATTTAATTCTATTTATTTTTACCCCCCTAAAAATTGAGCTGGGGACTTCTCAAATGCGTTGGTCACACTACGGAGGCGAATACAAAAATAAGTACAAATAACAAAGGGTTAAAAAAATTCATTATTTCATTCGGCAGTCACTTTGTGGCCGTGACACATCACATCTATTTTTCATTTTAGTTTCAAATGCCATTTTTCCTAAAAATCCATTATGACACGTGTTTTGATGTATTTCACATCTTTAATGGTCTTCAAAAATTATGCGGAATGCATCGAAATACATGTTACAATAGATTTTAAGAAACAGTGGTATTAACCAAGCAAAACTTAAATTAAGTTTCATTTTCTTCTTCTTCATCTGTATCGAGATGTCAATATAAATTTAATCCTAAATTAACAAGCCTAGAATAGTTAATAAAAATTTGTACACATTTCAAACATGAGTTTATTTCGCATCATTTTAAAGACCAAATGGATTTTTGAAAATAACGTAGAATACATCGAAACACGTGACACAATAGATTTTAAGAAAATGTGGTATTAACCAATTAAAACTTAAATCAAAAATTAAATAAAAAGTAACTTACCCTGTTTGCGGTTTAATTATATGTCGTATGTTTAATACTATTCTATATTAAACAGAAACGCTTTTACGTAATTTTGTCTTAATTTGTCAGTGTTGAGTGTTTGCCATTTTGTGGACTCTAAACTCAATTTGACAACAGAAATTATGTAAGAGGATCGTGACAAAGTCGGTAAGAATTAGTTTTCAACTCTATTTTGTATATTCATCTAAGTTGTTGAAGTGAGTAGTATACTGAAGTTATAATTAGTAACTTAATATTATTCTTATATGAACTTAAGTTTATAATATACAATATATACATATTGTATATTATAAAATTTAAGTTAATAGTTAATATGTCCGCCTCCGTAGTGTAATGGTCAGCATGCTCGCCTACCGTTCTGGAGGTCCCAGGTTCGATTCCCAGGGGGGTTTAATAAATATAAGTGTTTTTTTTAATCTAATATTTACTCAATATTACACTGGACTGGTACCTGAAGTGGAGGGCTGATCACCTTTCCTTCATGTGTAATCGATCGAGATAACACTGCGTTTGTATGAAGCAGTGCCCTATGCACCATCGGGGTGCGGTACGGGATTTATTATTACGTAATTGGAAAAAGGAGCAGAGGAAGACCGAGAAGAAAAACTTGGCACGATCAAGTATGCCAAATACTTGAAAGTGGTCAGGTTAGGAGTCGAAACAATCGGCGGGTATGTATGAGGAGATGCATGAACGTGGAAGGGGCGAAGAATGTTTTCAAAGACATAGTGGTGTGGCGCTCTATTCTTTCTGCCTACCCCTGCGGAAAACGGGTGACGGTTAGTTAGTTTTAAGTTGTATCTTCCCATTTCAGTTCCGCGTCCCGTAGTTCAGATGTGAACTGCCGACGAATTGCCTTTTAAATTATTTTTTTTGACATCTCAACTTAGATGAAGAAAAATATGGAAGACGGGACATTTAAAGGGCTTACCACCGTCATAGACTAGTTTAAGTGATCAATTTACACACGTGTACCATTTACCAATTTTACTCACGATTGACAAGCACACTAATAATATTTTCTTGAAACTTGAATTGTCTTTTCTTGAAGATATTTGTGACCATGAGTTGCTCTACGCTTTATTTCCTCATTTGTCACAAATTCAAACTACCGTACGCCATTCTTCGTAGGCATCTGCTCCCAAACCAGTTAACGAAGTTAAATTAATGAAGTTATTACTTTATGAAGTTAACACTATGTCAACTGTCTTTTTCCCAGTTTTTACGAATTGAATTATATTAAATTGTTGAATTATATTTTAAAATATCAACTGTGAATTATTTTATATTTATTTCAAAAACCTTTTTTCTTGGGCTCTTAAAAGCAAAATAATAATAATAATAATAAAACCCTTATCCGTACCCCAATGGTGCATAGGGCACTGTGTCTTATAAACGCAGTGTTATTATGATCGTTTTACACATGAAGGAAAGGTGATCAGCCCTCCGCTTCAGGTACCAGTCCATGGTAATATTGAATAAATATCACAGTGAAAAAATTACTTATATTTATTTTTACCCCCCTTGGGAATCGAACCCGGGACCTCCAGAACGGTAGCCGAGCGTGCTGACCATTACACTACGGAGGCGGACAAAATAAAATAAAAGCAAAATACATTGTAATCATAAAATAAAAACAAATAAAAACAGTATTTTAAAAATAATAAACAACTTATATTAAGGAAAATGTGAAAAATAATACTCAATCTACATACAATGAATCGTATTCAAATGTACGTACAACACTTTATCAGCACCTGATGGCGTTTAGGGCACTCCATAATAGAAATGACATTTTGTCTTGATCATGAATACATGAAAAAATGGTCATCAGCTCTACGCTTCAGGTACCAGGGTGATATTGAATAAATATTAGAATGAAAAATCATTTAAATTTATTTGACCTCCTTCCTGGGAATCGAAGCCGGGACCTCTAGTACGGTAGCCGAGCCTGCTCACTAAAACACTATGGAGGTAGACAATATATACTTAAATGTGGACCTTAAATAAAAAAAATGTATTTAATGACAAATTAATTAAATTTACGTTTTAACAAAATTTTAGGTTATTAACTAAAAGTCTCCACAACTCTTAATAATAAATAAAAATATTCTCAATATTTTTTCTTGAATGTTTTTTGCAGATACTTTGTGGCACATTTTGTAAACTTTATAAAATTAAACAACATTGTTTTAACCACTTTTTTATGATAAGTACACTTCAACCTACCGGTTTCGACAAGAACCTAGTCATCATCAGGGACTTTTAAAATCAAAAACATTATAAACATTAAAATAATTCTAATTAATTACATTCCCTTCCAAAAACTTCCACACACTCCGTAAAAATCCTAAATATTCTCATTATTATTAATATTTCAAGCATTTATTTTGTGGTTAGTCATTTTTACTTATTTATATTTTTACAAAATTTTTAATTATATCAGTATATTACCACTCACCGTGAGTGGTTATATACCAACATTAAAAAAAAAAAAAAAAACATTTAAAATTCCTCTCCATTGAAATATAGCACGAATAAAAATAAAACATATTACATTACATTATAGTAATTAATCAATTTTAAACAAACCGAAAGTAGGTATTTATAAATTTGACAAATATTTGTTGAATAGATAAAAGCCTTCTAAATATTTCAGTTAAATCAATTAAAATGAAATTTTTCAGCATTTTATGTAAATATTTATAAGTGCAAAAGTTCATCGCTGAAATGTTAAAATTTTCAGCTTGAAAGGCTCCTGCAAAATTGTTATATTAATTCAGTTCGCAACCTTCAATCTAGGAGACGTATATTCGATTTTACAACTTTAATTACGTGTTCAAATGAAGTGCGTCTCTTTTATTATCCTTTTGGGACCCACGACGGAGCTGTATGATAAAGTTTATTCGAAGAATTTCGGTTTAATAATTTTATTACAGACTCCAGCTAAAGCGCTCTAAATCGGCTCAAGGCTGAAGTGTTAACTTTCTGGAGTTCAGTGTGGGGGGAAGTACTGGAGTTTCTCGTGAATTTTCAGACATTTTAATATTAGACAAAAACATTGGATGATATTTAAAGGACGTACCTAAGATTATTATACTCAGTTTTAATAGGCTCTAAGATATAAAACGATTTTCAATGAAATAGGTTGGAGATTAAATGGAAAATTATGATAATTTTGTGACAAGTATTATTTATAAAATTGAAAAATCTTTTTTTTTCACACATTATTTGTTTGACTAGTGACAAGATTTCGTCGTTACCAACATCATCAGACTGGTGTGAGGCTAGATAAAATTCTGTGTTATTTATAACACAATAAGACAAGTATTAAAAACCATGATTTATATAAATATTCGGTACATTTATGTAGAGTTTTATAACTAAAATTATATTTTAATTATTGTACGTTTTTTCTTCATAATTTTACTATGAAAATATGAGTTTTTTCATATAAAATAATACTTTATGGTAATCTTGATTTATAAAACATGACGTATTCAACATTTTATTCACAGCCGAGATAACGTAAAGATAAAAATAGGTTTTGTATTTTTGAAGTTTTAACAAATATGTAAAACTAAATTTATCATGATTTTAAAACAAAATAACATTCAATTATTTAAAGAACAAATGGTTTTGCTTTAATATTTTGTTATTAATTTTTTTTTATTTTGTTTTGTCGTATTCAATTAAAAAATTTTATTAATGCTAATCTTAACAGTTACATAAGAATAATAAAAATATTGTAAGTTTAAATAGTAATATGCCAAGCATCAATCTCCCAAGTTTGGTTTATAAGGGGTCGAAAAAAATGAGTTTTCACTTTGATATATTTTGACACTGATAGTATTGAATTCAAATTTGTAATGCTCACTGAACTAAATACCTGCAATGTGTCTCTGTTTTTTTTGCTTGTCTAGTGTATCTTTCAGTTTATTTAGTAACAATGTTGGATTTCCGAAAAAATCAAAATATTTGAGCTTTTTACAATAAAAAAATGTTACCTTGAACTTGTATCTCTGGTAAGTAAAGTAAAAGTTATTTCCACCACGTAGTTAATTTGTTAACTTTTTTGTAATCTTAGCTTAAAGCCCAAGCCCCTGTGAAAAGAACCATAAGTTAACCATACACTCGTATAAAGTGTGGTGACGTAAGAATTCCAGTTAATATTAAGGTACTTTTTTATTATAAAATTAATTTTTACCGCTCATTTTAATATATTAATATATTCCTTTGTATTATCATCATTATCATTAAATTTAAACTGCGTTATAACGTTCAACTGTCTTTTACGTTATAACGGTTAAAGTGCCTTCTTTTTATTACCAATTTACCTGTAACTAGATACGATGTAGAACTAATCTAACTTATTCAAATGAGCTACGCAACGAGGTAAAGTTTCTAATTTCGATGCACACCCCTCAAAACCACCCCTTACTGATGACTTTACCTTTTCGTATCCTTAAAATGATAAAGCTCCATACAACAAAAGTTTATGAAATGAGTAAATAGATTTATTTATAGATGTTTTTCAAGAACATATAAAGATTTATTTTTCTTACTCTTATTTGCAGCCATGATGCATAAGGCATCGTATTGATATAATGTTATTTTGATCGTTTATTGTGTGAATACAAGGTGAATAGTCTTACTCTCCAGACAGCTGTACAGGGTAATAATATAAAATAAATTTAAGAGGGAAACATCCCACTATTTATTTTGACCCACTCACTGTAGGAATCAAACCTGGACCTCCAGTGTCGTTAAATATGCTTTCCATCACACTTGGAAGGGTAACAATTTTAAGACATTTTTAGACTCTTTTTCAAAATATTTGTGTACCAAGATTTCATGTAAAATTTAATAAATTAAAAAAAACCTAAATGTTGATTATTCTTTTTACTAATATCTCTATTTTGATAAAGAATATGGATGTCTGAGCATTAACGTGTCTTTGCCCAGACTTCCAAATTCTTCTTCGTCTTCCTAAAGATATCAATAATATTCTTAATATAAATCATTCATAAGTAGAAATAAATGTAGAAATTATGAACAAAGAAAGATTTAGACAATCAAATATTTTGAGTAAATAACTGGCCAAAATATAGGTTTAATAACAATGAAAATGGTTTTTTCCGGTGTCATCCAGAATTTAAAGAATTTGGAAAAAAAATTGCACTAACAAAAAAAATGTTACTAAAAAATTGTAAAAACACACTCAAGATGTTGTTAAAGTATTATATTACTGAAAATTAAATAAGATTTTAATTAAAAATGTAATTGATATTACAACGCAATTGTTATAGAAGGATGGCGAAACTAGATGGAACCTTTTCACTCCAAGGGTACGTTTTCTCTCACTTAAGTTTTAAGGCCAAGTTTTCCAGATTAGCATGTAGTTAATCGGCGCTTAAAGCTTTAAGGGGCGCTTAGTAACTGAGATGAAACCGGTACGCCCCTCAGACAATCATGGACCTAAAGAAACTGTGAAATTTGGGAAAGTATTATGAGACGTAAACATTAATTAATTAACTTTCGTTATAAGTTTCATTTCATAGCCCATTTAGAAACAAAGTAATCTCAAGACTTCAAAAAATCTGAATTGTAGGTAAAGATATAATAGAGGTATTTGGCTGATATGTGCGTACCTTACCTTATCATTTTAACAAAGTAGACAATAGTTCAGCTTTTAAACTCAACAAAAATTTGTTCGATTCAAAATTATTATCTGGTAGCCTATGTGCAGAAAAAAATGGAAAAAATAAAATGTGAAACAACAACATCAAAACACCGATAAAGATCATTTTACTCACTTATTGAAAAAATTCTGCCTCCTTAGAATAATTGTAAAGGCGTCTAGTTACCACACCCAAGGCCCCAGGTTCGATTTCCAGGGTTTATTATTAGTTTCATAAAATCAAAAAATCATGTTTTCAGACGTCTCCTTGTATGATAAATAATTCGGGAAGAATCTTACATACAATTAGTAAGGGTCTATGTTAAATAAAATTTAAACGCCCTGATGCACTATCACATGAGAGTAATAATCGTGACTATCATTTGAGACTATATTTATAGTTGAATCGTTGGTACAAACCTATGTGAGAATTATTTCGATATTTCAAATACGATTCGGACGACATTTATAATTCAGCTAAGTAAAACGCTCGAAGGTTAATTTAAATTAGTACATCCATACAATAAATTAAATCCGCTCCAAAAATTTTCACAGCGGGTAAACAGACATTTCTGAAACATTTTCGTCTAACGGCAATCATATTTTATGGGTTCAATCATACAAAAATCCCCAACTTCCAAAACGTTTCCTTCTATTTACTGACTTAACGGGGGTTAACGATTTCTAAGTCAAACAAGGCGAAAACCACGATTTAAACATTTTATCGAAGGGTGAAAAAGAGATTCGAGAACTGCTGACTCATGTACTGAGAGACTGAAAATCTTTTCAATTAGCCTTATTCTCCGCTGAGAAATGAAAGATTAACTGCTACTAATGTACTTCGCTTATTTGAAGACATCTCAGGAGGAATGATTTATAAATTTACTTTGAATTATAATTCTTATTTGAGTTGCGATTTTTGGTAATTAATTATTAAATAAATACACGAGTTATCGGAAACCGAACTTATATTTTAAACTTACCAAAATTATAAATAATTTGCTCGATACTGCTGATTGAGCAGTATCAATTTTATGATTTTCCACTAAGATCTATTTAAATGTTAAAATGAAACACTCGTATTAGACCACTTTTAAATGTGGTCTGGTCCAAGTGTTTCTTATTACTTTTATACTTTATTTTGTATCAAAATACATAGGCGCATCGCATAAATAAGTACGTGTTTAAAAGTTTTGATGTCTTAGATGGTGACAGCTCTGCCTTTATACGAGTATGTACAAATACACGAAATTTGCCACTCAAACCATTTTTTGAGACAAAATTTAGATCTTATTGGAATAAGTCAACACGAGTTTACGTGTAACATACACTTTTAATTATGTTCAAAACACATTGCTTTTAATATCATGAGTTATCCAAATATTATGAGTTAATAAAACAAAAACAAAAAATATTGCCATTTATTTTTTCATTAAAAAGCATAGTTGCATTGATGTGCTGTCCTTTATGATACCTTAATATTTTATTTTATTTTATTTTATTTTTGTCTCGTCCTATTAAATACAAATTTCTCCGAGTAATGAAGGATACGAATCGAATCGGGTAGTAAGTAGATAAAAGAAAACAAGTGAGGTTATTACGAAAGATAAAAGTCATTTGAATTTCGAGTCGGCCATCCGTTGCAATAAAATCGGATTAAGTACTCTCGTACTTTGAAAATTATGAAAATTGTACTGAAAACTTTTTCACTGACCCCCAATTTCCGAAAACGGGCGAAACATTAATTACCTTCTGCTATATTTAAAACTTTCCTTTTTGTTTAAGAGCGAAGAGAAGGCGATTTTTTGTATTCAAAGTTTTCCCATGTTTAATTCGAAGACCTTTTCATAAATACATTTAGCAAGAGAAGAACTGGCCAAAAGAAATCCGGCCTTTGTTTGATTTTTTCTCCCTTTTCTGTGTTTTAAAATAAAAGTTTTCGACGCTTTCCACTTTGAATTAATAAGGCGACAGCTGTAGCGAGGTCCGGATGAAGTTTGAAGCATTTTTATGAGATGAATTCTTAAAAGGTTCGTTTATTTTATTTGATTCTTAAGCGACAGCCGTTCAGTTTGGAAAACATTTGGTTGACTATTTCGACAAAAACACGATAATTCGACGGCTGCATTAATAATAATATTAACATCTTAATATACAGGTTAAAAAAAGGGTTTCAAATTGTATATTAATATGGCTTACAAAAATTGACAAGCCAATTTGTTTATTTGATTCTTAAGAGACAGCTGTTCAGTTTGGAAAACATTTGGTAGACTTTTTCGACGAACACATATATTATAAGCATTAATAACTATATTAAAATCTAAATACACAGATTCAAAAATAAGAAAATGAAATTGTGTATTTAAAGGGCTTACAGTTTATCAAAGTCTAGTTTACCATAAGTCGTATTTTTTATGAAAACATAACAATTAGACAGTTATATTAATAATTAAATTGATATCTCGATATGACGATGAATATGGAAGTCTGGGTATTAAAAGGGCTATATGAGATCTTTTTATACGAAAACATGATAGGTTTCATACCTTTCAAAGGCTGGTTTAAGTGATAACATAAACTAGCGTATGACAGTTATTAAACTAACTGAACAGTTTTATATTATCCACTGACACTTCGTGATGGA